>NC_072770.1:31329529-31660645 GCF_022539595.1 Amphiprion ocellaris | reverse complement strand
TGTCATTTATTCCAGCACAACAAATGGATAAACTTGATAACCGTGTATTTACAGAGCAGACCCAATTCTGCGAGTGCACGTTAATACTCATTAAAGTCATTAAAATTTCTGTCCTTGCTCTTCACCATGGCATAAACTCGTCAAAGTACGTTATAGCGCACTGTATCCACATCTGCTGACTGGTAATGCTGCCGTGAAATCCGTTCATAATGAAAACTTTCCATGACAGCTTCTCATACTTTAACCATTTCAACACGCAGCTTTAATTTCTATCTTCCCCTGCGCTCGATCTCTTGACGTACACGCTGTTATGGCTTTTTCTTCCAACACGGGCCGTCACGTCATGTCTATAAGGAGCGATGAGGTGTGTTCTATAATGTCACAGTCAGACCCTCTGGAGCCATGCAGGAGCACCAGAATGTAAACACAACCCTTCCCCTACACACAGCTTTGTTTTAACTAGATCATGGCCCCTGTTTCCAATTACCTATAGCACTCCTCAAACATACCATGCAGCACAATTCACATAAATACATTAAAGGCAGCGCTTTGGGTTTTTTTCCATTGCTGTGTTTTATTGAAGAAATGATCAGAAGTTCCACTCTTGTGATTTTTGTTCTTTTTGTGATTCTTTTTGTCGAGCTTCAGTGTGCATTTTCCCCCACTTTGCTTGTATTGTTGTGTATTCTCCAGTGCCTCTCCTTGAGTTTGGCAGAACAAAGTCCCCTTTTTTCTCTTTCAAAATTTATGTTTATGTTCATATTTTCTTTTTTATTAAGATGTTTTCCAAGCTTGCACGCTATACAGCGTTTTTTAATTCCCAGTGGACTTTGCTTTATAGTGCAAGATCAATGCGTTATTTGGGCTGTGTTATTCCTCAAGGTGACTAACATGTTAAAGCTGCCCCAGAAACACACGAGAACATTTTTCTTGTTTTTGTTATTTAAGATTAAGATCAATTTTCAGTTTTTTTTGCAGCAGTGGGGAGGAACAGTGATAATGGATTTTGGGAGGAGGGAGGAGAGACCTTTAGCTTTATTTAATTGAGCCTCTGTGTTGGAGTTGTCTAGTGGTGAAAGGTCGAAGATAGAAGGAAAAGAACACTGTCACTTTGTTTAAACTGCATGTTTTATTATTAAACTCCTTATGTAGGTTGGATTTTAGCTTCAGTCTAACTATAATCATCTATTTTTCAAGCGTCTTTGTCTGCTATTTGGATACACTTGAGTATTTTTTTGTATAACTGTGATCTCCTTTTTACCCCTCTTCTCTCTCTTCCGTTTGTACTTCCGTTTGTTCCTTCTCTCCACGTCTCACCGATGCTTCGGTCCTTCGGTTCTAGGGTAATCACTCCCTTCAGTGTCAGCAGGGTGCAGAGTTATTGTCTCCTGTAATTAACTGGTTATCAAACAAGAACATTTCATTAAGGTACAATTAGGGGCTAATTCAGGCGGGACACCTCTGTGTCAGGATTACGATGGAGGCATATGCTCTCCCCTTGCAGCTTTGTTATTTTTAATTCATACTGACCTGCAGCCTTTGACGGCTTCAATTGCTAATGAATCCACTCACTTTGGAATAATTAGACATCCTTAGGCATGGTAATTTATTTAAAAGTATCCGACGTAGGGTGAATCATTAGCTGTGTTAAATTAATTTGAAATTAAAGCTGTTGGGAGTAGTTTGGGTTATTAAAGAAGCAACTGTGGGTCTGTCAGTGTGTTAGAGGTGAGGGGTAAGTCATGTTGTTTTTGTGCTGATTATTCAAATGTGTGGTTTTATTCCTGCATTTTGGAGTTTCTAATTCATCCAGTCTTGTTTCCAAAAATATCTGAATGTATATCAGGGAAGGGAAATAATAATAGTATTGTAAATACGGATGAGTAAGAGGATAAACATCAGCTGTTTGAGCAAGAGATTGTATCCGCCTTCATCCCGGTTTGTTTGCTGTTCTACGTGTATGTCTGTTTATTGACTGTATGTGTTAGCGGCTGCCAGCCTATGCACATTTGGCAACACATGAATGCTTAATGGTTATTCTACCCCACCTCTTTGAAAGAAATGACCCTGTCCACGGAGCCACAGACAGTCTCTCACTGAGGATCAGTAATTACCCACTGCATTCACTCACACACAAACACTTGCTCTCCTTCGTATCAAAATGCTCCAGAGACGAGCCGAGATCTGAGTCTTCATCATCGATTTAAGGGTGGACTTTCTGCGACTTGCTTTCCGTGCATCAAAAAGGCAGTGCCAGCTATAAAGAGCCTGTGAGTGACATGTGATGACATTAACTCGAATTCCCTGTCTTAACGCATCATTTGAGGTTCATTCAGAAGGGTTGAGATTGCCTCTTTGCTAATGCTGTTTTGAATTCTTTTATTATTTTTTTTCCCTTTCCTTCCACATCTGAATGATTTGCTGGGACATCAGCTCTGATTAAGACATGAGCAACAGCCTTAATAGAGGAGGAGACTGAAAAGCAGTACACAAAATGACAAACAGCATCTCACTCCTCATTTGACTCCATAAAATTTGGAACCCTATTTTCCTGTTATTGTGCGTGAGCTTTCTCAACATTTTCATTTGAGATATTTTTGAAGGAATAAATGATTCAAATGCAGCAACAACATTCAGATGGGGCAAATCTCCTTGACCTGATGCTGTGGTGGTGAATGCATTTGATATGTTTTTCATCACAGAGCACACTGCCGGGTCACACAATCAAACCATGACTCCCAAAATCTCATCCACATCAGTCAGTGTGGACCACGGGGTCATTTTAGCCTTTGGCATCACCGTGTAATCAGTCGTTGTTGTTGTGTTTGCTCCTACAGAGCTACAAGAGGAAAACAGAGGCTGCTAAGAAGGAGTACCTGAAAGCCCTGGCCGCCTACAGAGCCAGTCTGGTTTCCAAGGTAACAGCGGGGGTCACGTCTTTGATATACATGGGTCAGTGGCGATATAAGGGATGATAAATTAGAAAGAGAATTCCTCTCACTCTTATTCTAAGGAAAGGGTCCACTAGCTGCACCGAGCTGTTAGTATGTTTGTGCATGTGTGTGTGCTCAGAGGTGAACAGTGAAAATTAGGCCTCGAACACAGCCGATTTGTAACCTGGGGAGAAATGGAAAGTAACAGCACACAGCCTACGTGTGAGTGTGCTCATCAGTGTGCACCTGTAAGTAGAAATGGACATTGCCTGTCATTAGCCGTCCTCCCGGTGTTTCTGTCCACCTTGACGGGCTGCTAATGTGCTAGCTGAGGTCCTCTCACACTCACTGCTCTCACTTTGATGCAGGTTGCTCCAGTTTAGCCCACATATTTCTACCCACTTTTACACACCCACATGGTAAAAGTCCCATAGAATGATAACGTGTGTCGCCCCCCCCCCCACTAAATTGTCTTCCATCTGCGAGGCTTCTACAGTAGCTATCACAGTAAAGAGTTTTGTTTTTTTTTTTTTCAATCTGTCGGTGCACTGCGTTTCATTTCTGTCTTTCTGCATTGTTTTTCAAATACAACTCTAAATTGCATTAGCATATACCAAGCTCCTCCTCCTCCTCCTCCTCACCCTTCCTCCCTCCCTCCCTTCATCCTCCCCACCCCCCACCCTTCCCCAAAGCACAGCGCCACACTTCCTCTCATGTTCATGGGCCCAAAACAAGCACCTTGATTAAGGCATGAATAGTTAATTCATCAGGCCCTTCACTGTGGCATACTTTCAGCCAAAAAGACTATTCTCATCTCTTGTCTTTGGTGCAATTAGACATTCATGTCAGAGCTCCTATACAGAGGCTTGATTGATACTATATGCTGGTAGATTGCCAGTCAAAAAAAAAAAAAAAAAAAAGACAAAAATAAACCTGCAAGCCCTCCTTCACTCATTCAGGATCAGCCAATCTGAATGCAGGACTGGATCTCATGATTCAACACGACTCTCTTACTTTTTTTTTCTTTTTTGTGTGTTTTTTAAATTACCAATGAAGGAGTCTTTTCAAAGTGAATCGGGGTGGGTGGAATTGGAGGTAATTGGAGTCTCATTTGAAGGATTCACATCTCCAGCGTGCACCTGTTGCCTTTTTGTTTTGTGACGCATGTTAGTTTGTTTGGAAGGAGAGGAAAAACACAAAAGTTTGATTGCCACCCGCTATATGTCATGACACTTCTCTTGTGTTAAAGCTGAATGCAAAGAGTCCATGTACAGGAAAAAAAAATCACAGATTTTACATTTGTTTCAACGCTCTTAGACTATATTTTAACATAAATAATGTTCCACAAACCAATCTATTGCAATAAACCATCCTTAAATCCCCACTTAAAATAAAATAAGCTGCAGCAAATCAAAGCCATCATCTCGCTCTTTCCCTCTCCCTCCACTCTATTTCTTCAGTATTTCATTTTCCACTTGACCCTGCAAATGTGCCTGTCCCTCTGCTTTATCCATCCGTTCATCCCGTTCCATTGATTATTTCAGGGATTCAGTTGGATGGATGTGAGCCATTACTAAATAGCAGACGACCACACATCACTCCAGCCAGTCTGACAGTTAATGAGAAACACTGGATGTATTTCATACATACACCTTTTTCACATGAAGGAGGAGGAGCCAGAAAGAGCTCCAGGATATATGTATGTATGTATGTATGTATGTATGTGGGTGTGGCAGTGGAGTAAGATGGATTGAATACATAAAGGATGAATAAATACAAAGAAGAAGAAAGAGAACGTTGACCACGGGTAGAAAATACGTAATAGTTTAACATACTATAAGCACTTCACTGTAGGGAATAAATAGCATGCTATTAGTGCACATGTTAAATACAGTGCATGCTGCTATTTGCAACCACATTTTTAGATCGAGCAAAGTTTCTTGGAAGAGGAATCAGCTTTCAGTTTATTCCATGAAGTCACTGAAATAATCACCCTTGAATTTGAAGTTGCAGATGCCTGCTGCTCCTTTTCTTTTCCTACACTGACATGTTGTTTAAAAAAGTTCCCCTGAGAGAATTGTCTCTGTGGGGAAAAGGAGCTGCAAAGAATTATGGGCTAGTTTTATCATTTGGTGACCATCAGCTCTTGCATGCAGGCTCATGCAATATATGTCAAAAAATATAACTGAACACTACAGTTGCTTATACAATATCAGTCAAAAGTTTGGACACATCTTCTCATTCAATGCTTTTTATTTAGTTATTTTCTACATTGTAGATTAATACTGAAGACATCAAAACTATAAAGGAATACATGTGGAATTATGTTGAAAACAAAAAAGTGGGAATGTTCAGTATTAATCTACAGTGTAGAAAATAATACAAATAAATAAAAAGCATTGAATGAGAAGGTGTGTCAAAACTTTTGACTGGTATGTATGATCCGTCCCATATGAGTAGATAATTTGTACTATAAGCAGTGCGGACTCTGTTTCATTCTGGAAAGAGCAGTGCTAAAGTACTAAGTAGCTAATTTATAAAACTTACAGATCTAAAACAGGATAAATCCCACTTATTACACTTTGGGTGTTATTTTTGTGACTTTGACCACCGTTTGTAGTGCTCGCGTTAACGCTGTATTCATCAAAGAAACTGCTGAGATCTGGGAGCATGCCAACATCAATAATGTCAGACAGGGCACCAAATAGTAATGGTCGGGCAATCAGACAGGTTGTAAACAAGACAGATGATATAAACTCCTTCATTTGGAAGAAAACCTCAAAGTGAGCACACAAAAACTCCTCATTACACAATGAAACTATGGGTGCACAGAACTATTAAAATGTGATCTACGTTGCCATAAACTAGAATCATCCTTTAAGGATGAAGGTGTTGTTACAATGAGTGTAACCATTTTCTCTCCGTTTCCAGACATATAATGACCCCGTGGAGACAAAAAGTGCCCAAACAAGCCAGGCTTCTCCACATATGATGCCAGCCAACCCGCCCCTGTACAGCGTGCCACCTCCCCCCCAGCCGTCATCGCCATACCTGGGGCCCGGGGCCTTCCCTCTCACCGACCTGCAGAGCTACGCAGGACACGCCCCCCGCCACACCCTGTCGCAGACGCTCAGCCAATCGCAGATGCTGCCCAGCATTAGTGCCTCTCCCCCTTCCTCCTTCCAGATCAGCCCACCACTCCACCCCCACCAGCAGCTCTCCCTGCACCAGAGCTCGCTCCTCAACCAGCCTATCCGCATGCAGCAGGTCCAGTCCCAGCCAATCATCTCTCACCAGATGGGGCTTCAGGCCTCTCTTCACTCCCCACCTCCAGGGCAGCAGGTATGTAGCAAAACTGGGACATGGTTTGTGTGAAGTAGTTGAAGACGTGGGGTTAATTTTCTCTATGTTCCTCCTGTAGGGTTTTTCTCACCTCCAGTCAGAGTACCAGAAGAGCATTGGGGGCTCCCAGTCTCCAGGAGCCCCTGGTCCAGGCCCCGGAGTGGCTCAGACCCATGACTGGGACAGTGAATACTGCAATCGGGAGTGTGGCAACCACTGCAGGTCAGTGGATGCAGAATCGCCAAATCATAAACTGTAGTTTAGAATGAGACTTTTCATTAAGTTAAATCTATTTATATCAAAATGCTAAGATTGCGTCTCTCTACAGTTTTAATTTCAAGTTGCATTTGTCAGAGACATGCACCTCAGTTGAAATCTTACACCACAACTTCCTTAAAAATCAGTATATATAGTCATGTCAGACGTCTCTCCCACTGCTTTCACAATGTAAGTGTTGAAAATTGTCAGCTCCGTTCCAGTGAGACGGGCCAGACAGCTGGAGAGGTAATGGTGAGATAATAGAGCTTGTCATGTGTTTATCAGACAGCGGTAAAAAACAGATGTTCCTCGCACAAGTTTTCACTCTTATTGTACTAAACCGTGTTGGCATGTTGTGCAGTCCTGCAGCAGTGGGAGATATTGCAAGTCTACAGTGCTATCCATGCTCGGCTGCTGTAAAATGCTGCTTTATTAACAGGGTTTGGTTTGAGAGATGTCGGAAAAACTAAATTGCGGCCATGAGAGTTTCAGTGGAAATGTAACCTTCTCCTCTGTGTTTTTTTTTTTTTCCAGTGGCAGCATGATAGGCAGGGACAAGCCACTCTACCTCACCTAAAACTGAAGATCATACTCTGTCGACAAATACGACACCGAGGAGTCTACTCTCATCCCCTTCATTTCCCTTCACACGCCCTGCTCCTCCATCCCCATCGTCTTCTGATGCACACACTTACATGCAGTGCACACTTAACATACAATCGCATACATAAACATACAAACACACACACATTCCGCCTCCCAGACACCACCACCTTTTTTTGTCAATGTAATTATTATTTTTTCTCAGTTCCTAGAATTTGTGACCAGAGTTTTTTGACTAGATGACTACTGTCTGTACCACTTAATGTATTAGCAGTCCTCTTGCTGTTTGAATTTGCCAAGCACTTATAAAGCCTCCCTCCCTCCCTCCCCTCCTCCTGAGCTGTGTGTCTATGGCCTCTCTGATGCAGGCTGTGGAGCGCTGCTCTTGTGTGTCACCATCAAAGTCCCCTCAGGGACCCCATCCAGCTTTAATTAGAATGAGAAGAAAAAAAATATTCTTCCTCTTCTTTAATCACTTTATTTTTCCTTTTGTGTTTTTTTTTCTCCTCCTTTTTTTGTTGTTTGTTGTTTTATTTATTTCTGGCTTGCAAAAAATTGTTCCTCTATTTTTTTTTCTTTGCCAATAAGCGATGGGCCCTGTACTGTAGAGAAATATTAACTTCTAGTAGGTTCAGCGCAGGCCTTGATGTTATGGTAGCTTTGCTTAAGGGCCTGCAGATTAATACGAAAAGCTTGGGTGGGGAAGAGAAACGAAACAAAAAAAAGAATCTTTTTTTAATATTAAAGACCTGTTGAGGTCTACTGAGCTGTCACAGTGTGATTGTAAATATCACTTTTATGGGATCAAATTGGGAATTGGAAGTCCAGATAGATTTGTTTCTTCTTTAATATTACATGTGCGTCATTGTGTGTGCGTGTGTTTGAGGGTGTGTGTGTGTGTCTGGACGATAGAATGTACCGCATTCATGATGTGTGCAGTTGAGTACGTATGTGTGTATGTGCACGGACACACACTTGTGTGCAAGGGTGTCTCAGTGTTGGAGTGTCGAGTCTTTCTCGTGAATTTTAACAGCCTTGTGCAGCTGGATTTCAGAGGAGTATTTCACACTCTCGTTCTTGCATTAAATCTGTGCTCACTGGTGTGTTTTTTTCCAATAAAGTTCAATCTAAAACTGAATACACAATATGTGTCCTGCAGATCATTAAATGGAAAGAGCCAGGTGAGAGATAGACAGCAAAGAGATAGAAAAAGAGAAAGAAACGCTGTGGGATAAAATGAGATGTAATGTTGCAGGTGGGGAAAAAAAAATGATATTGCCTCAAAATGCCCGCCCTTCCCTTTTTGTTATTTTGTCTGACCATAATGTCAGTTTTGTCTCCTCAACATGCAGAAGTGAAGTAATGAAATATGTGAATGGAGCCATCACATCCACATTACAGTGATTCTTATGAGTTTCTAGTTGGTGTTTGGTTGTGTTGATCTCATCTTTTTAACTTTTGTGTGATTAACAGAAATGCATTTTGCTGACAAAGACATCTCGTTTTTATCTCTTACGTGTAGCATAATTTCAGTTTTAGTTGCTGCAAAACTATAACATTTTAAATTGTGTAAAAAAAAAAACAAACAAAAAAAACCTGCCAACTGTAGTTATTTTATTTGTAAAGCCAGTAATGATAAATATTTTAAATGGTTATCAGTATATTGTTTTTCTGCTAGTTACCCATCAGCCATTTGACAGGGTTTTTTTTCTTATTTATGAAAGAAATTAGATCACTTTTGCTTCTTACAATGGAGGTGTATTTTTATTCTTATTTTATTGTTTCTTTGCTTTGGTTTGATAAAAATGATGATGACCACAACAATGATTATTTCTTTATTTTATACATTTGGGATGCTGCTCCTTTTCTTTCCTTGCCAGCAGCATCAGTTTGTGTCACAATGCTTCTTTTATTTCAAACCTGCATAATAAAGAAAAAAAAGTTTAAAAGTGCTCATGCCTGATGCCTGTTCATTTCCCTGTAGGCTCTCTCTTTTTGTCCCCTTTTCTAATTAGATGATCGCACTTTTTTCTTTTTTTTTTGTTGAAGACATGATAACAGTTATTTTAAAGATACACAAACACCCCCAACTTACTGCACTACGCAGTGTGTTTGCACTTAAGAGGGTCACATTTGTTTCCCATATTTATATTTAGCTCAGGGCTCCAGTGCCATCAGCTAATTAACCATGGATACAGTGTACACCAGCCAGCACGGATATTGCCAGTAAACTATCTTAACAAACAAGAGAGCAGATGCGAGAAGACGTTTGCTTTGCTTGTGAAAGTAGTGCATCGTAGGCGTCTAGTGTGAGATAAAGAGAACAGAGAAATGCAATGTGCATACAAACTCAGGCAACCGTCCAAGTACTGATTTTACCCCAATTGCACACGAGTCTTCTTACAGACTTCATGAGAGAGAGAAAGAGAATGAAATGGAACTGTCACGATCCCTTCATTCAATGTTTTATTCATTTTACGTCTGCCTGCCGTCTCTTCTTCACTTGTATTGAATTGGCAAATAGATCATTATTGGACAATTGGAAAAGCTGCCACTTTGTGATATGACACACATTATATGAAAATCACAGTCATACATTCTTAATGCAGTGTCAGATAAAAGGGGGTTTTTGGGGTGCAGCCACACAGCCTTGCTTCTGTGCCTTTTGTGTACATGCAGTCGTGTTAGCATGAATATCTGCTTCTGTATACGTGTGTGTGTGTGTGTGTGTGTGTGTGTGTTTCTTCCTTTCTGCGTTTGGGTGTTGCCTCTCCTCTCGAGCTGTAGGTATATTTGTGCATACAAAAGTGGTATGGTAACAATGGTAACAATAGTCTGTTTCTTCTTTCTTATTTTAGAATAGAAAAAACAACAACAACAAAAAACAGCTACTATACATTCACTCTGCCTTCCACAGCCACACTGGCAGTCACTGTCTGTAGTAATACTGTAGTAAATACTGCGAGAAGACAGTATCAATTTGACACTTCTGTCAGCGCCCTTAATCCCATCCCTCATCCCAGAGTCAAAGTCATGAGGCCAACAGAGAATGAAAAGTAACAATTTATAGTGGAGGACGCCACTGATAAGAGGTGAATGCAGAGGTCTTTTTGGTTTCCATAGATTTGAAAAGACCACTAAATGGATGACGTCCATGAGAGCAGGCTGGTCGACAAAGACAAGGTCAGAGCAGGATCCTTCTAGAAGACAGTGATGCTAAACCATTATAAACCTGCTGTTAAATATCAAGCTTAAAAGTCTCAGTGAAGGACGTTTTTTTGGGCAAACTGATTCTGATATTATATTTATTTTGTTTTGTTGCTCTCTTTTTAAATTAGGTTGAAGCATTAATGGGATCAATACATAACTGAGGGACTTTTGAAGTCCATGTGATATATCTTGCATACATTTTCATCAAAAGAAAAAAAAACTTGTTTTTTATGTTCATTATGATCATGTCTTTACAAATTCAGTAATTATTTATTACGGAAACAATCACTTATTAATAATGACTGGATATCACTAAAATGTCAACTAAATAACCGTCCGAATTTAATAACAACCACCTTCTAATTAGCAAAACAATAATAAAATAAGTTTATTCAAAAATTGTTTTGATTGTGTTCTTTTTATTAAGTTGAGATAATCATGACAGATATTTCTTTTTTTTAGTAATATATCAAATTTTAGATGGAAAATAACTAGTTGTATCTGTGTCCATTTTCAACTAAGTTCCCCATTACAAAAACACCTCTAAAGGAAGTGTGTTAATTCCAGATCACATGACCTGCTCCACATGATGTCATTTCCTCCTGAAGAAAAGACTGGCAAGACTCCAAGGCTTTCTGAGTTATTTAATATAAAGTAGTGTGTGAGCCAAGTGGGATTTCTGGCATGTCAACAAGCTCACTACAATATCTTTATAAATAACCTTTAATTTCAATTTTACTGAATTGTATATAGAATATTTTAGAAGAATCTTTGTGTAAAAATGCCATGTGGTGTTTAGCTATAGGCGGCCATGTTGATTTTCGGTGTAAAAACAGCAAAAATGTCAACTATGATACCTGTCAATTATGGTACAAAAATTCCCCTAATTATATATTGACCAAATTCATTTGGCAATCAAGTTGCATAGCAACTTTAATTTTACAGTGAATTATTACCAAAACAACTGTCCAATTTAAAAATATTTCAAGACATTATTACACCTAGTGAGTCAGTAACACAAAAGAAGTTCTGCAAAATGTGCTTTTGGTGTTGGAAACTGTGCGTAGCTGCTATATCCTTTTTCCCTCTCTTCTCATTCAGTAACAGAAAGGCACACACAACAGGTTCAGTGTGTGTGCAGATGAAGAACAGCCAGTGGTGGAACATTTCCATCACCAACAGACTTGTAAAATCCGCCTCGATAAAAGCCCCTTATTTTCCTAAAATGTTGTTTATTTGACCACAACAGACAACCAGTGAACTGGAGCTTCTCTGTCCTTTGAGTTGAGCTTGAAGCAGGTGAGAAGGTCAGTGCTATAGTTAAACCTCAAAAAGGCTTCTGCATGCAGCTCCAAACACACCGAGCCTCTCACAGACCAGCCACTGTAGCACACAGGCAAAACGTTTCAGTTGCAACTTTGGTGCTGCGGTGGAGAAACAAACAGCAGGAAATGTGGGTGGTTTTAACAAGAAATGAGTTTCGCTTTGTGTTCAGAATCAGTTAAGGTTACCTTTTTTTAAATGTTGACTGTACTGCACAAACTGTATTAGTTAATCTAGAAACTGAATAATGCCTGCAGATTTTGTGAGCAATAAGAGAACACTAATTCGTAATTATTCTGTTGTTATTTTATTTGATAGCTTTTGTTCAGTGAGGAGTTATTCATCATTTCATTACAGTTGTCTTTTGTATAAAATACATCTCTTTTCACAAAGTGAAATTATACAACATGACATTTGGAATTTACATTCTCATTGTTCTGCACAAAAACCCCAAAGCAAAGAGTGGGTGACAAAATAGTTCATATAGGGCAAAATGTGGGGCACAGAGCACACTTGTGGTTTCACACCTGTAGCCCAGACTTATGTGCCGTAATCCTGCATATATGCAATGTCAGCTTTGTTAACCATTAAGTACTGCCTGCAGTGGCCAAATTTGATCCATTTCCTCTTTTTTCTGATATGAACATTAATCACATGTTTAAAGCAGTTGCCTTGTATTTCTTAGAACGGGGCCTTCACGTGTTTTTACATACATATAGAAATCCCCTTGGACTCATTGTGAAACATCAGGTGATGAAGAATTTCTCTCTATGACTGATTAAAATAAATCTGGGTGTCTCAATATCAATATGGGAACTTTGCCAAGCACTCTGTAAAGACAATCATATATATATATATATATATATATATATATATATATATATATATATATATATATATATATATATATATATATATATATATGTATATATATGTATATATATGTATATATATATATGTGTGTATGCACACACACACACAACAGTTCAAAAGTTTTGGATCACTTAGAAATGTCCTTATTTTTGAAAGAAAAGCAGTTTTTTTTAATGAAGATAACATTAAATTAGTCAGAAATACAGTGTAGACATTGTTAATGTGGTAAATGACTATTCTAGCTGGAAACAGCTGATTTTTAATGGAATATCTCCATAGAGGTACAGAGGAACATTTCCAGCAATCATCACTCCTGTGTTCTAATGCTACATTGTGTTAGCTAATGGTGTTGAAAGGCTAATTGATGATTAGAAAACCCTTGTGCAATTATGTTAGAACATGAATTAAAGTGTGAAACATGAAATTAAGTGGGTGACCCCAAACTTTTGAAAGATAGTCTATATATAGGCAATTATTCTCATCATTAAAAAACACAAAAAACAAAGTTTATTCTAGAATGTCCCTGTCCTTTGCATTTTTGCTGTACAAATCCACCCTTATAAGGTTATTGTATAATGCATATTATGTTATATTTTTCCAATTACACATTTTTTAATGTTGCCACATGTTAACAGCATTGATAATGCTAGATTTAAATGGTTTATAGTAACTCATAATGACATATCTTTAGCTCAGTTCACATCAGCTTGACTTAGCTTTATAGCATCTTACACCTTATTATATTGGTTTTCCGGCTGCAGCATTGTTTTGGTTTCATATCAAAGCACTTAGCAGTGAAAAAGCTTTAAAAACCGACCGTACACTAACCGCCCCAACACTAAACGACACACAGTAACAGTTAGCAACTAGATGGTGTTTAAAGTGGCGAATATAGAGGATTTAGTAGGTTATGAAACAAATTTGTCCCACAGGTTTTTGTAAGCAGAGCTACATCATGGACACGTAGAAGCATGGCTTTAAAAATGCTAATGTTGCTTTGCATTTACATGATGCATCAACTTATGTCAGTAGTGTGTTCGCTGCTTGTGTGGCCGAAAATAAGTCATTGCAGATTTAGATATTTCTGACTGTGATTGTAAAAAAGAATATTTCTGAAGCTGTCCTTGTCTCGCAGATTCTTTTGTCTGACTAGAAAGAGAAAGTGATGCGCAAAAGCTGATAAGGCACTTCTGAGTTTTATGGATGTGTGAAAAAAAAAAAAAACTGTGGTTGAGTGCATTGAGCCAGTGGTGGCCGGAAGATAGGCTTGTTTGATGAGAAGTAAAGTCGCCTCCTCTCTACCCCGTCATTTGTCTGGGGGAAGGGGGGCTGTATGGGACAGGAATCCACATCCCTGTAGAGAACCCGCAGTGTTCACTGACTAAGAGGTAAAATAATAGAGCCCCACATTTCTCCATCTCAGCACTTCTTAAGTCTTGACTTGAAGTGGAGATGAGTCAGATTGAGAACCGCACACATAACTATTTTCTCATCACCCCTGCAGTCGTCTGTGAAAGTCAGGTCTCTTTATGGCCTGGAACACCTCAGACTGGAGCCACAGCAAAAAAAAGGACCAGCCATACACAGTCATTTTAGATGTTTGTTAAACACCACAGCTGCTCTATTTGAGCAATATCGCCCACACATGCTGCACCTTAGATCCTCCAATAATTGCATGCTGGAGAGAGTGTTAGAAAGAAACAGTTGTGTTATTGTAATAAGGTTCTGGTCCAGATGTTTGGGATTAAAGGGGTTTTTTATGAAAATACAATATAGTTACTCGGTGAGTTAGGTATTCAGCTCTGTCATGCACATGGCATCTAACGCTGTTTAAATAAGCTTCAAGATGAGATCGGGAAAGGATTCAACTGAATATAGAGCAACATGTTGGCATGTTGTATAATAGTCAGTTCTAGCATTTGGTTGGCAAAAAAGGTCCATGTTCTTAAAATCAGCGCCATAGCAACCAAGCTGTGGGACATGCTTTGCCAGTATACAGTAAACATAACATCACAATGCGTTTTAGCGGCGCACTCTTTTATTTTATCATCGCAGTGGCACCCACCGCTTAATTCACTTCCACAATCATGCACCAGAAAGCATATAGGAAAATAAACAAATTAAGTACTTATTTGAAAATGTTCTGTCTACTCAGTAACTGAATTATGAGATGGTATCAGTGAATTAAGGAAGAGGGACAACAGACCACAAATACAGTGACTTCTAGTACAGGAAAAAAAAATGAGTTTTTGTAGCTGAGTCCTTTTCGCAGGGAAGTATTGCATTTTTCTCATGCTGTTTGCCACACGGCCAAAAAAGAGTGATATGTCTTCCTATAGCAGAGCACATTCTCCATTCAACAGCATACAAAAAAGAACATCATACCATCAAATGTGGTTCAGATATGACTACTTCGCTAATAAAGCACGCTTTTTGCCAAGTTTCTATGAGGGCAGCGTACAGTTCATGGCTCATAATACCAACAATCTCTAGTAGTCTTGTGCAATAGAGCAGAAACTCTCAGGAAGTACGAACAAAGGAACCACACAGCAGTGTTTTGTCTTGTTTTTTTGTGAGTTTGTCATTTTTGTTCGCTTCACTGTCAGTATGCGTATGAGGTCAGTGGAAATCTCTCTGATATTTGGTGAACCTGAGCTTTAGAGATGCTAGCTGCTGTTAAATGCTACATGACGCACTTTTAAGTTGGCAGACAGTTTCTCTGGCAATGATTTTAAAAGGCTTTTTGTCTATGTTTTCCAAAGTAAAGCACCTTCACCTTTATGGGGACGCATACTTGGTGACTGAGTTGATGGCTGTAAATCTCTTCTTTTGTATTTGTTAATGCAAAAGTTTGTTACATGTGGCCACGTTTCTTAGGTTTTTACCTCCTGATAAACAAAATCACACAGCCAAGCTAGAGCCAGGGTTTCTACTGCATCTCTTTATCTCAGAAAATTGTCACATTTTCAATAATTTCTCAGTAAAAGATGACAAATGTGAATTCTGTGTGGTTCGCTTGAGCATAAGCTCAAAGCAAGTTAAAACGAGGACAATTCAGATTGTCTTGTTAAGTCACTGTGAGCTCCATTTTGTCTGACACATGGTATGATATGCTCAAGTAGTTTTCCTCTTTCACCAATTACATTGTTTATGTACCTGCAGAATCCAGACTGCTTTGTGCATGATTGCAATTTTCATATTTCAAATCCAATATATCGCTCTATCTTTAAACCCTCTCACTTTCTATTTATGTCTGCGCGACAAACTTCTTCTTTCTTCCCAAGGGACACTTATTTTTGTCAGGTGCATCTGCATCCATTAGAATCAAATACACCACAATGTTTTCCTTTCTCTTTCTTTAGTTTTATCCCTCTCTGTATCTCTTCCAAGGAATGATACTTTCTATCACTCTAAAGCGTTTTCAATCAGTCTCCCTGGTTTTAAAGAAATTGACTTAAAAGGCTCAAGGCAGGTGAAAAATGCAGGCTGAATTCTAACTTGGGATTCAATTAAAAAAAAATTATCCAGAACTTAATCATTCACGCAGAACTCTAAGACCACATAATGACCACGTGAGTGTTACAAATAAATGTGTTCTCCTTGAATTAAATTTTTTTTGAATTTTACTCATCCGTTCTTTAAATCTACAAGAATTATTTTCTCAAGGATGAGCTAACTTGCCATGGAGATGGGCACCAGCTGTTGAAGCTGACCACCCAGAGCCACTTCTTCGTATATCCAGATTACCCATGTTCACAGAGCCCCTTGACCACCAAGGGGTCCTGTTGTGCAACGTATTTTTTTCCTCCTTGAATATAAATTGACACTCTTGGTAATTATGGGTCTCAGGACTGTCGCAGTGTGTAACAATTGTCTCTGTCCCCTACATATAAGTCTGTTATGGGAGTGGTTTCATAGCAATGGCTCATTGGCTCAGTTGACCAGAGCAAGATGTTACGAACAGTGAAGTTGTGGGTTTGATCCCCACTTGGGCCAATGATTGTTTTTCCCACACTCTCCATGCCTTTTTTTTTCAGTCTCACTCAGCCCCCTTTTCACAGCACCAGGCATGTTGTTGTGTTCAAAGACGTTTCCCTAAGGATAGTTGGTCAGAGCTTAGTCAGGGAAAGCAACAGTTTCACTGTGCTGCTTATAACTGTGTTTAATATACGCTATTTTATTACTCATGTTTTGATCATTTTCATGTTTGTTTAGATGTTAAAGTTACCAATGCATCTACTTTCCCTATGTTTAAGTTTTTTGTAAAAAAAAAACAAAAACAAAAACAAAACTGTAGCATTTGCTTTCATATATGTATATGGAATGTGAATCAAATTTAGTGTGTATTCATGAGTGCTTGAAATAGGATGAGGAGTTTGCATTGGGCCCCAAAAAAGCTACAAATGGCCCTGACTGCACCTGAGTATGAGAAAAGTCAGATGGATCAGATTGGGAAGATTTGCAGAGACACCGAAACTAAAATTCTACTCAGTTTTCAGGCATTTTGGGTGAAATTAACCTTTTGTTACCCTCTTTTTCTCAAAATGAACAAATCACTAACTTCTTCAAGTCACAAAATGTTCATTCTGAAATCAATGCAAAATATTCAGTGATAACTAATTTATTTTTCCAACTGTGGTTAAGTTTAGGCAATAAGAGCACTTGGAGAAAGGTTCAGTTATTGAAAATGTGGAACATGATGAAATAGTGGAGAGACAGGATGTGTTTACATTTAACAACACAGCAATCTTCTCCTAGCATTGATGAAAGGGCTTTAATTGCCTCAAACTAAGCACGTGCTCGACCCAGGATGCAAAGCCCGCTGCAAAGTGATGCAAAGTGCTTTCTTAATGAAAGAAGAAAGTTTTTCCCAAAACAGATTAATCCAGGCAGCAGCTGCTTTTCCATCAGTGTGTACCGGTTGAAACACATTTGTTACTTGTGTCCTTTTGCCACGCAAGTATGTCTAATTGTTTCACTATGGATGTCCGACATTCCAGAAAGTAAACATGACCATCATCAGCATACAGTGTTAACCTGTGGACAAATTTCTATATTTACTGAATACGTCAAGTGCTTTTTGAAATTAGGTTTTAAAGTTATGCAAAGTCAATCGTATTCATCCTCTGGAGACCATGAATGTCAATTGTATAACAATCCATCCAATAGCTGTTACGATATTACAATCCTAATAAAAATGGGTGACAGTCCGTTGCCATCCTTTTAGTCTTAAGCATAGCTACAAAGGAAAGGTTCTGCAGTTTTCTATAGTTTCCTACCTGTTTAGATCTATCAAGTACTATTGTGGACAGAAAAACAAAAGGTGATTTGATGGAAATGGATAAGAATAATCCACAACCTTCAGAATGGATTGAGTTTTCTATCCATTTTCTAGTATTCTCCTGTTGCTGCAGCTATAAAAAGGCAATATGTCCATATGTGAGCAGCCTACAACCTGATTCACTCATCCAGTGGACTACATCAACCTGAACCATAAATTCATATTAGAAACACCACAATTTAATCAATCATTAGTGACTTTAATTGCATTTGTTAACCGTGAGCCAGTAATGACTTAAATCCTGTTTTCTTCTCACACCCACATACATGCAGCTCGCGGCCTCTCCTTTTTCTGCTTGTCAGCCTTAGATAATAAACACAGGAGAACATTCTGGAAAAGACACTTTTGAATGCATTTCTTTTGAAAAATGGATTATCAAATTAATGGAAACTGCTCAGTAACTGCTGCAGTGAGGAATGCTTCCCACCTAATTGAATTAGGGTTTTCATTTCTGTGATTTCTGTGTTTGTTTTTGGCAGCTGTCATCTGTTTGCCTGGGACCAGCTCTATTAATAAGCTATTCAGATTGAGATGGGGCTTTATTCCAGCAACTGTTTCTCACCTCCTCTCTCTCTCTCTCAGTCTCTCTCTCATTCTCCCTCTCTTTCCCCTTTTCTCACTTCCTCGCTCACTCAAATGATTGTCATGGAAATCATCAGAGGTGCCAAACCACAGACAAAAGAAAGAGCTTTAACATACACCTGAGCCAAAAAGAACAGAACTGCAGTCTAATTACGATGGGAACAATTAAGACTGTGCATATTTATTGACAGGGGACTTCACACAGGAACATATGCTCATGAATACCAAAAAATGAAATGAAGGCAGGATGGGGAAGGGTGTTTGGGGGGGCTGGTGTTGCTGGATCTGAATGTCTATACGATGATATTACTACTAAAACAAAGGCATTTAAAAGTTTATTGCCATTTCCTCATCAGCCATTGTATTTACACGCTCATACTGTGCAATGCTTTGCTTTCGCACCTTTCTGAAAGCAATGTGGTCAATTTTCATTGCCTCAAATAAAGGAAAAAAACTGAAATATGCTTGTCATCAGCTGATATTAACCACTATTCTCTCTCCCTCTCTTTATTTTATTACTTTTTTTTTTTTTTTTTTTTTTTTATACCTCTCCTGTTGACACCTACAGTCTCCCTTTCAATGTTCCAAGAACAAGGAAGTCCAATCTGGGCTTTGTTCAGTATTCTGATCACACACCTCTCTCCTCCAGTAATACAAGTCTACTTTAAAATTCATAACTACATTTGGAAAGAATAAAAGGGTGCCCTGATGGAATATTTCCAAGGAGCTTACTTGAGCGAAAATACAATTCGCTTTGGCATATTTAATAACCCTAACCTGGTCTTTAAGACATACAGTAGTAATAACAATATTAAAAAAAATACTGGTGACTGAGAAAAAGAAGAAATTCGAGGTATGCCTTAGCATGAAATGAGTACCTATAATTCCTGCCTCTAGGAGGAGGATGAGGAAAAGATAGAGAGAAAGAAGGAGAAGGGGAGGAAATGAAGCAGACAAGAGATGGTGAGAAGCCTTGTCAAAGTTAGAAAGAGTCAGCTCAGCTCTGCTCTCATTTTCTGCTTTTCTCTTCCTCTCTTCTTCTGCCTGGGAGGCAGTTTGAATTGAATCAAACAACCTAGATTGATTAAGCTTGGATGAATGACTTTCCAATGACACAGGATTCAGCGTTAGCCTCACCCCATCCCTCTGTACATATTTGACATGGCTATTGAGGAGTTGATGTGAAAGTGATTGCACAGTTGCTTCCTTTGGATTCTGTGCAGGGTCGAAATGTTCCAGTTATACTAAATGTTGTCGCCATTGTTCAGTTCCTTGAAAGTCCTATTTGATTCCTGTTGAATCCTGCTTTGATTCGAATGCCTCTCAGGAAGAAAAGCACAATGAACGAGTGTGAGAAAATAGATAACATGCTCCTCCAATTGGAATATGAATTGCTCTGCTTGAGCCTTAGTATTAATCTCTTGTCCTCTTTCCTCTCTCTAGTCCTTTTGTGTTTTTGGGGTGGGGGTGGGGGGGATGAGTATTGAATATTGTGGGATGTCCTGTTCTGAATTTGGTCAGGACCAATCAAAGCTTAAATGCTCTCTCTCTCTCTCTCTCTTTAAACCTCTGAACACCAGCGCTCTTTGTGATTCTTTTCTATGGAGAGACAGAGACCCCTACTGTCTCTGAAGATTCATTAAAGTCATTCGCACTGAATCTTCCCTCTCATCACTTTATACTCTACTGCCACCTGTCTGCCATTCAGATAATACAAGCAAAGTGCAGAAGCCTGCAGTGCTGCAGGAACTTTATTTACTTGGGCATTATTAAGTTCCTGCTAAAATACCAGAAGTTTTTTTTTTTCTGGACTGGCTGCAGCTAAGCAGATTCTTAATTGAAGATGGACACCCCTGCATAGGTCATATATTTATTTACACTGGGTGTCAGCAATCACATTCTTTGCTTAAAAATGCCAGGTGCATTTGCACACATTCCTAAGGAAACTAAACTGCTGTTAAAAAATGTTAATCTGAGCTAAACCCTGTATGTAAATCTGGAAATATACGATTGAGCTAGTTAGTGTACAATAACTGTCAAGTTGCTGTGATTTGTAAAATGGCAAGATGTATTTTCTTAGTTTTGTCTGTCTTTTTCATTTTTGTTGTATTGTTTTATGTGCTTGCACCATTCTAACTCAGTGGCATAAAACTAAATACAAAAACACAACGCAGATAAGAGATATGTGAGTAATTAAAAAAAACCTTACGAGAAAAAGTCTTGCATCTAAGATTTTATTACAAGAATTAGCAGAAAATTTTACTGTACAGAATGTCCTTAGAGTTATATAATCTTATAATTTCCACTATGAGATTTCTGTTTTTGATATATTTGCAGTCGCAGTCTGTTATAGTGTACCTGTCTGAGGTGGAGCTCATTTGCTCACCGCATGTGCTGTTGGTTAGTTTAATCAATAAAAGCTCACGTTTAAGATCACCAAACATTCCAGAATCTGAAATAAAAGATTCACTGTACTGATGACTGCGGGGATGTTAATAGTGATCGTGTTGATCATTGCTTTACGCATCATAATAAGTAAGAAATTGCATAAATAAACATCACCTGTCATGCCCATCTCCCATTCTTCAGACATGCGCTACTTAGACCGATCAGGCATATTATGACCACCTGCCTAATATTGTGTTGGTCTCCTTTATGCTACTAAAACTCCTCTGACCCAGTGGGGCATGGACACAGGACCTCTGGGGATGTCCTGGATGGTGGCAGGGAATTCTGTGGGTTGCAGGATGGGACCTACCTAGATCAGGCTTATCCTGGATACTCAATAAGATTTGGATCGGGGGAGTGTGGAACCCTGATGAACACCTTTGCTTTGTCGTGTTCCTCGGGCCACTCCTGAGCAGTTTTTGCGGTGTGTCAGGGTCCTTTATCCTGCTAAGAGTGGCAAATGGCATCAATGACTGCTGTTACCATGGGGGTTGGGGGATTGAGGGTTGGGGGTTGCTTGACCTGCAATGGTGGTACACGTCAAACATCGACAAGAATGTCAGGACTCATGGTTTCCCAGCAGAACATTGCATTATAACAAGATAATCAGTGTTATTCATTTCACCTGTCAGTGGTCATAATGTGCCTGATCGGTGTGCTTTTTGTTTTATTTTGATATTTTCTGCAGTAAGTTGTACTCATCCTTATTTCATTGCAGGCGTCTTTACCCTCCCCAGCTGTTGTCTGCTTTCCTGCCTGTATGATTTCCTGCCCCGCCCTAATGTGCTCCACCCATGTATGATTGTCTCCTCTGTATTTATACTCACCCCTTTCTTCATGTTACTTGCTAGCTTGTCTAGTGCTCTCGTGTTTTGTGACCTAACCTGTTTTTGGCGACCCAGCTTGTTTTTGAGATGTAGATACCTCTGCCTGATTATTGTGCTATATTGTGCAATAAATCTTTGTATCTTAGTGAGCCTCCTGAGTTGTATGTTTTTCAGTCTATTCCTGTTTGTACTCTTGTGATGGTAGGAACTGGTCACAAATATGGACTCGGCAGACTCAGATCCTGTTTGTGCTGCCTTTAAAGCCCAAGGACAACACATTCACCCCATGGAAGAGAAACTGAGGCTCGGACATAAGAACACGGGAGACCAACATGAAAGCTTCTTCTCTGCTGTGAGTGAGCAGACAACCTTCTGGCCAGTCAAATGCAAAGACTCTTTGTGTCATCTTCCACACTCTCTCCTGTCCTCTCTGCTGCTGAAAGTCTGCCTTCCACTTCCGCTGTTTCTCCTACACCAGTTACACTTCCTCCTCTCTGTCTGCTCCATGCCTCACCGGCCCAGAGAGGGTTTATTTTGCGGTTCAGAAGACTGCAAGACTTTCATCACCCAGTCTGAACTCCACTTTGAGCTTGAACTGCTCAGCTTGTCATACCGACTGAGCCAAAATGGCCTGTATCATCTCTCACCCCTCTGGCCTTGCTTCGGCTACAGCAGTGTGGAGCAGGAAGTCCTTAGTAAGTAGCTCTCTCTCTTCACTCAGATGCTAACCAAAATCTTCCAGTTTATTGCTATTGGCAGAGAAACAGTCAAAGCTCTGGTGGGTCTCCAACAGGGCAAATACAAAGACCAGGATGATGTGAGTGACTTCAGCAGATGCTACCCACAGAGAGCAGCTGGAACCAGTTGGGACTTTTCAATACTTTTCTGCATTGACTCTTAGCTGTCATGAAGGATCAGTTAGCTCCTCACAACTTGCCTGCCGACTTGGATCCCCGATTATCCTGGTTGCTAAGATCAACAAACGGCTGTATTCATCACCTTGTCACCAGAGACACTCAGGTCCAGTGAATCCTCTGTAACAGACCTTCTCACCATTCTTGTCACTCAGTGCTGCTGCCTTCACACAGCCCAGAAGGTTCAATTGCAGACAGGCCATTATTAAACAATTTAACTTCACAATTTTCTATTGTCCTGCTTCTAAGAATGGTAAGCCTGATGGTCTGTCCCGCATTTTTGACCCAGATGACACTACTGAAGTCTTTGTTTCCATTCTGCCAACCTCCTTTCTCATGGGTACGGTCAAGTGGGAGGTAGAGAAAAGGGTCAAATAGGCCGTCGCTGATATTAATGTGCCGGCCTGGTGCCCTCTAAATCGGCTGTTTGTTCCCTCCAACCTTCGTTTAAAGGTTGCTCACTTCTCTGTTCTCTACTGTCAGCGTGACATCAAGAGAACACTGTTCATGGGGTAACAACCCTTCTGGTGGTTATCCATGAAGAAGGAAGCAGGGAGTACATGGCTTCATGCCCTGTCTTTACCCAGAATAAGACTTTCCAACACCCCTGTGCCTGACAGCTCCACCCACTTTCAGTTCCTCACGTCCCCCGGTCAAAGATCTCCCTGGACCTCGCCAGTGATCTCCCAGGGTCAGAAGGTAACACCACCTTGCTCATGCTTGTGGGTCAAGTCTCCAAGGTGGTGCATTTTGCTCCTTTCACTAATGTCTGCCAAAGAGATGGCAGAGATCATTCTTTCTCATGTGTTCAGACTGCACAGACTCCCGAGGGATGTGGTGTCTGACTCTACACCCAAGTTCTGCTCACTGTTGAGGGTGTCCACAAGCTTGTCGTCTGGATGTCATCCCCAGTCCAATGCTTCTGCAGCCTCTGCTGCCTGGCCCCCCGTGACCCCACCTCCTGGAGTCAACGGCTCATCTGGGTTGAATATACCCCCAAATACCCTGCCCTGCTCCTCCACCAACTTCTCATCCTTCCAGTGCACCTATGGCTACCAAGTACATTTTTTCTCTGTCCTAACAAGGTGTTGTAGTTGCACCTGGACCCACACCTGACAGATCCTCCTCAGAAATGGTGCTCAGGTGGCAAACCACCATGTCTGTTATCTCCCAATACAAGGCGGGCGACAAGCTGTGGCTGGCCAGACAGGACCTCCTTTGCGCCAAGTCTAGTAAGTTGACCCCCTCATTTTGTTGGACCCTTTACCTGAAATTCACTAGATCCACTCTGTGTTCCATGTCAGCTTGGTCAAGCCTTCCAGGGAAAGCCATTTGGGGCCAGCCACTCCTCCTTTACCCCAACTCATTAGTGGCGGACCAGCCTACACAGTCAGAAAGCTTTCGGCCATTCATTGCCGAAGACGTGGTTACCGGTACCTGGCGGACTGGGAGGGCTAAAGCCTTAAAGGACACAGGTTTCCATCAGCAACACTCTGGACCCTGAACTCATCTTAAGATTTCACTGACTTCATCCTGAGGATCCAGGGCTGTCAGGTGCCGACCCTAGGGGGGCTGTACTGTTGTGTCCAGCTCCTGCTTTTGTGCTCTTGGTTCCTGTTTTAATAGGACAGTTCCTGTTGTACTCACACTCGTTGCATATGTTTGCACTCCCTGGTCTTTGTCTGCTTTCTAATGTGATTACCTGCCCTGCTGTTTCTCTTTGTGATCTCTCTAGTGTTACCTGTGTGCGGTGAGCGGAGGGTTCGGGGATAAACTAGCGTGCTACAACTACTGAATGTAGACACCGGCCAAACAACGCCACCCTGGGACTTTCACCCAGGGAATTATAACCACTACTAACGAGAAGGCAATTCAGGTTCGTTCCACTGATGAGGCAAGAGACATGATTCCAGTGAAGCCGAAAAGATACCAATTTTATTTAATATCAAAAATACTCATTTTAGAACCAATTTTTAAAAGCAACCATTCACACAGGATTGTTAAAGGAAGGGTTGGGGACTAATCAGAGCTGGGGGCTCTCTGGTGGAGGTTTGGACCAACAGGCATCACAAGGGAGCGCAGGAGAAATCACCCCACTCACACGTTAACATGCACACACACCTGAGTGAGGAAATAACAAAAAACCAAACAAACAAACAAAAAAAAAAAAAACAACCAGGGGATGAGCAGCAGGCCACACAGGAAGGGGTTCCCACCACCTGAAGACACCAGTCCCCACCACCGGAGGCCCACAGCTTCTGCAAATCACAAAGGGAAGGGAACAGTCATTAACCGGGTTCCATAAATCAATTAACAAAATAATTACAAGCACTTAAGAAAACTACTTAACATAACAACAAAAAACCACAAGTGTATCAAAACTGAAGCATTCAATTAAAGGACTGATGAATAAACACCAGCTTATACTTAAACAAAATCCACTGATAATATAAAACGACTAATCAGGTGCAGTCACGTGACAAACAAATCATAAAATCAGACAAAGAAAATACCTTACAGAGACAAATGGCCACGTGACTGCAGTACATACTAAAAAACACAAGGAGAAAAGGAAGAAAAATCAAACCCTGTTTTCACACATGCACTCTGAACGTTAAAATAAGCAGCATGTACAACGGTTGGTCAACGGCCACCGAGGCAAGCTGGAAGCAAACCAACACAGAAACACAAAACAGACTGAAAGAAGACAAAACCGACCGGCAAGCGTCGGCAACGCAGACCCACGTCTGCGAGACAAACCCACGGAGGCAAAGCAGCAACGTATCCTGCGTTTGTGACCTAGTGTAGCCAACACAGCTCCAGACAAACAGCGGCCACGCCAATCAGCAAAATCTGTCCACCACGAGGGAACAGGGAGCAACCGGCAGCCACGGTAACATCCCAAAATGAAAAGCTGTTACACATATGCAACATAAACACATTACGGGATAGCAAGCAAAGAGAATCTACCAGTAACGGCTCACGAGCGGCTCACGGCTCGAACTGGACATACAGCAGCCGGCGAGCGGCTCAGCTCTCCGGCTATAGACACCCAACAGTGACTATAAAAATAAATTGCTACTATAACCACTACAAATGAACACAGCCTTAAACAAAGCGCAAACAATGCAGAAACCGCTACCTTACCTGCTGGCAACGGTAAACAGGAAGTGAGGGAAGCGGGGCGGGGCGTACCCCTCTGACGTCGCAGCAAGAGAACGGTGATTCGTCCTTGCCCAGCTTTATAATGTGTCCTCCTTCCGTGTTTGGTCAAAGCAAGTCACGGTCATTATGTCACAGGAGCATAACACAGCCAATCCAAAGAGGATGCCGCACTCATTCTGCTACATGCGATTTAGATACCGCTGCCTGATTACTGTGCCTAATTGTGCAATAAATCGTTTGGATTTTAGAACCTCCTGGGTATGCATTTTGAAATCCGTTCCTGTGATGTTAGCAGTAAATTGTAGCTGGTCATAGTACAAAGGTAATACTCATCTGTTAAAGCTCTAATGGAGCAATAAAGTTTAAAAATGATCCCAAATGGACCAATTGGGCCTGTGCCCAGTCCAAGTTGTAACCTGGAGAATTATTTAGAGGATTTAAATTTTATCATTTGAAAGTAGCATATCCACTGCAATGTCTCTCCATTCAAATAAACACTATTTGACAATATCTACTCCAAATGCAATACAACTTATTAAAAATTAAAAAGAACGAATGAAAATGTAACACAATTTAAATACTTAAAATTGTGAAAAGAATGTGAAGAAACTCACATACAACTTTTACTGTGGCCATAAAGCATTAGGACATTAACTTTTTTTATTGAATACAAGGAGCCAGAATGCAGGGATTTTACATTTTTAAAATAATAATGGTGTATTTGAGATAGTAGAGCAGGAAATTGTGCCAGGAATCCACAAATGGGATTTCTTGAATATTGAAGTCTTAGGTTTTATGTAGCACTAGAAATTGACAAACATAGTTGGACAACATCAGTAATTTCTTAAGGATTTAATCCCATTAATTTTTACTGGCATTTTATGCCAAGCATTTTGTCAAACATGTTTGTTTTGGTTGTTTTTACAGTTGTGAGAGTTTTCCCATTCCTCCAAAAAGAATGGGGTCCAATTTTTTTTTCAGAATGGTTGATGAAAATATATATGTTGACTTCCTAGCTATAGATCATAATTTATTGTAGTTGCATCATAATGTAGTTGATCCAAAGCATCTGCACTGAGACAGAATGCTGCAGAGATCATGATGTTTTAAGATTCCATGGATAATACGAGACACCGGAAATCTTTACGTCTACAACATTATTAAAGTGTTGCAATAAAGCACGGGATTTGAAATACAAACTAAAACCTTGCAAAAATGCCAAAGGAAGGCCTTTAAATATTATAGAGTATCCATGCTTTGAACAGCGTGGATCTAAAGAGACAGCGGCTTATGTATAATATTTTTGTTTATTATAAAAATTCACACAAAGACCCTCATGTCTGACTGGATAGGAGTTTTGCCAATCTTGTTTAGAGACTTGAGAGACTTCTCTTTGCATGAAATGATGTTTGCTTTCCAGACCTCAACACAAAAGAAGGGATTGTTGGGAGTGCGTTCTGTGTAGTGCAACATTTCCTCTCAGCCTCTTCCCTTACTAGCATCATATTTTCTGACAACCCACCACCACCCTCTCCACCCCATTCCTCTCCCTCCAAAGTGCCCTTCCATTTTTGTTAATCAAAATATATTCACACAATCTCCTCCTCTCCAGCAGGATCTGAGAGGCTGATTGGCAATTTCAGCAGCAAAACCACAGTTCAGTGGAAGAGATGGACGCAGCCAAACTGAGAGCTCCCTGCCGTTGCCGTGGTAACGTCTCAACAAGAGGGGTGAGACCTGAATGGGGAGGGAGGGGGAGAAAGGAGGGAGAAGATATGATCAAATGTGAACAGTCCATTCTGATTTGATATACAACTCGCAGTTTGTTATTACCACACTCTCCCGCTTCCATTTGTTGTTCAGGCACACGCACATGCAAATTCACGCGTTTAAAAAGCGCATGCACACACACACACACACAGGCTGACACTTTATATAGTAACAAGCAGCATCTGCGCCTCACTGATAACGCTGCCTCATGGCAGTAAAAGCATATGAGAGCGGACTGTTTGCTTGCTCCTTTTACAATGGCTAGCAGCAGGCCTAACTGTCTCCATCGCGCACCCTGCTGACTTAAGCATCTCATCATCATCATCTTTGCTCTTTCCTCTCTACAGATCTGTCTGGACTTAATAAAACTGTCAGACCACCAGCTGGGACTGTTAAATAAAGACAGCATGAAGGCTCGATCTGCTGTCAGAAGCAGCTCAGTGGAACGGCTCATTACGGGCCATGAGATATAAAACTCGCAGCTAAATATATGAAGTGCATTAGGACTGACTTAAAGGACTTTGGTTTAAGAGCTATTTAGAGAGATAGATGGATGCTGTGGATAAGGCTGAAAACACATTAACCTAATATGGTTGCTCTGACTAAAGTGCTTGGAAGCAATTGCTTATTTACACATCCAGGAGACATATAACAGTATTAGCATTAATCTGTGGTCGTGTTTCTGGTTACCTGATGAATCTAAGTGCAATATTTACTCTGTTTTGGCTGTTTATCCCTCCATTCACTCCTGGGAGAGAGGAAAATGTCCTTGTACTTGCTGTTACACCATCTTCACTAATCGTCACGTCTAGTTGTAGTTCTTGTAGACCCTTTCTTTTTATTTGACTATAAAAAAATAAAATAAAATCTAATGTTAAAATAAGTCCATTACTGCAGTGAGGATCAACCATAACAATTGCAGGCTGGAAAATCAAAACAAAAAGCTGAAAGATGCTGAAAACTTCTGCAGAGTTGAGAGGAAATGTGAACAGGTTTGTCCATACAAGCAATACCTAGTAATTAAATATGATTTTCTAAATCTTATTCACATCGAAATAAAGTGCTTTGCAAATGAAGTGAAAATTGTATGTTTCTCAGTTTTCAAAAAGGCAAATGAAAGATATAATAATCCAGAGTGGCATTTATGTGGTATGAATTAATGCCATGCAAATCAACAATAAAAGTTAACAAAGTTTATTACATGTTTATATACAAACAACCCTGCAAGGCACACCTTTTGTTTAAATAAGAATATACAACACATTTTATTCTTGAAAGCAGTCAACCTTTAGTTGTGAAATATATATTAATACAAGTCTGTTTAGTGTTTCACAGAGAAAGAAGGCCCCAAATTGTAGATGTTCAGTCAACACAAACAAACAAAAAAAAAGTAAATGATCAAACACTTTATGATGTAAACAACTTAACATCTTTCATATATTATTTGCGCTAACATATTGTAATGTCGGGGGAGTTTCATGATGCCTTTTTGTCCTCTCTGCTGACTAAATGATGAAGTTCAGACAAAACACTTTGTACTGTATAGTACTTATCCAGACAGAAGAACTAGCTTAAATGGACTGGCCTTTTTTAAGCTAACTATATTGCCCTAATGTGACAATCTTTGTTGGTAAGAACACAAAGAGCTCTGATTCTGTACTTCATATGGGCAGAAATTAAATGAGACTGAAGGTAGGTCTCTTTTTGTTTGGACCATTTTATCTAATTTAATGGTTAAACTAAAACAACATTTTAAAAAAAGGCTCTTATAATACACTCTGTTAAACTCTTTGTTAGGCCACAGGTTATGCATATGTTTAAAATGAGGGATCAGGAGAGACAGAAGAAGACAAAATGAGTTGTTCAGATGAAATAAAACATATATCTGAGTTGGCATTTGGAAAAGCTTCTTACATAAAAAAATCCGGGTAAAGGCAACTTAACCGTTCACATAAACAACATATCATTATAGTTGTATTCTGTACATTGTTCAGTACAGACTATAGATCGTGTAGTGATCAGTCACGTCATCCTGTCACTCCACCGGAGCTGCCTTTATTAAAAGTGTTTGCCCAACATCAATCAGAACATCTGTGAAAAAAAACTTTTGTTGCCTGCTCACAGCGCATAAAGCAAAGATTGAAAGATGAAAGGATGCTCATGACAAAAGCCTGTCATGACTCATGAAATAACACTAAACAATGGGACAAAAAAAAAATGTTTGGGACTTCAAGCTTAGAAACATTAAGATACAGGCTGTCGTCATACAGTTAGCCATCATAGTGTGTCATGACCTACTGTGACAGATCTGACAGATCCCTTAAGTGGCTACTGACTTGCGCCATTTCTAAAATCTCTTTTTTACCTCACAACTACAAGTTCAACAAATGTCCATCATTGCTGCGATTTTCCCTCCATTCCACTAGAAAGACCAGTGGGTGCCTGACCACAGATGATAATTTTAGAGGCCAAGGAAGGCTGAAAAGAAAAGGCTAGTCAGCTTGATTTCCTGGGCCCCATCATCTGGAGTTTCAGTCTTCTGGGCTGTATGTTTTACTCAGTATTCCAATATGATGCTCTGGATGGTTGGTCATTATCATGCCAGGAGGCCAAGTCGCTTCACCTTCGCAGACAGGAAAGAGTGGATGATGAAGACTATGGTCTTAGGGCAACAATGGAGGTCCAGTTGCTGAAAAGGGACAGAAAATGGAGAAGGGAAAAAAGAAGTCAACATCTTTGGATACTGATGACAATTCCCAAGTATTCATAACATATACAGAACAAACAAGTCAGTAGTCAGTATCCAACCACAGACATTTAAAGGGTAATTACACCAGAATGATGATTTGCCACAGCCAGAGAATTTGGATGCACTGAACTTCCAAATATGAATTTTAACATCATATCTGCATCTCAAGCATGTAGAGTTCTTTCATTTGTCATGGAGGAGGCTCAACTGTTGGTTCTGACTGACTGTCTTCATGACATATGAGCAAATTGGAGTGTTTGAAACATACATTTGAAAGCATTTGAAAATAGTAAGGACACCACGTTTAAATTATTTTGTAAAATTAATGTGATACGTTTAAACGGAAATTTTAAAGATACAAAATCCTAGAGATATTGTGATCACATCTCAGAATACAGACAATTACCATTACTATTGTTACAGATAGATACAATTTGAATTGACCTCATTCACTTGCAATACATTTTGTGACAAAACTTTTCCACAGATTTAGTCTTACTGCCATACTTAACGTATTAAATATAACAGCTGTGGTGGTAATGATTTAACTGTACTGTAACTACACTAATATGTCGAACTTACAATCTCAGCCTCGGGGCCTCCAAAGTCAAGAAACATCATACGAACTCCATCATCTGATGACATTCTGAGGCGCTCAAAGGGCTGCTGGAGCAGAATGCTTTTCCTGACTCCCATTTCTTCTGTGAACAGCGTGAACCCCTCATCGATGTGCACTCCCAGGGTGCACTCTTTCCCGTTCCAACTGCAGGCTGCCAGTGTAAAAAAAAAAGGGGGGGTTACAGTGCTTAACTAAAGTCACCTCAAATGCATTTGGATGTCTTGGTTTCCATTTTGTTGTGACGTCTATACTGAGCTCAGCTAAGAGTTCCAGGAGTCTCCTATGAATGGGACATTTCAATGCTTTGAAAGGATATAGTATAATTTAAATAATTCATATTGTTACAAAAAGAGGATGGATCCAAATCTTAGTTCAACTGAGCCTTTATCCTTTTATGCTTGTCATAAATCTGATGTTAAAGTCTAAAATACTATTTTCAGTTTATGCCTAAAAGTGTTTGTACCACCTCATGCTACCAGCAGAGGGCGTTATGACATTACTACTCTGCTCTATATGTGGTGTGGTACCCCTCTCATTAAGTAGGACTCCCATATGCAGAAAGTGCATCCTGGGCTGAAGTATGAAGAGCTGCAGGGAGTTTTGCTCAGCGTAGATATGGAAAAAGACAGCATATACACAGCTATAGCTGAGAGGAACAACGTTTTGTCTCTATTCAATCTTTTCCTAAAAATCTGTTATAAAAAAAACCTTTCATTTCTAAACACTAAACACAATTGAAATCTTTTATAAAAATACAACCAGAAGAAATCTGCAGAGATTGGGGACATTCTGCGGAGAAGCAGAGTGCCTGGAATCACTGTGTAAAGAACAATAAATCATACTAATCCTGCTTTGTGAGACGGGCCCCTGTTTTGGACTGAAATGTTTGTGAGTCTCCACTGAATAGAAGCACGTCTTGTGCCCGAGCAGGAATTGTTTGGGTGAAATAGATTTGAGGTACATTCATAGACTTGACTGAAGTGTTTGATACAATCAGCTATTTTGACTCTTGGCAGATTGAACAAGAGGCATGTTGTCCTGAGTTGCTCTTACAACCAATTTTGGCAGCATCAAAAACAATAAATTAGATTAACTCGTCATGCATGAATGTAAAAGACCTCATCAATCAATCTTAAACTGATAGCAGTGTTATATTTTAAGTTTCTCTGTTTTTACTCCTATTTAGAATGTTGTTTGTGATGCCAGCTGATAGTGAAAGAAAAATGGTGAGTCTACATGACCTTTTCTTGGTCAAAACATTGCGCTGTAAAGGCACTTTCTCTTTAAATGTGTTTGTAATTAAAAAATGAGCTGAGCAACTAATCAGTAACTAGCAAGCCTTTGCTCTTGACTGCTAGCAGAGGCAGACACTCCATCTTTTTGTTAGCATCACAGATACCTTAGCAAACGTCATTCTTATGTACTACAATCTACAACTGACATATTCATCATCATGCGGCATTTACCATGCAAGAGACATATAGTTCACATTTGTATTAAAGGTGATCCCAGTGGGAACCAGATCTTGAACCCTGTTGGTGTCATACTCTGGTTAGACTCACACTTAGAGATGACTAAATGATTTTAATTCCTTTGGACCTATGAAAGTTCACAGAAATATCTGAATTTTCTATTCCAAGTTAGAGAAACTGTGCAGCAAGCATGAGAATATTAACTGAGGTCAAAGAATCTGTGTACCCGTGGTGACCTCCTTGATGAGCTCAGCGGCATTGTGGCAACCCTCCACCAGCAGATGAGTCCAGGTGGACAGCTCCTTAGCAGAATCCACCCTGAACACATGAGTCTCCACGCCCTGCTTGGTGCCTGAACGCAGCCCAAAGGATAGCTCAGAGTCCAGGAGAGGGGAGCTTTTTCCTGGGCCAGAGTGGACCAGTCTGGAGGGGAGGAGCATGAGAAGAATAAAGATAAGAAAGATAATTAAAACTAATAGACAAACAATGCAACCATGAGTGAATTATGTTACAGAGAAACTGGTACTGGAGTGGAAAGTGAGATCCTAAATACGCAAGAGAGAGAAAGGAAGAAAAACACATGACTCATAGATTCTGTTTCCACTAATTTTTTCCAATTGAATGTGATGCTTTGTGGCAAAATGTCCAACAGTCCAGTTATGGAAAGAGTGAGTATGTGCAAGCCAGGGAAATAAATGCTAACTGTAAACTGGGGTGGAGGACAGATCTGTTCGGCTTATGAAACTCGATAAGTATGTGTTACGTTATGTGAGCGTATTTATATAAAAAGGAAGAGAAAGAGGAAGAGAAAAACAAGAACATAATATGGAGTGTGTGGTGTTTGTGTATATATGCGGGCATTTGTGCATGTGAACCTTGTGGTGATGAGTGGGTGACTCTTGGTGGGGCTGCTGAGGCTTTCTTTGCTTTCAGGCAAGGAAGGATACAGGAGCAGATCCCTGTCAGTCAGCACAGCCAGTACAGGTTTCTCTGGGCCATGAGACACCTACAAACATGGACACTCATATCAGCATTTAACAAATCATTTATATCACCTCTTATGATGCGGGTCAGTTTCACCGCTTCCATTTTAGAGCTTCTAAAATACAGGTTACCTTCTTTTTGTGCATGTGAAATTCTTTGGCATTTCCGTGTTTAGGGTCATGGTTTTTAGTGTAAAATGTAGAAGCTCCTATAGGTTAAGAATATCTGCAATGTATTTGATTTACAGTAACGATGGTTGTTTTTATGTACACGATTAGTTATGCAAACACAAAATATGTGCTCATAATTACAATTACAAATGATGCTCTTCCTGGTTTTCTTTCTCTTTTTCACATACTTTAATTGGTCTAGAAGGGAAAAAAATAGCTGCCCCACACTTTGTAAGAATTTTGTCTTGCAACTAGTGTTTTAAAAAATAGCTCCAAAAAAGTGATGGTGTAATCATCTGAGCCCCCAAGCAGTTTCCAGGCATTTTTTGCTCCCATTGTACTTGCACTCACTGTGGATTTGTTAAAAAAATAAAATAAAATAAAAACGGAATTACCAGCATTTTTCCAGATGCCCACATCTGTTACTGATACTGGAAAAACATGGGAGCTCTACACACTATAGATTCTATTACTTAAATTGTTAATCAGTTTTCTTTTCCACCAGAAAGTAACTGCATATTTGTCAATTACATGTAATTCTGACAGTAAGTTAAAGAAAACATGCCTTTAAAAGCTGCTGGCAGGTTTTGGGTTTCAGAGCATTAAAGCTGCAAAATGCATTTAGGCAAACCACTAAGGAGGGCCATTTGGAGAAGCAGCTTCAAGGGTAATTTTAAAAATGTGTCCACTGTAAATAGCAAATGCCAGTGGATATCAGCTAGGCCTAGTATAAAGCCTGGGATTAGGTAGTTTACATGCATACATGGTATATATGAATGTGCTTTTAAGATTTCCCTGAGTGGAAAACTGTCCCAGCAAGACCTAATGCAAAAGCACAAAAGCGTGTAACGTAGAAGAGCAAATAAGAGCATCATTAAATTATTAAAAACATTGTTACAACAAAGAAAACAAAGAATACTGTAGTGGAGTTCATGCAGTTTTCACCAGGTACATTTGCATTCTTCCATACCTGCTCTGTAATCCAGCCCAGATGTTTGACCTCCATGCCAGACTGCATGCTCTTCAACGCCTCCTTCACTCGTGGTAAAAGGTTGGCAGCACCAGCCTGGATGGCATTGTACCAGGACTGGGCCATGGCAGGGTCTTTTGCCCGGAGGAACACAGAGTTCTTTCTGTTGGATGAAACCACCTCAAAATACCTGGCAAATGAGATGAGAGGAAGAGAGAGAGAGAAGCAAGATGGAGACGGAAAAAGGTCAGAGTTAGAGAACTGAAACGCAATTGGCAAAGAGAGTAGAGCTTGAGGGGTAACAGTAAGTTTCAGATACTAAAGAGAATATGTGAGCAGGCCGTGATAAGGCGTCCGTTTTACAGTAATCTTTCACAGCCGTTTTGCTATTTTCAGATAGGAACCAGTTTTTTTTCCCCGAGAGCTGTATGAACTGAATCCAATTTTTTATTTTCATGAAGCAGCAAACATTTACCATGTAGTACCTGTTTTCTGTGTCTGGGGGGCACTGTTTTCGTGACACCTGGCACATCTTCAGGGGGATGCTGCGGGGCTCCTTAAACTCAGGAGGGGAGCATTCAGGGACTCTCTGTGGTGTCGAAGGGGGAGACTCCCATGGGAGGGCTGCTCCGGGGGACCCGGAGCTTTTAAAGAAGGCAGACATCTCCTTGATGTACTTCACTGAAGCAGAGCGAGACAGGGTGAGAGAGCGAATTAGATAAGAGAGAAGGCAGATGAAGTACTAAAGGACAAACGAGGGCGAGAAAAGAAATTTGTGAAAATGGAGCCTCCAGGTTTGGAGATGAGTTGCAAATTGTAGCGTTCAAGAACTCCTTTAAAAGGCAGCAGAAATCCGTCTATAAAGAACCCGTCAACATACTCTTGGTTATTATATCATGCTATGCTCTTTTATGTTGGCAAAAAAGTCCCAATGTGGCAAATGTAATCAAGCATATTAGGCATTCGATGATCTTAAAATCATCCTAATGTTGGATTTCTGTGTATGTAGTTGATTCTGGCATGGGTGGGCTTATCTTGAATAACAGCTGGAGGCAGAGAGAGGATGTCATTTCCTCCAAGCACAGCTGAAGGAGCCAAATTCTAAATATCTGAGGATTTTCATTCATTATCATAATAAAAAATAAATAAATAAACTGTTGCACTTCATCTTGTCCAGGAGGTTTTAGAGTGCACAACTACACTGAACATCCCCCAAAATAAAACACTTCCTTTATGGGTTGCACTTTTCAGTAGTCTACCTACACCATTATCCCCTGTAATAAATATTTTTCATCTTTGCATGGGCATATTTTTAGAGCCTAATGGCTGGTGAACTGAATACTCTGCTGGAAAACCTTCGATTATGGCGTCCATGTTGATGAGACTTAGACACCCAAATAAACATTGTCCTAGAACAAGCACACTCCTTCATGCAAATAACTCCTTCATGTCAAATGCCACTGGCCTACACCCGCATGAAAATTCACCCCATCACATCGCAGAAACATCAGTCAGGAACATCTTAGGGAAAATGACAGTCGCCCAAGATGTTGATTTGATCTCTGAACTTCCAAGACCTCATTCTGATCAAGCATCAACAGGATGCAGTGGAACAAGTCTGATTCCCAGAGGCTCCACTGCACAACCGGGAGTAGCCAGAGGATCCACTGCCAACGTCCCGGTGCCAGATCCCATAGAACACTGTGAGAGGTCCTCTGGTCCAGGCCCAATGATTCAGAGCATTTTTGACGACGCAAGGGGGACCAACACTATATTAGGCAGCCAGTCATCATACTGTTATGTATGTATATATGTATATATATATATATATATATATATATATATATATATATATATATATATATATATATATATATATATATATATATAAAGACAATCCTAGTTTAACAATAGCATGAGCCTCAGGTAGCTCGCTAAACTGGACAGCTGCCAGACACCTCCAGCCTGAACTGGAATCAGGGAATCTGTGGCCTGTGGTCAGCATCCTAACCTCAAAGCTTAGGGGGTGCCCCATGATTACACATTTTTTGCAGGATATTATCAACTGTTATCATATTGTGACTATAGCCTATTCAGTGCACATTTTTTTAAATGCAGTTTTACCACTCACACAAACGTGTACATACACCTACACACACCACCACCACAGATGGAAACACATGGCCTCAGCACCAGTCCAGTAGGCTGTGGTATGGGTTTAGCAGAAGTAGCCACAGCAAAAGTAAAAATAGCTCGGAGGACATGGCCAGGCAGGAGGCTGAAGACACAGCTCTGGTTTCACTGGGAAGTGTGAAGTGCTCTTCTTGCACAGTACAAGAGGCATGTAGCCAGAGGGCAAGCACAGGAGTCACAGCACAGGACAACAGTAGTGAGAGGGGGGCTTCCACCAGTCCCTAAATAGAGCCTCAGCCAGCCAGCCATGCAGTTATTTTGTTAAAACATCGAGCTGTGAATTAGTGGGATGGCTCCTTCCGTTTTGTGGGTTTATGTCACTACAAGCAGAGCACTAGTAATTTATCTATCATTCATCTATCAGGAGGTGACATTGTGTCTCAGAGATTGGTCAGAGGGTCAAGAGTTGTGCACCTACCTACTCGCTGTCTGTGGACACAGCTTGTTTCATGCCAATTGAAGTAATGGCTTTCAGATTTCACACATAGGTCTCTGTTGTGGAAAAGTGTCATGTTGACCCTTTCAAAGGACGTGACCGCTACAAATGAAACACTCACACAGCTGGCAACTAACACGTGAGAACAGCCACCGAAAGAAGTTATGTATGATAAGCAAGGCGGGAGGTGGTTCACTTGTGATCTCATCCTTGGCACAAAGAGACAATGAGTATTACATTTCAGTGTTAGACTGAGTCATCTCTAGCCATTCTTATGAAAGTAATGTATTATGTTTGGTTCACAGGAGTCTATTTTCAGCGTAATCTGCTAAGTAAAATTCTTGTGCAGTCAGAAAACATAAATAATGCCACATTTTTGTTGCTGATGATTGGTTCCAGCACTACATGCTGCAATTTAAAATGTAAGCATGTCTATAAACTGCACAAGTAACTACATTTATCCACATGTGAGCATTGTACAAAAATGTCAAAGAAATTACTATAGCAACATTTGTGGGGAAAAAAATTCAGTTTCTTTTCCAACATGGTGCCATAAGCATTTAGGGATTACAGTGCATGTCTGAAGGGGGCTTAAGTTGCTGAAGCAAAGGGCATGACCTAAATGCTGAAAACTATAAACATGCAGTATCTCCTCTGAGTCAGCACAATGTTGAGTGTCTTCGAGTTCGCACCTCTTCTTTTGAAAATGTATTCATTCTCAGTTATAATGTCCTGAATCTCTAATCTGTCTAGACTTTCTGTACCTCTCTCTTCGAAGTTGAGGTCATTTCCTCCTCAGTTTGATTTTGGAAGTGAACTGTTTCAATATCTGAAAGCTAAAAAAAATCTCACCATTAAAGATTTCCCTCTCAAATCTATAAAAATCATTAAGGACAAAGAGTCCTTTTCCTGACTTTGGATTAAGAGTACTGAAAATACTCACTCTCTCTCACTCAGTTTCTCTCTTTGCTGATTGAACCGCATTCATTTCATCGATGACATACCAGGATGGTTTCCTGAGGCACACATTAAAGACACATACATTCTGGGATTACAAAAAAACTTGCTCACACACTGACATGGACAAGTAGACGTACAAGCACACATTAGAAGAAAGGCACTAACTTGTACATCCTGATTGAAATCATGCAAACAAAATGTTATGTGGGTTGGATGGAGAGGAATGGAATTTGCACAAAACCAATGGTACCCAACTACAGGCATCATATCAGCACTGGTATTGAAAATGTTACCCAACTCTATAGTCATCCAAGTGAGGTATTTAGGACTTGAGTGTAAAATCCCTTCAATGTACCACCACTGTGCTCTGTGTTCGATGCTCCCCTGATGTTATGTTTTGTGTATTTCTGTAACTTTTCACCTCCCATGACCCTAATAAAATGGAAAGTTCTATAAAAATGCAATTCTCATGTTTTTTCTGGAGAATTTTTCATGTTTACTTGCCTCATTTACTCACACGCACAAAAAAGTGCATTTGTAGACAAAACCAGATGTACTGGGAATGTGTAGACCCAGAATGCGTATCAAGCAGTTAGGAACCAATATGTACCAGCTTTGAAGTAGCTGTCAGCTTGCATACGTAATGTTTCATGGAAATGAGCTTCTGTCCATTTGTTCTTGTGCCAACCCACTGATGTTTGTACCACGAGGTAGCCAACTGCTTCCTTGTTGCTGGACTAAGGCCATTCAAAATTGATGTGGTCAATCTCAATATGGCAGGCTAGGCCATACGACTACGGATGGAAATGGGATTGGATACAAAATTGTTTCAAGTGGAAGCCACCGTAGAAGGTCTCTTGAACCCTGAAACTATACTAAGAGCTGCAAGACTTTTCAATCAAGTCTGTGAGTGGCAGCATAGTGCAATCAGATAGAGACGGACTGGTACTTCAGTGACAGCTATGTGGTAAGGACGCCTCAGTCATGCAACTAGTGTGACATTGAATAATACAAAAACTTTGCAGAAAAAGAGTGCACACAAAGCTCAGGCATGGCTGAGGTGCTGATATCTGGCAAATAAACAGATTTGTATTCCCAGTAGTCATTACGCTTCATTATATAAGGCTGAGTTTATGACTCTGTTTCATGCTGCACGAACCGCACAACAGAATAGTTTGGGAGAAAACACCAACCACAGCAGGTATAAGGAGATTTTTACTTTTGTAAAGGGGCTTTACCATTCTCCAAAAGGGGATGTGGAAATGATCATGGTATTTCCCAGATTAGAATTGTCAGGCATTAGCTGTAGCCCCACATAAATCGTCCGAGATAGCTTTCAAACAGAGTGGTGTATTGTAAAGAGGGGGTGAGAGGCATGGAGAAACGGAATGAACAACACGGAAAAGAGACAGACAGGAAGAAAATGAAGATCAGGAGTAAGAAAAGAGAAAATGAAAGAGTGAGACAGGCATACAGACAGACCGAATATACAGCTAAGCTCAGCCAGCAATGTTGCCATGAATACCAGCGGTGGCACATTCAATACAGAGCTAAAATTAGCTGAGATGGCACTGTTATTACTTCAGCTTATCTGGCAGCCAGTGAAACTACTTTTGTAATGCGTGTGTGTGTGTGTGTGTGTGTGTGTGTGTTTGTGTGTGCGTGCACATGTGGTGTTTCTTAGCTTTTTCTGCTGGATCTGCCACTAAGCTTTTCCTGCTAAAGTCTTTACTTTTACATTGAACCCCACAAATCCTGACTAGACATTTTCAGCCAATTCAATTTTGATACAATTCACTTAACTGAGGTCTGAAAAGTTTCAGTTTCAAACTGTGCTCAGTCAATACTCACCATTGTGTTCATTAGCTAATAAACATACATCAACCCGTCCCTCCCAGTCCCCCGGATGCCGTCTTCTACAAACACTGTAGAAGTCTTAAACTACCCGTGTCAAATCAGAACACCAGCAGCTTGATGTGTTAGGCAGTTACTAACACGTTTCTTGACTTGGCAGTCAAGAAGCGACATCAGCTTGTCAGAGACCAAACAATGCACTAAAGTTAAATACCAGCCTGTCCTCCCCCCCTCCTGATTGCTGGTTACTGTGGGAGCAGCTGGAATGTCATTGGCCAGTCAGCGACCTCAGAAGCATGCTGTTGGCTGTGTAAACCATGTCAAGCAAAGAATGTCCCAATGTTACACTGCCGAGGAAAGATGTCTTGGGCCAAAACAACGGCATAAATAATTTAACAAATCGTAAGGAACTCTTGCTGCATTAATTCAGTACATCAAGGTCAACTGAGGTAAATGAGAAAAAAAAGAAGATATTTCTGAGCCCATTTCATAAGCCTTCCAGTCATACATAAGACACAGACAAAGATGGCTTTCATGTTTTGTAACAGTTGACATAGACTGTGCAAAATAAGATGAAACTATATATGAGGAAGTTGATAGATTCAGCATTGTTATCAGAATGTAATCAGCAATGTTTTAGCTTATTTCATATTAGCATATAGAGGACTCACAAAGCATTCAGACCCCTTCTCCTTTAGCATACTTTGGGCCTCTTTTGAGTAAATGAAAAGCTTAACACCATGTAAACACAAGTGACATTTTCAGGGCTCCAGTGTGCAACCATTTCAGCTGCACATGTGACAAAAAAGCTCAGAAGTGTGATAAACAATTTTTAATGGTTGCACTTATCGCTCCAGACATTTGTCTCTGCCCATGCAGATAAAACCACTAAATGGTCTGACATTAGAACACCTTACTTCAATCTTTTCACTGTGATTTTTGGCCACACACCTGTCTGAGTTATGAGCTGCAGTAACTGAGTGGGGACTAGAGGCTTCTCTGTGCTCAGCTGTCTCAAAATGTATACCAGTGCATGTGAGGTGTTTAGGGACCCTTTGTAAAATGTACTGATGCATCTGACACATTTAGGCAACATCAGTAATTACAATGTCTACTGACATGTGTCTGCATGTGTGGCATTCAGGGTACATACGGTAAACAGTAGCTGTAACTCAGGATTCGGATAAACTGTCCACCTCTAAACTGTATGAGTCTGTACATGCACATCAGTCACGCCGTGCCGCCCACACCACAAGGAAATTTACAGCCTGTGGAAAAACACTGAGATATGATAAACGACCAGCATTGTGCATTGCGTTTATTGTGGCAAAGTATGGCTGGGAACAGTGCTTTTGCTCTCACAGCATCAACGTTTCCAACTGAAATGTTTTTAAAAAAAAAAAAAAAAACAAAAACTCATCCTCTGCCATGAATGGAGCAGTGAGGAATCAAAAATGATAGTAAAATTTAACATTAATACTATAATATAACCAAACAAACAAATGCCTATGAAAAACATGTTAAATGTAAAAAAAAAACATTGATTTGTATTGATTTGTGTTATTATTGTTTACCAATAACTGATTTGTATTGATTTGTGTTATTACTGTTTGCCAATAATCATTACACATGGGAATCGACTAATAAGGTCATGTCTGCAATGTATTATTTAGTGCTAACAGGCTCAACAAAAAAATTTGGATGCACCTAAATGAAAGTGCTTGGTGCACCAGTGCAACCAGTGTCTAAGATGTTAGGCAGCGGCCCACCACAAGCACCAGCAAATGACAGCCCCCTAATTTTCATTTATTTGATCGAGAAATTAGTTGTTAGGAGCATGGCTTCAAACAACAGTTCACATTATATATGTAATTTCTGCGATTGCTAATATCAATATACTGGTTAATGCTTGAAGGCCTTATTTAAAAACTGCAGATGCTATGATCCAAATCACAATCCTGAAATGGTCAAAATGACACTATAGCAAAAAAAAAAAAAGACCAGAATCATGTTTCCAGTTCTACACTGTGGCGTTTGTGCCCATTCTGAGGCATGTGTGCATAGGTGTGAATAAAAAAAGTGCATGGCAATGACTCGTTTTGGTAATCTGTCAGGTCATGTGCAGTTAATAAATGCCAGCTTTAAGTATCCCCAGTGTTTCACTGATTAATGTGCGTCTCCTTCTGGCAGCATTAGCCTGGCAGGGAAGACTTCCCCTGTTCTGTATGATTTAGATAAGTTCATCATTCCTATAGCCCATCTTATTAAAATCATGGATTAATGCCAGCATTGGATGGTGTTAGGTGTGGTGTGAGAGAGGCTAAGAGAGAGAAAAAGGGCAGAGCACAGTGAACCACACTTTTAAACTAATTCACATACTGCTAAAGCACAGATTTGATTACTTTGCATAGTGTGTCAGGAGAGTTAATTATCCTAATTCAACAAAGTGAGAGTGAAGGAAACTTGAACAGGATCTGGCAGAGGACAAAAAAAGAATGAACAGAAGGTCCGGCTGCAGATATTTCCACTTCACGTTCCATCTTTTCATTTTCTGTTTCTGCACGACACGTAAAGAAACTCAATTTTCCATCTATAGGTTTGTGTAGAGTTTCCCCGTGTGATTCAAAGTGGCAGCTTGCTGTGCAGCTTATCAACCTTGTTTACAATTCATTTTCATTTGTATTGAGGCAAATGAAGTGCTTTTACCATCAGCTTCTTCATTTTAAATAACAGCGGGCTTGGAAAGAAAAGTTTAGACAGGCTACTGCAAAGTAACACAGAGTACCAAAAAATTGTGAATAACAGACTTAAATTTAACAACAAGTTAATGTTATTTTGGCTGGTGCATTAGCAGTTTTCAGAAATGCTGAAAAAAATATTCATTTGTTTTGTTTAAACATGCCTTTATGCACATATATTTTATCTTGTTTATTTATTTATCTTTAAAAAAAAGTAGCATAAAAACCCATCTTCCCCCCATCCATCCACGTGCTGCACAATACTGCGAGATGGTTCAGTGGAATCTGAGTTTGTAATGAAGAGAGAGTGGCACTGAGACTGGGGCTCCAATTTATCAGGGGCCCAGGATCAGGGCAGAGGGGTTCAGAGGGGGCTTGTTAAGCAAACTTGACGCCACAGAGGGAGAAAGGGTCTGAGGGAGATTTGTGATTTAATAAAGCTATGTTATTTTGCCGGTTAATCCATTCCCTTGCTGAGAGTAAGCAGAATGTCCTTACGGGCCAGCAGCTCTGAAGGAAAGAGGAACCGAGCTTTGTGTCCACACGGTTAGAGGTTTCACAGCAGGGATACACACCATGGACTCAGAACAGAAACAGCAATAGAACGACCAGACTTCAGCGGAAGATGATTGATGCGGACTGATTGCTCTCTGATTACATTAAGTGGCATTTTGATTGAAATACACGCACCAGAAACAACTTCGATACTCAATGGCTGCTTCTATTTGAGGTTTCTGAGAGTAATGCATAGAGGAAGCATGCGTGTATCACAAAAAAAGCTGCTATTTCAGTATTTATATTCCCTTTTCACTTTAACCATACATAACCATGAAAAACAGAGGCAAGGGGAAAGGAAAAATACCCTGGCATGACACTACTATATTTAATACATGTACCACTCCTGTGCATTTTTCCAGATAACTTTCATTTAAAAGGAACACAATAAGTCTTTGGCAAGGAAGTAAAAATGTTCAACTTTCCTTGGGGAGGGCTACATTTGTGAGTGTTTAAAGAACTGGGGCAGCAGATGGGTGGGATTTATTTCTCACAAAGTACAATAACAACACACCTTCTTGTGTCCTGGGAAGACCCACACCTGAAGACTCTACAACAAACATAAAGTATTTTCACAAGTACAACTTGGCCCAGATCTGGGGAGTAGATCGGAGTCCTAAATGAAAGGAAATTTAAACAAGGATTGAAGACCATTGCAGGTAAAAGGGGGGGCATCATCAACTTATCTAGGTCAGTCTGAAGAAGGAATATGGAACCACATATTCTAACACTGCTCTCAGTAGTAGGAACATGCGCTTTCACAAAGTCAGCATTATTTTTAGATACACCAAGTGTGCTCAACTTTGTACAATGTGAATAAGGTGATAAGCTAAAGTAGCAATAGACAAGTTTTTATTTTGCTTCAACTCATCATTGTGATGTAAATGCTGCCTGCACAATGTAATGGCTATACAGTGACACCTTTGGCATTTAGACTTGTTCCCTGTCAGCCTCACTTTCACTATGCAATTCTGTGTGGATACAAAACCGCCCTGGAAAATGAAGGCTCGATTTATAAAGTAACTGCATTTACAGTTGTACAACCAAAACAGGAAGAGGATAGCAATTTAGTTTTCCCTGATAGCTATCGGTAGCTTTCCCCTGGTAGCTGAATTGGCGGATGGTGGAACAACCAGACTAAATGTGGAAATTCCACCAGGCAAAAGAAAAAGAGCCCCACTGTCAGAGGAGGCAAAAAAGGCGAAGGGGGAGAGTGATGGAAAGTGAGGCAAAAAAACGAGTGAACCTGGGACAGGCAGACACGCAATGGAGAAAGCTCCGGGACTTGAGAAGGTTCAAATCAGACATTCAGATGTCATTATGTCCACTCGATAAGCAACCAAACTAGTCTTCTTATGAATACAATCTGGTGTTGTACTCACCTTTATCATAGCATTGAGGTTGGTGTTACTATTTTAAATTGATATTCTTTTTGTTGTTTCTTACTTTGGGCAATAGGCAGGCTATTAGCAGTAGCCTTGTTCCTACTTACATCCTAGGTGGTGTTCATTTTGTGTTCTGTTGTTGGTAGCTGCAAGGCTTTAAGGAAAGCGAAAGTGATCCTGTCCTTGCAACTGCAATACCACCTGGAAACCTTACAAGAGACTCAAAAAGTTGTGTGTTGCTAACTTAAGTTGATTTTTGTATGTCTTTAGGTCTGTTAAGTCCCTTTTGGTACAAAATGTACAGTGGTGAAATGTAAGCAGACAAAAACTGACTAGTCATTTTCATCTTATTTGCTACTGCACACTGAAAAATGTACAGACTCATGAATAGTTTCCACATTTATTCATCTTGAATAAAATGAAATGAATGACAGCGAAAGAAGCTCTACCTCTAAATGAGATCCCGGAATGCACAACAATCAACTGAACCACAAAAATTGAACTGAATTTCAGGTTGTTCCCAATTATTGCAGGCTACTCGGTGTACTAACCTGCTCTACAAACCCTTCCACATCTAGATAATAGTACACCTTCAACTACAAGAAAATCTATTATCTCTCTGCTATTATATGTCACTTGCAGAAAAGAGGAGAACAAAGAGAACAAATACGAAATAGGTAGTAAGAAACTGGAGGGATGAGGGATTCAGTGAGGGTACAGAGGGAAGAATTATTTTCAAAGCAATAATTATTCTGTCACACTAGCAAGAGCCAGAAAGTTTGATTAGGTGAAAAAGTATATGCATATTATTGGCAAAACCATACACTTTGTTTAAAACAGGGCAAAGACAGCCCTGTTAAAAGGTTACTCCAATCATGCATGCACCCTCGTTCTTATTAACACCAGTTGGATTCACTCAGTTAAGAATCTGATAAAATAGTCATGTTTACAATATGTGCAAGAGTTGTTCACAGGTTCATCAGCAAACCATCCATATGGTCCACATTGCCACATTTCACATTCAGATGCACTTTTCAATTTTCAATTATATTTGACAGACAGGTCAACTTAAGAAAAAAGGAAAAATAAAAAAGGGTGTTTGAAATCCAGAACTGTAAATTGGCCTTCCAATTTTAAGAGAAATGGTTTTATTTGCAGTATTGCCTAATGGACACTATGGTGCACGTTTCCAAAAGACATGTTTCATTAGGTGACAGTGAAATACAGGAATGCCTGAATCTTTGTCGAAGCACAGTCGAAAACTTTCACAATGTTAAGGAAATAAGACCTCAAGTCCTTCTATATCCCAATGTACCATTTCATTGCAAAAAATATCCCAGAAGAGGGTGTGCATTCCTAGAGTAACCAGTAACACAAAATGAAGAATCAAAAGGCAAACTGGGACGAACGCTCTCAACAACAGGGCTATGCTGCTGCTGTTGCCACCCACCAGATGAATAGATTAGCTAATACACAAAAACGCCAACTATCACATCTCTGACTGGACTGATGCAGTTCAGCCAAAAGACAACCACCTGAGAATTTGCAGTTTGAAACTGTGAATTAAGAAAATCTCACTTCTAGCTGGTCCAAAAAAAGACACTGGTCACCGTCTGGATCAGGAGGACAGGGAGAACTCGTATGTGTGAGCGAAGATTCATGTGCAAGTGCATGTGTTTGCATATATGAGCACAATCTATTTAAAGATTTTATTGTGTGTGAACTAATAACTGGGCTGATGGATATGCTGCTTCAGTAACAGAACCTGAACTTACACAGAAAGAACTTCAGTCAAAGAATGAATAGTACAGAGAGTCTCAGGCAGCAGCACGCTGTGTCCCAATGAGCAGCTTTGAACCTTACTCCCCAAAGTCATTATATTCCATAAATCACTCACTTAACCATACTTGAATCAGTGAAGGAAGATAGAGCGCGAGTATATATCTCTGCTGGCCTTGCTTAAAAATACTATGATATGTATCTTCTTTTGAGGGGCTACATTCACACATGTCCTTGAAGAGCTTGATTTGCAGATAAGAAATATGATTTTTTTAGCCCGCAAATTGTAGCCCGAACTGCTCGTCTGCACTCTAAAGCTTTCTGAAGGACTGCACTGTTCGAGTTGTACTTTTAGTAATAGCCTAAGTAATATTCATTTAATATAAGGATAATGTTCTTCAGGGACCAGCTGCATAACCAAAGCTAAATGGGTGTTGTTTAAAAGAGACTGCATGCTAAAGTTGAGGGCCAAATTACAACTTGTATGCAGTACAAACGCACCCAGTTTGACTTCCAGTGGTCCTGTTTGCAAAGCACCAGATAGCACATTCATTGATTTCCATGCATACAGAAAAGAACAGAAACTGCAGAAGAACATACTGTAGTTTGAACGCAGAAAACACTGGATCTGAATTGCGAATGCTACTGATCAGAGTTTCTACTTTACACTGGGAGAACACCTAATCCCAAATTCACCACTACATAATGTAATGGAACCTCTAGTCTCCATTACAAATGCAGTTAAAGCATTTGATATAGAGATATACAGAGAGGTGCAAGTTGGTTGCATGTGTGTCAGAGAGAGCAACAGAGAGATTAGGTTTGGGGTAAGCTCTTGTTTGAGAACGATAAGGCAGCCTTCCACAAATGCTTATCACAAACACAAATGTACTCCCTCAACTGAAGTCTCAGCTCAAGCAGTCCTGAAACACATCCCTGCTTTGCGCATATGGGATGTTCACCCTTGGCCAGTTTTAAAGCAAGTATTATTTGAAGGAATGATGTAGTGAGTGTAGTCACATTTATTAAACAAAGTCATGGCAGTGGGCAAGCTCTGTGTCCACTGGGTTTTCTTAAGAGGTAATGGAACTCACAAAATATAGCTTGCATGACAGGCACAGACTAAACAGTTCAGCAACACATAACTCAACAGAGGCTGTCACTAATAATTATCTCTTGGTTCCTGGCACATGTGATACTGTGTAGCCAATGTGGCTAAAAATGCTCACGCATTCTTGTAAGATGCTGCCCTGTGGTTAAAGATCAGATAAAGAGGACGCCCTCACACTTAAAACTGCCTAAACTTGCATTTTTGATTACATGCATCTGAGTTTTAACACACTGCTTTTACTAGAATAAAAAAAAAAAACCTGCATGCCATTTTTAGTGACATATATAGCATACAGAACAGGTGCTTTGAATCATTGAGCAATCAACATGATCATAGAAACAGATCCCATAGAGAGGTAATTCATGGCCAGCAATGTTCATATGTCCATGGTCTAGGAATCAGCAAATCAGAAAGATACAGATTTAAAAAAAAAATAAAATGCCTAACGCAAAAATTCAACTTAAGAATTAACAATTTAGAGACCGGTCTTTGCTAAATTATCTTTCTATGTGTTCTGGCTCTATGTTCACATTGCTTACCCTGTGAGCTCTGTGAGTGGAAACACCTGTCCTATGCCACATGGTTTTTTTTTTTCATGAGGAAGGCAAAATGTGACACAAAGTTGAGCTATAGAGTTAGAAATAGAAACAGTGCATCTTAATTATTAGTGTGCAGCTCTCTCTAACATCATTAGTCATTACTGCAGTGGAGAGAGATAAACTCCAGCCTAAGAAAATTATGATAAGATTCACTTTCAAGCAAACAACGTATCTTTTAAACAAACATATGTCATATGACTGTGTGTCTAAATGCAGTTAAGCAACAGGATTACAGCCAGCTTTCTGAAATTAGCAGATTTTTTAACTGTCATATAAACAAGAGAGTTGAATCAGCTGACAGACAAGTATGTTTGTACTCAAGTTTTTGAGTAACCAGATTACTGCAGTGCATATAAATAAACTATCTTTCTGTATTATTCAGGCTAGTGAGATAACATATGTCAGCAGATGAAATGTTTTTTTGTTTCAAATCGCTGTAAACCAAAAAAAATCTGCCTGCCAAGCACAGTGAAAAGATTAGAAAGTTTTATCTTCTGTTTACATCAGCAAATTTAGTAATATTGACATATTGTTGCTTCACAGAGTAACATTAACATTTGCTTCAATCTTATTTTGGCTTTAAAAGTAGCATGCCTTACACAAACACACCGGACTTTGTACAACATGAATCAATAGTTCATGCTTATTGACCAAAAGCCCAGTAGGGATGACAGAAATCAGGAGACTTGACACAGCTAACAACACATGTCCAAAACATACACCCTCCCTGCTAAAAGAAATTTAGACAAGGGAAAGACTGCAACCATAGAGCTGCCATAACTAAGCCTACTTAATCCATGTGTGTGTGTGTGTGTGTGTGTGTGTGTGCGCACTGAGCCTGAGCACAACTACCTTAATGAAAAGGAGAGGACAGAGAGAACCTGCAGTGTCCAGAAAAGTCTTGGCAGAGGCGACTAGCTCTCTCTCATTCTGTCCCTCGCTGTCTCTTTTGCACACATATATTTGCACAGACACAGAAAATTGTGTCCCTTTGGGTATTCAAGTTCTGCTGAAATTCAGGCTGACATTAAGCTAATACCCGCACCCAGAACAAACATGGGCCCAACCGCACGGAACAAGAACGTCAAACCTTCCAATCGTGCCAAGGCCAAAATGTACTTTTAATGGCAGCTTTCAGTCTTTTTGGGTGCCGAGTGGGGAGAGTTTCCCACACGGGGATTTTCAGTCATTTAAGAATATAGACTATAGATCAGAGCTGTATCTTTACTGTACTCTGGTATGCGAGAGAGGAATTTAAAAAAAAGTTTCACCACAACCTCCATCAGACAAGCACAATACCATGAATGACATTGAGGACGAACTGCCTGGGACTAAACAACCTCTCTATGACAGCAGGCCTGTCTCAGTCTCAGTAATACAAACTAGGTTGATTCAAGCATACCATGGCCCTTAACCACTAAACTATATGACCAAGAGTCCTCCAGTAGTAACCCAAAGTGCTGTACTAATGCAGCAGTTGTTCAACATGGATCATCCCCACCTTACTGATCACTTGTTCGATTGTTTACTTGTTTGTGCTGGTATAATTATGACATTCTGCTTGGCCTGGCACCCACTGGCCCTGTCGTAAAGATGGTCTAAATTTGTTGTGGAATAGGATTAGAACACTGGAAAATGGAAAGTTCAAGTTCACTTTTGTAACATTCATTGGAACACTTTATATCTGTTCAGTTACTATGTGCCCTTTTCCTTGTCCATCACTGTGACGGATGGACTGTTACATTCTTCTCCTGCACTACAAAACATTGTGTACTAGCACTCTGATTCTCTGGATACATGGACAGCACTCGCACATACACACACTGACATATATCTGTCCCCTATGAAAAAACCCACACACAACCTAGCCTCCACATTCACTTACCTGGGTGTTCTGACCTGTCCTCCGCAGCCCATTTTATCCTTCCTTTCTGCTTAGCATCTTGTGCACATGTATGTCTGTGTAAATTTTCACGTGTGTAAGCATGCACAGAATGTGGTTGTGTACTTTCTTTGTGTGCCTGCTTTCCTGTCAGACCTTGGTTGCCCGGGGAACAGCTCTACTATTGAACTATCCCTACCCCCCCACCCTTTCTTTCACACACACACAGACATAGACACACACCCAGTTTTATACCTTTGTGTGTGTGTGTGTGTGTGTGTGTACATGCGGTAGTGAAACAGGCATTGTCTTGGCTGGCAAGTTGGTTGAAATGATCGATGTGTTTTCAGTTACAGGAGACTCCAAATAAAAATTGGGCATAAACACAGCGGGACAGTTGACGGACCAGTGATATACACTGTTGCTCATCCATGTGTCATATGACTGCAGTGCCTTAGATTAATTCTTATTTTTTCACTTCATGTTTGTTGACTTTTGCTCCACAGAGCCATATCTTGGTGATTCATTATGTTCTCGCAATTAATATTTTACAAAATTGAGATGTAAAGCTTACTATTGATTGTGACAGCAACTGCAAATGAGATGTGTGACTGGGAGAATGTTGAATCACCCTATTCCCCTCTCGTCCCTTCTATTCTATTCCCACATAAAAATACAGGGACACTTTCTTATACATTTAAAGGTACAGCAGCATCACACACACACACACACACACACACACACACACACACACACACACACACACACACACACACACACACACACACACACAGGTATGGACGCAACACATGTGCTCACACAGCCATACAGAAATATGCACAGTCAGGCTTTAAATGTCACTGGGAGGAAATGAAGGCAGCTGTGCTTTTATGGTTTCATCTGGTCTGTTATATCTATCTGACCCTGTCATATCCCCTCTCCTGTACACACTCATTGATTATTCCATCATCATTTTGATGTAAGGTGCGACAGTAAGGTGAAGTAAGCCTCTAGTTGTTTGTTTTTTTTTCAAGCAGACTCACTATGCACAGAAGGTTTTTACACACATTCACACTCACACCTAGGAGCTGCCGGGTGTTGCCCTTTCCCTGCACTGTTGGCTGCTAAGCAACTGTGTGGCCCATTAAAATTAGAAGATTTATTAAAAATTGATAAAATGAACAACTGTAATACTGTTTCCAGTTGTGCCACATATGAGCAACTGGGAACCTTTAACCCTAACAAAAATGTATCAAATAAGCAGTTTTGTTGTTTTCTAATGGTTTTATCTTATGCATGTAGACACTTTTGCCAGTGCACTCTCAATTAGAACACACAAAGCAAAGCATGCTTCAGCTTAGCTGTACTGCTACAGCTATAAGGCAATGCTTGGTATAAATATGTTGCATGTCCTGCTGCAACAATCAAACTGCATTAAAATGAGTGAACAGATATCTGCTATAACGCAAAACATTTCTTTGTCTATGCCGAATGGTTTATAATATAGCTTCCTTAAATGTTGTGACACTACCTATCTGACAGATTCAAGCATTACTGTTCACATATTCCTGATATTTTAATGTGATGGAGGCAGTTTTTCCTTGATCTCAGTCAAGGCCGTCTGTGTTATGAATTTCACAGAACGCTGAAAAGTGCCGTGAGCATAGCAGTGGTGGCTGTTTGTTGCTGTGCACATGCTAGAAAGACTGTTACCATGACCTTTAACATTGTAGTGGTGCCAAGAAGGAGTTTGCTTCTGACTGTGTTTCTGAATATCTTGATAAAATGCCAAAACCAAAATAAACACTGCGCTTGAACTTCATGTCATCTGTATTTACAAGTATTTTTACAATGCGCAAATAGCTCTGAAACTAAATCTAAATCTCAAAAACTGCAGCTGGAAAGCGCATAGCCCTGAAGTGTTGACCAAAAACTTTTTTTTTTTTAATTTCGTCTGCTCCCTAAAAATACTCCAAAGCTTTCTCACAACAGATATGCATCCATGCATCCTGCAGTTCTCCAATCTCCAGGTCAGATGGATGTACGCACAGACACAAGCAAAGAAATCGCTGGACATCAAAAAATGCCCATGCACACACACACACACACACACACACACACACACACACACACACACACACACACACACACACACACACACACACACACACACACACACACACAGACAGACACACACACACACAGCCCACTCCCCTCAGTGAGCCTCAAGCTTCTTTCGTCTCTTCACTCCTCTATCAGGTCCTCAGGGAAAGGGAAACCCATGAAATGATTCCTGACATGACGGATCACAGAGCAGCGATGGTTGAGCCGTCTGATATCAACACTTTTCTGCCTGACTGTGGACAAGTAAGACAGGGGGATTTGCAATGATTTCCCCTGGCTGCAGCTCTAGCTGGATCTGCTCTGCTGACTGAAGTTACGGAAGCTAGCCCACTGTGCAACTTAACCCATAGAAATACTGTGACATGGCAAACTGGTAATTCTTCTCCTTCATATAGTATATTTAACCTGCTTTGAAATCGCACTTTTTGGTTTGAAAAAATATAACTGTTTTTTTTTTTTTGTTGCACTTGCCGAAGAGAGCACAAATGAGGTTTTCATCTTTAAGTATACACCATGCATCTGCAATGCAAGGTGTCTGACTCACATCACTGAAAATAAATGTTAGCCTCTGTTTAGAATCTGATGGGAAGCTGTTTTTCAAAACACGGACTTTGAATTTACCAATCAATAGATTAAAAAAACAAGAACAAAACAAAGTATAAAGTTTTATGGCAAATACTCTTTTTCAATAAAAGCATCCAGTGCAAAACCTTGCTTAATCTTTGTCTTCAGACATTGTGTATTTTTGGTGAATTTGCAATTCAGCCCTGGGATTTAATGTCAGCCTGGAGGGAGATGCCAAATTCCTGTGAAGCAATCATTTCGCAAGAGGAAAGACCCTTTTTAATCTCTTTTGCCTGTCCTCACAACTAAAGATCACATCTCAGAGTCACCTTGTTGTTTAACACGTGCTGTCAGACAGACCCATCCAATTATTCAATCGTAAAGGACTGTGAGATATTGTACATTTGCTCTTGCAGCTCACATAAGAGTGACAGCAAGAGGGAGGAAAACCACCTGCTGAGTCCACTGCAAACTTTCCTATGCATATCAAGTCTTAACCCATAATTTTTCCACAGTTCTAAGCTCTGACATGAATATAACTTCCTATCAGTGTCAAAAGTGTTTGATGTTCAGGCAGACTGCTCATTAGCATGCTGAGATGCTCAGAGGTGTGAGCCACAACAATATTATTGAATCTTGAGTCTTTGGTTTCCTCTTGCTATTTCAGTTCAACTTGTTACTTGGATGTTTCCAAGGAAGTCTGATCAAAGTTCTGATTTAATGAATTTGTCTTTCTCAGCTTGTAATACATTGTCTTTATGTAAAAATCAACCAAGCCTGGAGAAACGCATCAGAGCATATCAAGGTTTCAAATGTTCCCATCATTTCCATCTATGTATCTGTTTGGAGCTGTGGAGTGCAGACGGGGTAAGTGGAAGTGTTCTGTCGTCTTTTTTCTTTTGCTATCCTGAGGATTATATTTTTTAGAAATATGAATGTCGTGTTTCTTTATCATCCATTTGTGACATATTTTGTGTCTTGTGGATAACTCTTAGACTTCTCTCACTTTGCATGCGAACACATTTAGACAAAGCAAAGCCACAACAGAAAGAAGACAATGAAAAGAAGAAAAACTGCAGAGTGTATTCTGGATTCTTTTATTTCTGAATGAGAAATATCTTACCTTCAAGGATGACTTCTTTGCCAGTTTTTTTCAGCGCTTGCACAGCCTCGTCGTGTGTGGCCTCTCGTAAGTCAAAACCATTGACAGACAGTATGGCATCACCAACATAAAGTGCCTCAGTCTGGTCAGCAGCGAGGCCCTTAAAAATTTTGGAGATGAGGATTGGCATCTTGTTTTCCTTGCCACCTGCATGACAACAGAGGAAAATCATGGTGTTGTTTCGCCTTATAATTACGTGACATAGTTACACGCTCACTTTTGCACAGTGCAATCAAAACATTTTGGCCCTAATTCTTTTCACAAAGATTTTGGAATTACATTCTTTCCTACTGACACAATCTACACAAAGTGCAAGTGCCTATGCCAGGAGTGTATTCTCACAAAATCTAAATATGTATGTTTTCTAATACCCTGGCAAATGCAGCACTGGGTGAAAATGTCATTATATTCCATGTGACTCCACAACGGAATATAGTTTGTGAGCTGCAAAACTAGCAAAGCAGCCTCCATTCTACACCTATTATGATTCCAACACTGCACTCCTCATTTAAAGCCACTTCAGTCACCTCAGCTGCAGCTACAAGAGCATATAAGGACAGACAGACAACAGCTATTGCCCTCCTGTACTAACTTCTCTCCCTCCCTTTCTCTCTCTCTCTCTCGTTAAATGAAGGTCAGCTAGTAAGCTGATGGATGTACCTCTTGCTGTGGGCCTCCACTCTTCCCGAGAAATATCATCATTAATGTCAGCTGGGCCAGAGGCATTCAAGCTAGTGAGAAATTATCTAAAAGAGGATTACATTTAATTAATTTTAAATGCATCTTCTTTCCCATTTACCTCATGTGTCTTTCGTTGGAAGCAACCGTCTCGTAATGAAAAACTACTACGAATGTATTCACACTGAGTTGTTACAGAGTTTTAGAACATTTTAGAAAGAGGAATTTACCAGCTTCTTGCCCTCTATGTATCATCAAATAGTTTTTACTGCATGACCAAGTATGAGAAGTGAAGCTATGCTCTGTGCTTATTGAGTTTCTGAATCATGATGTGGTAACAGACATTTAAAAGTGGACATGAGCCTAATATTCATCCAAATCACTCACTTAATCAACTGTTTTGACTCTTTAAATATATAAATTGCAATTTTTGTCACAGGAACATATACAGTACATACATGTGCATTATCATTATTATCAACATTACTATTAAGATCAACATTATTAGGGGCTGACTGATTATCGGCATGATCAAATATCGAATCTGACATTCAGCATTGTTGTGATTAATGGTATCATCCTTTATGTGCACGGTTGCTCTGATGCAGCCACCTCTCTGTATCTGTACTTGATGGACTCAATCTATGTCGAGCTCACAGCACTGTCTGATTGTTACACATTATGAGTTGCAGCCTATCAACCCTGAAAGATAAATGTGGAAAACTTCTCTTTTAATCAAGCATATGTGAAACATGAAGGTTTTGTGTTGGAGTTTCTGTTATCCTAAATTTTTATACCAAGATATCAATTTTTATTACATATGGACCCTAGCAGGGTACAGCTCTTTTGGACTTTCTGTGAAATAGTACTGCGGACAAACCGTTTGTCTGATCAGTACCACCTGATATTCTGACATTTAATTCAAAATAAAAGACTGTACTATGCTATTGCAATCACAAAAATTTAATAAGCAGGACAGCTCTGTTGAAAGAAGTCACCAGCAAGTGATCCTGTGAAAATATTCTACATGGATGAGAATTAGTGGCAGGAATGACATGTACTTGAAAGTTGTTATAAACAGCGGCCTGGAAAACTAAGCACAAACAACAGTGAGACTGAACACAGCCCACCATATTGCAAAAGAAGATTTTCAATGAGGATCATTACACAGAATAAGCTCACAGTCATAACAAATACATATTTACAGTATAATTATTAGCAATGCACTTATTTAATGTAATTAAGATGTAAGCTATAAATACGTGGTTCTGACTGTCAGTTTTAATATGCTGACATCCATTGTCCTTCAAACTCACCCCAATCCAACCTTCCCCAGCTGGCTGTCGGATTAATTCTGAATACTTTCCATTCACAAGTTGATTCTCTAACCTTAAGATTACCTTTGCCCCTACTTAACACTGACATAACTGTTGTGAATTGAATTGCTCTATAATCTACTTTCACTGCATGAAAACTCCACAGTATCACAGCCAGTACACAAACAGCAGATTTATTATCTGAATCAGCTGCATGAAGGGTTTAAAACTTTGGCACTAGCCATTACCTGGTCTTACAGGCAGAAAATCTCCAAATGATTTGCACAAAATTGAGGAGTTAAAAAAAATCTGAACCGCTAAATATTAACTAGCAAAAAAAAAATGAATTAAAATGACACTACACACCACACTTGCAGTGAGAAGCTGATCTGATCTGACCATAAAATGAATGGAATTGAAAACTAATGCAGGGAGGTGTTGTAGATTTCAACAATGACTGCCAGGACGCTGAACTTTGTGCTTCATTAAAACTGACATAGGCTGGCTGCATATCATGCAAACAGCTCGTCAAAGCACTTCCCAATTTGCCAACTGCAGTTCTACCTTGTAAATGGTTTGACAAGAAGGCAAAGGATCTCTGTTTCTTTGTGTCAGTCAAAGGATGATAGTAACACTGGTGTCTGAGTGAAAAGGGGATGACATTGGAGTCAAAACAACTCTGGTATCAAAAGGACAAAAGTACATTTAGATAGTAGCCGCTCAAATCAATACAGAGACAAAATAAGCTGATGTAAACGATGGTTGAAGGGATTTTTTTTTACTTTCTAAACTATTAAATCTGATCTTGGGACAGCCAAAGGAGGTGACAGCCAACAACAGTGACAAGAAACACTCACATTAATCCTTTTACAGCATTATATCACCTTCCTCTTGTTGCATACTCTGAAGTTTCACTCCAGTTTGAAATACCTCCTACTGTCACGACTGCTGAATGAACATATTTGACATATTGTCAAAAAATAACTGCCAATATGTCCCCGACTCCTACACAACCCTTACTCCCTTCCTATTTCTACATATCGTATTTAAACTTTTCATGTCAGACATAGTTTAGGACCTTTCAGCTGGCAGCCTGTCACTCAGCTGACCTGTGGGAGGCAGTGGTGAAGACAAGGTGGAGCCACACATGGCAGGTAAATGAATGGGATTGACTTGTACAACACTGACATGTACCTATTAGGGTAATTTCGTGCTAACGATGTGTTTAGGAATTCAGCATGATCAGCATGTACCTTTATCAAGCTTCATCAAATCAGTTGTGTACAGTACAAATGAACAGTCAACAGATTTAACAGAAGACTAAAAAAAACTCTGCACATATTTCAGATTGCTGTGGATCTTCTAGACAGATAGGTAGATAATTAGATTAAACCTTTATTGATCCCGCAGCTGGGAAATTTACAGTGTAACAGCAGCAAATAGAAAAACAGTTTGAATAAAAAAAGAGAGCAAGGCTACAAGGTGAAAGTGCTAACCACCATGCCACTGTGCAGCCCGAGAGAAAACATTTTTAGTAAAATATATGTGACACTGCATCTGAGCCCTGTTAACTGATCGTCTCTATGAACATCTGAGCTGGTTTCAGTTTGAGGAAGCAAGTCATTTCAGATTTTCACTAAAATCCTATCATTAATTTCAACTTATTAAAAGCTGCACCAATACATACGGACTGTTACGACAATGTCTGGGATTGTTCTAAATGTAAACAATGTCCATTAATAACACTTAGAATTCTGTCCAGGGACTGTTAGTGGTAAAAACCCACCAAGCTCACGCTTTAACGGCTTAGAAAAGAAAAAAAGGTCTGCAGAAACAGGCTCCTCCTTCCTACATTTGACCAGTGGGCCTGTCTAGAGACCTGAAGTCTAGCTTCCTCGTCTTGCCTCTTAAATTTAGCCTTGTGAGTAAAGGTTGCCTTCATGCTCTTCTGCAAGCTGGGGTGGGCTCCCTAAAATTACCACTAGTGGAGTACTCCACTCCCAGCCACATAGCTTTCATCTTTGGCCAATGACAACTGACTGCTGTGGGCTGCTCCTCTCAGCTGTTCACAATGTGGTGTCAGCTAGCCCACAACAACTTTTGCCCTGCTCTTTCATTTGCTTCACCCTTGTGTGCTTCTGACTGACACTTTTTGTATTTCCTCCTTTCCACTCATTTGACCTCTTTGGGTTGCTCCATGTCCCATTTGATCTGTGGCTTGCTCTCTGTGCCTGCGCCTTTCTCTTTCTATCGCTTTGGTATACCCCTCCTCGCTTGCTGCCTTTGAACAACCGACATCACAACAATGTCAAGCCAACAAGCTGCCAGCTATGATTTTGTTTTAATAGCATGCTGTCTGATTTTTCAAAACCACCCATTTTCACAGAGGTGGACATTACATTTATGTCATTAGGGCCTGGCTTTGTTTTGCTGTTGGTGGCAATGGTGGGCTAAAATTAGCACGTCACCAGCAGCTACAACGATGAGCCATCTTTGCAGCACGATGATAATACGAGTTCACAATTATCCATCACATCGACCCTGTGCATCAGCCAGTGGCCAAGCGATTACCTGAGAATACAAATCTGCCAGGAGAAGGAGGCATCAACTCACACACATGCAAGCCCACGCACATACTGCATATAGATATAAGAATGCACGTCCATTATTTATCACAGCTTTTACTGCATTGATGTTTGTTGTGATGCTGTGCATGACATCCCAAGGTGAGCGGCACAAAAGAGTCACAACTTCAACATTATAACCCCAAACAGGTGTAGTTTAACTAATCAAGGAGGTAGAACACTAAATATTGTGGCTATGAAATTATAGACACATCATAAAGCAAGAAAGCTGTGCAAAAAGAGAAAAGAACTTTTGTGGATGTCAATGCAGCATGCTCTACAAAATTTAACAACTTTGACCACCTCTGTGAAATCAAATCAGAACATTTCTCCAACTGTGCAATCACTGCGCTATGCTATCCGTTACATCTTTTGTATTTACATATCTTCTCCAGGCTCAACCTTCCCAGCCTTCTCCACATTGAGATCTCCACACAGATAGCAGCCTGTTGCTGCAGGTCCAGGAAAGAAGACAAAGCAAGGGGCTTTTATGAGCTTTTGCCAAACACAGCACAGGTATGTAAGCTTGGCTTGTAAGATACGGGAAGGTTGTAACCTTTTCCTATTGAGAGGTTTATGGGAGCAACAGTGGTGATGTGCAGGAGCAGTCTATGTGTGCATGTCAGCTGCTCACCTTAGCTCATTGAAAAAGTCAAAACTAATCAGGAAAAAAATAGATTTAAGCTAAATTAACAGTTTAGACACTATTCTGTTACAACAGCAATGAATCTGCTTCTGTCACCGACTGGTCCTCAGAGCCACACCTTTCAGTGACTACTTTTACTGCATCTATAAGAACTATCTGGATACTGTGTAGGGCTTATATTAAGTTTTAGAGCACAAAACAAGTTCAAATAGTGGCATGTTTGTTGCTAACATGCTAGTTCTCTGGCTATAGTTTGGCTCTTGAACCCGTAAATAAAGCACAAAAAGTTGATTCTACTATTAGAACTGATAGTGCAGAAGGTAGACACGTCATTTTATAATTGTGCAAACTTCGCTTAACTCAAAACAGTACTATGCTTTATAGAGCAACGTGTATTTTCCTCCTTATCACACACGAAGCAACTTATTAAAGTCAAACCTCCAGGCTAACGTTGCACAACAGAAGCTAACTAATTGCCATCTCCGGTGACTCCGGGCAACTGAAATGGTTCCCCGTTAAGGTAAGGCACAAGCTTGAGAAAACCACAGCTGTCATTTTATTTCTGAGCAAACAGCAACCCGAAATGTACTGTAAATGAGAATTTGTCTCCACAAAACGTGGGAAAGGTGGAATTTGCGGCACATTAAACGGACTTAACGGTCAGTCTGAAGTTAGCTAACTTAACTGGCTGCGGTGTTTCTACGCCGCCGTTGACAGCAGCTGCTCTCAAAACTCCTCCATAAAACTTGGATTCGCTGACTGTAACTCGCCGTGTGTTAGGTTTTCCGCCGTTTTGTGACACTGGAGCAAACTGTCTGTTACCTTTAATGCTGATACCGAGTCCTCCAACATCTTGCTTGGTAACTCGCACGGTGCGCTTCACGTTGGTGATGGTTTCCGGGACCGGGGACGTGCTGAGGTTCGGGGGGTCTCCGTTGATAGCGCCAGCGGGACTCGGGCTGGGCTTGGCGGGCTCCTCTGCGCCCTCGCCGGGGTTCACGGTGAGCGTGTCCTCGGTAAGTGTGGCCAACACCCGGATCCAGCGGTCCACGGTCACTCGAAGTTCCAGCAGTCCCGTTTTCTGCGCCTTCATCGCGGCAGCCATGTTCAACGCATTCCTGGAATAACTCTAGACGGGCTGGCAGTCCTGTAAAGAGGGGGTGGAGGGCTGGGGTAGGGGGCATGCAGACTCTCCGTCCCCCCTCTCTCCCTCTCCCTCTCTCCCTCTCCCCGGCTACTTTCTCCTCCAGCACAGAGGTTTGATCCAGTAGTAAGAAGTAGGCTAAAGTTAATTGAGGGTGATACGATTAGCAACGGTGTTGACACACACACTCAAAGTTCAAAGAGCTTCTTGTTGGGTCCATCCATTAATCAGCTGTGTGCGGCTGAGTCACACATAATTACGTTTTGATTCATTCATTCATTTATTTATTTATATCGAGTGCATTCAACCACCCGGCCTCAGATCACACATCTCATTTGCCATGTGCCCCAAAAGACACACAAAATCACTGCTTTCATATGTGCAGATGTTCTGTCAGGGATAAAATAAAATCAATATGCTTCCAAAAGGCAGAGTAACTGTTTCCAGAGGAGAAGGCTCACATCAGGCGTGACAGCAAATATTCTTACACTGGGTGTGATGTTAACAGAGTAAAGAAGCCTAAAGCCTGTCAGCTTTAAACAAAGAGGAATTATTTAGATTTATTAGTCGCAAAGACAAACAAACAAAAACACTCTGGCTTTGCCTTGAAAGAGCTGACAAAAATGATGCCACCTCAGTACCATGACAGTTCTGGGCTTTTGCACAACAACTTCTGCATAGTTAAACTGTTTGTGGAAAATAAAGAGCTCCGATCAATAATGAGCAAAAACCTTAATGAAAGGCAGACACAGGACCAGTGAGATGTTCTCTGAAGAGTGATTAGCCCAAAGTTTCTGTCCAGTAGGCACTAAACGAGTTGGCAGGACAGTATGTGGGCTCTGACGAAGCTGAATCAATACTGGACACAGGCCAAAGCCCAAGGACCTGATGTGTCAGACTAGGATTTCCATAAGAGAGAAGAAAAACACTTCAAAAGACCAAAAATTACTGATGAAGAAGTTTGCTGCTGGGTGTCTCTAAAATCGTCAGTCGATATAACATAGCATCGCTGTTTGTGTCTATAATTTGATATTCAGACAGAGTTTTGGAACAAATGTCCTCCAAATGGCATTGTATGCTCAAAGTTCTCTCAGTTTTTCGTTTCTGTCTGCCTCGATTCTAATTGTTTCCATTATTTTTAGTGCACAATATTACATTTTAAACATCAGCTTCTCTGAATCAACTCTGTTTTTTCCAGATTTATTCCTCTTATTTTCATCCACATTCCATCTATTCAATCTATCAATCAATTCGATGTGATTTGCAATAATTCCTCCCTCAGACAAGCCTCCAGTTATAACGTCTCAATTTTTCTTCTAAAAATACACCAACCAAATTTAATGGAAAAGACTGAAAATGCTGTGTAATATATATGTAAAACTGATCTGTAATAACCTACGTCTTGAGCAGTAATAAGCCATTTGCTCTTGGTCTGGACTCCAACTCAACATGGACTAGTGCTGCACTGGCGTGGTGACTCAGCAGAGGTGCACTTAATTGCGCAGAGTAGACATTAACAACATGCGTGAGTCACTCAAACAAGCTGATGAAGCAGTCCAGATTGCTTATGCGCTATTGCATCTGCAAGTAATCCGCCAGCCCCTCAGCTATGTGTGTGGCAGCCCATGTTTGCATCTGCTTCACAGCAGGTGAAATAGCAAAGAAGTTCCAGCACCCTATTTTAGAAAACACTCTTCTGGGTGGGCTGGAGAGAGGGGCAATTTTTACCTTAATGAAAACAAGTTTGGCGTGTTGACTGAAAATTGCTGTCAACCCACACAGATGGTTTAAAGATGCCCATCTGTTAATAAAACTGCTTTACAACAGTTAAACAGCTAAACAGGTAGACGACACCAACATTAACTGCTCATTTGATTTGTAATTAACTCATGTTTACTGTAGTGTATATTGAGACTGTAACTTTATTATCAATAATTGAATTTCTGCACCCATTGACCATAATATTCAGGCTGCACACTGAATATCAAACATAGGTTTTAAAGATTTCTTCCCAGTCTTCTGTCTCCCCCTAGTGATTAAATGGCTTTATTACCTCAACATGTACACACATTTGAATAGCACTGCATTCTTTTCAATATGACATATAACCAGCATCAGTAGTTTCAATTTAAAAAAAATAAATAAATAAATAAAGAAATTCAGACACATTTAAGAAAAGCTTTTGCATGATGTGAGTGGAAAAGGGATTAAGGGCAACAATTTCTGACTTTTTGCTAGACAGGTTGGGTTTTTTCAATCAGAAATAATCTCAAACTGACCTTGTTAAGGAAGACATATGTTTGCGTATACATATAATAATATATGTCATACATAAATTATTCTCTTCAGCACAAGATTAAAGATACAGTTACTGTGTCACTGACTGAAATTAAACCACAACAATCTGTCCCAGGATTAAATGCACTATAGTTATTAAATTCATATCCAACCATATGTCCAGCATGCATTTTTAAACAAAAAAATCTAAATAGTACTGATTTCGAAAAGACAGATAAATATCATTTTATCTCAAGGAATTACCAAAATGAAAGACAGAAATGGCCTATTTTTTTATTTTTTTTTAAATCGAGAAACATTTTGATTTGCACTCAAGGGCAATTTCAGTTGTCCAGCTTGCGAAGATGACATTTTAATTTAAAGTTAGATGAAGAGGTGTCTACTGGGAACTACTCAAGATACAACTATTACAGGTTTTTATCAACAAAAGTGTTTTTTTAAATTGGATAATTTATGCATATAAAGTGATGCTGAATGGAGTTCAGCAGTTGAAAATGCCGCCTTGATAATGCAGCAACATGGAGTTCTGTTTTGGAATCCAACTAGGTTTGTGCAAGAGACAAATTATTTAATGCTCCAATAATTCATTACTTTTTAGTATTAACAGCGATTTTATGTGATTGTGATGGTTCTTTGGCTTCTTTTAGCACCGCATTGTTAAGGCTTGCAAATCCATTGAATGATTCAATCTCAGAACTCACAACAATGTTTGCAGCAAAAAAGACAACTGTGATAAAACCATTGTGTGCCAACTGATTTTTATGTGGCAATAAAGAGCCATTTATACCCCTCAGGAGTAGACAGAAAACATTTTTTTTAAAAAGCAAGAAAACATTAGGAGAAGAAACTTTTCTTTAGCTGCACCCAACCACAATTCCAAATAAAATGTCTGCTGGATGTGTACATTGGCAGCTGTTTGCTAACATTTTATGAGCAATAATCTGATTTAAGCTTGTTGTTTTGTCCCCCAGTCGCCATAAAACTGAATTGATTCATATGGAGATTCTCTGTCTCTATCAAATTTAAAATACATTTAAATTGTTGTAAACGCTTAGTACTTTTAACTGAGTAAACATATCGTTTATGTAGTTTTTTGACAAGTTTTCTCTCATCTATTAGTTTAGACAAATACACTCATATGTACGATGAATCGCATGTATTGAACGGCACATATAAATGTCTCTGCAACAATGAATAGGAGGCTTCAACGACTTGAGCAGCGTCTCCATCTGATGATGTTTAGCATTATGACAAAGTGTCTGACCATCTGACCTCCTGTCTATACATCTGTCAGTCTATTACTGTGTGATGTGAGTGGCAGGTGGCCAGCCTATCTTTCACAGTAGCACGGCTTAATGTGTTTTCAAAGCTTTAGTGACTGGAACAGCGGGATTTGTAAGGATCTCTCACACAAAGAAGAATAGATGTCCTCTCATAGAAAACACATTTGTAGCCTGGAGTTTATGTAGTCAAGCATAGCTGTTAAAGTAGCTTGTCATATGGGAGCGTAAGCACAGTGCCATGTCTAAGTATATGGACGGTGCCACATATTTTGATATGTCACTCTATTCTTGACTCGAGATGAAATAATGATTTATTGCAAAGCGTTGCTGTAAGTGTTTTTGAGGGTGTTTACATCCATACTGAATGAATGCTGAAAGATTCTTAGCCCTTAATGCACATTTTCCATCAGTGCATTTACATTGTCCTGAACATTTTTAAATGACAGATCCAGTTGCTGTGGAGTAGAGTCATAACAACAACAACTTCTGAAGTGTTCATGAGTTGCAATACATTCTAACAGAGCGTTTTATCCAGATATACCTGCTATACTTAGCAGCTGTGAAGAGTTTTGTTGTGCTTGTGTGTAAAAATCCAGTAGTAACAAGAAGCCACAAGCAAGATAACAAAAATTAACTGCAAAACACAGACACGGTACACAGTAAAATAGGTAAATAAATAAATAAAAAGAATCCAGTAAATACTGTAAGACTTAAAACCTAAAAACTGTAAAAATAACAGCAAATATCTGTAAAATAATTTTATTTTTTAGCTGATTTAAACATGATTAAACAGTGTAGTAGTGTAGTGTCATGTATTGTAAAGAACAAAGAGTTTTTTGATGTGGATTTTGTTTACAGTTTTGGCCTTTTTTTTTATAGTGAACATATAGGTTAATGCATTTTTCTGTGATATTACTAGATATTATCTGCAACTTAAAAACATAGAATGTCTGTAGAATAGTAGTTTAAGGGATTATTTATCATTTTTTAATTCTTACATCATTTTATGGTAAATATGTTTATATCTGCTAAGCAATTTTTAAGTGCATTCAGCTACAGTAAAAATAGAATTTTAAAAGAATTTTACAGTCAGCGCAGTAAATGAACAAATTACCATCTATAAAAATTCACATTTTTGATGTGAACATTATGTGCAGTCTTGGTCTGTTTTTCTAGGGTTGTCATGTAGATAACATTTTTTTTTCTGTAATGTCACAATACCTTGTCTGTAATTTAACAAACAAGAATAACTTGTAAACAAGGTTAGAAACAGCTTAAAAAAATGTTTACTATTTTAATTTAATTTTTTCCTTTCAAATTATGGCATATCTGTAATATATCAGTATATTTTGTTGAAAAAATACAGTCAAAAACTTTAGCAAATGTTTGTTGGTTTGTTTTACAGCATATGTAAAGTACCAGAAGAGTTCAAGTATGTTTTATCTTTCTCCAAGTTGAATAGATTTTACATTCGCCAAGTTGTTCAAAAGTTTAAAATGCTAATGAATCTTTGTATTTCTGCGAGATAACTGATATCAAGTGGAATAACAAAAGAAATAAAACCAGTAATTTATACACACTCACACAATTGAACACGCTACAACCCCCCGCATGTCATCTCTACACCCACAGTTCAATCAGCCACATATATGCATGTCTCAACTCCCCAAAGACAGTGGACAGTTGGGGTGTCCTGCTGATTAGTTTCAACCTCCCCCTGCTTCCCTCTGCCTCCTCCTGCTCCTGCCATCCTCCAACCATCTCTGCTTCCTTCCATCCTTCCCTCCCCTACTCTGCTAAGGGCAACAGCTCCAGAGGTCTACCATATGGGCCAGTGTCTGAGCGGCTGACTGCCTGCCTCCCTGCAGCTTGCATGTGTGTGTGTGTGTGTGTGTGTGTGATTCAAGGCTTGTGCTGACTGTTTAGCCTGCCCCACCTGTTCCTCTGCAACAACAGACCAGACCTCTCATCCACAGGCCGCCCAGGACAGGCTGGTGGATAGATGGATGAACTGATAACGGACAAAAGAAAAATAGATTGAGCTAGATGTGACACTAGGGTTTTGTAAGACTTCTACCGAAAGTGACAGTCAGATGAGTGATGATTCTGGAGTTTTAATCTATCGGCGCAACTGGGAGTCATGTTATTGTTAAGCACCTGCAATCCATTTGAGAAAATCGCTGGAAAGAATGCGCAAAGCTGGGAGATCAGACATGAGCTGAAAGACAGGAAAACAGATGGATAAACTGCGAAACAGACAAACAGATGAGCTGACAATAATACATGTAAAATATGGAATAATTTATTCTTAAAATATGAATGACAGACTGTGCGGTGAACAGACTGCAGCAGGCAGACACACCACGCTGCCTCCCAAACACCCGAGGACATAGGAAAGGATAGTAATGAATGAGAACTTGGGGGTGATAATGAGAGGTCAAAGAGAAGAATAAGTCTCAGGCTTGTACACCTGTGGCCCACCTTCTGCCATCTAACCAACCCAGCAACCTTTTCTTTTTTTAACCCCCACAATATTCAGTTACTCTCATTATAACCTACTGAATAATGTAAAGGTATATATGCATGAGGGATTCAAGTGAAGGAGAGGAGACAGGGCAGAGGGTTGAAGGGATCTACATAATAGGGCTATCTCTCTCTCCATCTGGTCATGTGTTTATAATCTTCCCCTCCTCCTTCTTAATGCCGGCCTATCTGTTCAACCCCTCCAACGATCCAGCCCCTCTCTAATAATATCATGTCTATCTATATCCCGCACTCTCTTATTTCTGTGCATACCGTGCATGCGAGTCTATGCAAATGCATGTGCGTTTTGTCTTTATCTGTGCGTTTCAGTGTCCGTTTGTGTGAGCTGATGCAAGCACTTTGTGTCCTCAGGAGAATTAACCAGGCGTCTGCCACCTGACCCCGTTGACTCTGACCATCCTGGGCTCAGCTGATACGCGTGCCTTGTGGCCCTGACATGAGGAGGACAAAAAAGCATGAGGAGTGGGAGGAGGCCAGGGACAGAAGGACCAGCAGGCAATGAATGATTATGATGACTAGGGCCATCTTGCTGGCCTCGGTATTCCCCCCCTCTGCCCTCCTCCACCCGCAGCAGAAACCCTGGCCTTGGCCCTGGCTCTGGCTCCCACATGGACCAGGGATCTGGCTCGGGTCGGCATGGGTGAAGTGTCACCACCAGGCAGGGTCTGGTCTGTCAGCTGTTGGAGATGACAGGAGGAGAGGAGAGGTGTATGAAACAGAGGAAGAGATAGATATGCAACTGGTAAATAAATCATGAAAAGATAATTGGTGAGGAGAGTGAAATAGTGAAAAGACAATAGAAGAAACAAGAAAAAAGACACAGAAAAGAAAGATAATTTTGGAAGGAGCAGACTGAAACAATGGATGATAAGGAACAGGTTTTGCGGAGGTGTCATATCTGCCAGGCCTTATGCAACCTACAGAGCTCACACAGATGGCATGACTGCTGAGAAAGTAGGGTAAACAGTCCCAGCTAATGACTTGCCCCCTCTTGACTTTGCACGGTGAACTGCAAGAGAAAATAATTGGAGAAAACATTCCCACATGGGGATTAAGAATCTGTCAGGTCAACCACTGTACAGTGGTGAGTGAACAGGGTTGCAAAGGGTAAATACTGAATGTGGCCTCATATTTTCATGGGGTCTTTTCACAGTGCTGTCAGCACCATCGAACCGCTGCAAGGCACTTATTACTGAACTCAGTGGACTTTGCAGAGGTAGTTAGTCCGATGATATCTGGCGATTTTGCCCACAGCGAGAAATACCATAATTTTCCAATGTAACAAGTCACTCAGCACAGTTTATTAGTTAGTGTCAGTTCACACCAGAAAACAGCACAGTTAAAAGAATGTGTGCAATCTTTTAAAACAAGCAGTACCTATTTTGAATCTTGATGACAGACAATACTTGTAGGCCGTATGACAGTTAATATTACTGTTTATTTTCCTTCTCTCAAAGTTTAGATTGCTTGAATCAGTTTGAACACATTTGAACACATTACTCACATTTGCTGTATTTTGCCTGTGTAAGAAATTCACTAAATTGTGGTCATTTCAGTATTTTTTTTTTCTTTTTAATAAATTAAAACTGGAATGATTGTTTATGGGCTGCACAGTGGCTTAGTGGTTAGCACTGTCGCCTCGCTGCTAGAAAATCCCGAGTTTGCATGTCGGCCTGGGCCTGGGCCTGGGCCTGGGCCTGGGCCTGGGCCTGGGCCTGGGCCTGGGCCTGGGCCTGGGCCTGGGCCTGGGCCTGGGCCTGGGATCTTTCTGCATGGAGTTTGGATGTTCTCTCTGTGTATGTGTGGATTTTCTCCGGGCTTCTTCCCACAGTCCAAAAACATGCTCAGGTTAATTGATAATTCTAAATTGTCCGTAGGTTTGAATGTGAGTGTGATTGTTTGTCTGTATATGTAGTCCTGCGATAGACTGGCGACTATTGTCCCATGCTTTCGCCCTAAGTCAGCTGGGATAGACTCTAGCCCACCCATGGCCCTAATGAGGATTAAGCAGTGTATAGATAATGAATGGATGGATGATTGTTTATTTTGGAAACAGATGCCTATTAACAGATCATGATCATACAGTTTGTACCAACAATAGTATAAATGTGAAGTCATGTCTTTGGCTAACTATGTCTATTTTCTTTTTGCTCTGTTTTTGATGTCCACTAAGTTCTGAAGAAATATTTGCCTCTACAGAGCAGAGTGGGTTTTTCATAGCTTCGTTTTTGCTGAAAACTCCGATGTGCTATGGTGAAAACAATGCAGATAGAAGTCAGATCGAACTGAAACATTAAAGATACAGACCAGAGAACTGAAACAGTCAGCGAGTTGGGGGATCATTCCCTGTAGATTCATCACTTTGAATGACCCCTTTCACATATAAGTAGTAAAATAATCAAATGTTGATATGAAAATATCTTATCACTGTATTATGGTTGCTTTAATTTGTGCAGTCTTCCTTTCAGCCAAAGCTTTGAACTGAAAATACAAAATACTGATTCTTGATTGTAAATGGTTATAGCCATCCTGACATAATGTTAATGGGGTAATGAGAGAGGGTTACATGTTTCAAAAACTTTACAACAGCTCAGTAGATTATACGTTTGGACAGTCATTCAGTCAGCTTGCAGGTCATGGCAGCTTATTTGCTGTGTAACAGTCCTGCTGGTGTGATTAAAGAGGCTGTGACAAAGACGCTGAAAGGCGATGAAGGGGGGCAATGGCCAGCTGTCACACAGAGGGACCATAATGGCTACTGAAAATCCCACCACCGTCTGAGCTGTTTCTTCGCTGACTTCAGCCTCCTGCTAACTGACTAGTCACCTCTTTGTTAACCTGTCACAGAGCTGGTTGACAAGATGAGTTAGATAGGCCATTGTTGTCACAATCAAAGGTTTTGATTCACTGAATGAGCAAGTTATTGAATGAGAAATGGACTTCGGTTACGATGATGAATGGATTTCCACAATGAAATTGAAAGTCATACTGTAATGAACAGTTTGCTGTACTCACTTAATTTCTTAAAGTCCCTTTCTAGTGAAAGTAAAGCAAGTCCATATGATGTTTTTTTATAGACAGGAAGGCATATCATGAGCAAATTAGGCAGTCAAGGCCATTACTGAGCAGCTCCACCTTCAAACTGCAATATATCAATCACTCAAAAACACAGATTCAGACTTTGGGGGTCTCATATGTAACAAACCAAAGGAACCAGTTTTGTCAACTTTCAAGGTGGAACTTTCCATGTTACTGCTCTAGTTCAGAATCGGTGTGAACGTGTATAGCTTAATTACTCCTATTTACAACTTGCTGTATGTAAATAGCTATGTAATTAGTAATGAATGCAAACAATACCAGCAAAAAACTTGTTTTTTACTAGTATTGTAAAAAAGCGCTCAGAGCGCAGTACTCCACCAAGGCTGTTCATTCCCCCATATGGCATTGTCAGAAATGCAGCATTTCTTTTTTTTAAAAAATGCAGCATTTGTTTATTAGTTATTGATGATCAGATGGCACTATAGAATGTGGCCATTTAATATAGATGTACCCAGAAACAAAATGACCTTGCGCTGAGCACAGGTGTGTGTTATGCTTGTGTACATTATGTACGGATACCAAATCGCGTGACCTAAATATGTAGCGGGTGGCGGGAATTGATGTTCCTTGTATAATTTCTGACAGATAAGTACGCAGCGGTGGATTTGTAGTAGGATCACAATCATGTGATCGTCAGCAGGCAGCTGACATAGTGTTCACTTGTTGTCATAGTTGCAGTGACGCTGTGCCGCTATCTCACAATGATACAGAAATATTTTGTGGTACCATTTACTAGAAGGAAGCAGCACAACAGTCATTTGTAAGAGTGATTTGGGTCACCGGTGATCTTTTCTGGATACACTGCCTGTTGTAGATATCCTGGATGTAATCTGTTAGGTTGTCCTCACCTGTGTTTCTTGCTAGAAGGCTCATAGACTCCTTGGGCCCATAATAAATGTCTTAAGCTGCCTGAGCTAGAAAAGAGTTCTCTCTTAAACATGCACTTTCTGTCCTATGTGATGTTGTGGTGGCCTTGCTGGTGGTGATGGGGTGATGATGCCCATTTTTCTTATGTAGTCAACACTGAGGCTCTATGTCATTTCACCATTGCTGGCACTGTTGGGTCATCGGCAAACTTATATACCAGATCTGAGCTGCGTGTGACCACACAGTCATGTTGGGAATATATTAGACACTGTCCAGTGCAACCACAGTTTAATTGAAACAACCAGATGACCCATATAAATCGATCTGATGTTCCTTCTTTCTGCATACACTTCTTGTTGCTCAGCACAGATTCATTGCTGCATATTTCCCAGGACCTTACACAAACTTAATGAAAGCTGTGTTCGTTGTGCTGATTTGTACCCATAGCTGGAGCAAATTTTGTGAGGAAGTTTTGCTGTCTTGAACAGATTTGATCCCAGGGGCTTAAGTAGAGACACAATTTTACCATGAAACTGATCACAGTTGCTCAAACCTTGATGAAGTCAAATGTGCTGCTGAGACGGGGCAGTAAGTAACACAATTCCCTTACTTTTAATAGAAAACAGTATTTGAGTTTGAGAAGATGGGGATCAGGTAAAAGAAGAGTGAAACTGCTCCTTTGGTTGATTATTTTACGCTAATCCAACAAAATCTGAGAATACGGATCAACCAAGAGTGATATTTAAGCAGCGATGCTCTTATGTAATTTGTAGAAACGGCCCAGTCAGCAGCACATGTCACACCTGACATCGACTGACACAGCGAGACGTGACTCCCCGAACTGCAGCTTTTCCACCACCTCCCGATCCACATCAAAACAATTAGTGTCCCTTGGCCCCTGGCTTTTACACATAAAGGAGGAGAGGAGGGGAGGGAGGAGGGAAACAACACGGGGCCAGTAGCCGATGGCTCCTCAACTCTTCCATAGCAGGAGTAGTAGGTAATGACTCCTGCCTGCCTGCCTGCCATGGTGGACCTTAATTTGTTATTGTAGCGGAGCAGCTGTGCAGCATGCTGCAGAGAGCAGGTGGCAGCCTGGCAGGAGTGGAGGATGGAGGGAGGGAGGGAGGGAGGGATGGGAGAGAGCTGGAGGGGGAGGAGGTGTGTGTGTGTGGGGGGGGGGGGGGCGTGTGGCATATGTGGGTGGCTGTGGGAGGGGAGGATGATGATGGTGGTGGTATAGCTCACATCCCTCTCAGCCCAACATCCAAATATTATGCTTGTGAAGAAGAATAACAGGTGAAGCTCTTGGATGGAGTCCAGATTCACTCTGGCTGTGTGGGCACGCAGCAGGCTCAACAGATGACACACCAACTATTGAACTTTTTACGCACGGCTCTACTGTTAAACATAAAAAAAAATGTTTTATAAAATAAATAAAAATGTCAGCACTCTCAAGCACAAACCCACCATCCCCTCTTCCTCCTCCTCCTCCTCCTCCTCGCTGCCCTTGATCGTTTCAATGACAGTTCGTGGAGGCATTCGATGCTACAGATCGAGGCTATTTAAAAAAGCAACAAAACAACCAGGAGAGAAAAAAAAGAAATCGATGCAACCAACAAGTTGAGGTCAGAAACGACTTTGCTAAAGGCAGCGGACGTGCTGTCTGCTGCGAGGATTACGCCGAGCAGAGCTGCTGTGTCCTTTTGTTGCCGCTCCGGAGTTAATCATCACCGAGACACCGTTTCTCTGCTGGAACGGAGCGGTTATTGGCTTTCTCGGTTAAATGCTTACAATTAGTACCGCCCACTCACACACTCTGCTGGCTCTGAGAGAAGATCCGATGTCGTAGTTGTGCACCGGATCGACCGTCTCCTGCAGATCTTGTTGGTTTCTTTAATTCAGAAGTGTTTTATTTTGATTATTATTATTATTATTATTATTATTATTATTATTATTATTATTCGGAGGAGGAGGACCACCAGGCAAAAAAGAAACAAGACAAGGATCGACCATCATTCTGCCAAGAGGAAGAAATCTCCAAAATTCGAAGGGCATGGTCGGAATGCCGAGTGCTTTAACTTGTAAGTAAACCTTTTGTGATTTTTTTCCACCTGTTATAGAGTTTAATAAAACATCACACCTGAGTCCCTTCACCTTGACATCTATCCACAGGTATATCTGCTGCACATTTGCACCTGCACACTGTTGACTCAACAAACACTCCATATGCTCTTGATCTCATTCATGTGTTTTACATAATTAAGGGGCCACAATCTCAGCTAGAGATGTCTCTGCCTGGTAATGGAAATATAGCAGAACTAGGCTCTATCTACATAATGTGCCAAGAAGACACCATTATTTGCGGCTTCTTCTCCCACAGGGAAGGCTAAGTCTGCAGAAAAGACCTTTGAATGTGTTACTTCAGATTATATCAAATCATTATAATGAGCAAACAAAAACTCAGTCATCCCTTTGTGCGCTAAGATCTTACGCTCATTAAGATCCATTAAGGAGTGGGAATAAACTATGCATAACACATACTCTATTGGATGCATTATCCTTGATATTGCCCCCACAAGACAGCTATTATGCTCCCATTTGATTGAATAGCAGCTTGCGGTCTATGTGTCTTTTCAGTAGAGGATTTGGAGCCCTTAATCCACCAGGCTAAGTTTCTCTCTCTCTCTCTCTCTCTCTCTCTCTCTCTCTCTCTCTCTCTCTCTCTTTCCACCATCTGGAGTTTACAGCTTTTCAAGACAAAAACACCAGGCGGTGTGAAACCAAGCTGGAGCTGCTGCTTAATGCCAGGAGGAGGTTTTTTCCTCTTTGCCTGTATTTCTTCCTGCTTTTACATCAGGGGTCAATAGTACAGTCCTGAAATGCAAGTGTTGCCAGTGGGGCCCAAGGGCTGGGCTGTGGGGCGATTGGTTCCCATAAGTGTGTGATGAGTGCGGTTATGAAGGGAAATGTATGCTCTAAACGAGATTTTGAGGTCACTTTGTCGCTCAGTTGCTCCACATGTGACAACCACAACAATGACTTCGGCATTTTCTGTTTGAATATGCAACCAATTGACAGTTAAAACAGTTGTTAGTCATGGAATAGAAATGAGGTCAGCGTCACCCAAAGCCTTGACTCTAGACATTTGCTGCTGTTGTTCCCCTTAGAGCTCCAGTTCGTCCCCTTTTCACCGCAGAGTAGCAAATAATCGCAAGACAGACACATGACTGTGCTGCTGATGGGGATGTTGAAGATGACAATAATGATGATAATGGAACTACAGCGGCCACCAGGGAGCAGCAGAGTGTGCACTGTAATGTGAAACTGTAAACACGATAGATGCTGGGTTTGAAAAACGCATTCCTCTTCTTGGAAAAGTTGATTCTCACTCTGAATCAAACAAGTTAAAATATCTTCTGCTTTACTGTAATCGTTGTCTAGCTGGGTCACTTTGATGTCGTGCAGAGAGCCGATCAGCACCCTGGGATGCCTGGATGCTCTGTGTACACTGGGACAAAATGTGTTAAAGAGCATTTAGTCTCAACATCGCTACAGTAGTCAATCATTTCCATTCTCCCTTGATTCAATTAGCCCTACTCAAAAACATGTGGATAATTTGGAACCCCTAATAATTTTCCCTTTTTGGCTTGTCTTCTTTTCTTTGGGGTGGGTTACAGAGTTGGATTCCAATCCTATGACATTAAAAGGGGAAATAAATGACAAAGGGGCCCTGCAGTTTTACATTAGAGACTTAATTGGTTTTGGCTTGAGTGGGCTGTTAGCGTTGCCAGACGTGGGCCCTTTGTGTTTTGCCATGTGGGACAATTTCCCTGTGCTGGAGGTAGAGAGAGGTGCCTGCAGATCTTTTCTGACTCACCCCTGCACAGTTTCTTGTCTTTGTGGGTTGTTTGTAAGCTTGTGTGTGTGTGTGTGTGTGTGTGTGTGTATGTTTGCAGGCATGTGCAATGAGATTTTAGTTGTGTTGGTTGAAATATATGCAAATCAGTCAAATTTCACGTCCTTGTGCCTGTCTATGTGCTATAAATGCCTGTATTTGTGCAGTGCTATGTGTCATGCATGACGTTGGCTGTGTTTTTGCTAAAGCCGTGTGCTGGGGTGTGTGTTTGTCTGTGTCAGGCTGTGAGCCCAGTATCTTTCTCACTCCCTCTGGTCTCCGCGTGGGTCTTTTCCACCAGCACTACCACCTGTTAGTGTTTTACTCAGGCCCCAGGGCAACAATGACTGCAGAACCTTTCAGATTTGCTCATCAAGCCCATCAGATCGGTACCCCTACCTCAAATCTGGCTCCCATTTCCTATCGCTGGACCGATCTGGGCCGGATTCCTCGCTGCAGTTTAGCTGAGTCAAGATTGTGCGCAGTTGAACAGGTTCGAGCTGAGCTGAATTTGATTAATGACTCATGAGCGTCAACATTTTATTCTATGTGTTCCACTGCTGGAACACACTTAAGTGTTTGCCAAGTGCGGTTTTAGTGGGAAAAGAGATGTTTAAAGGCTGGATTTATCGGGTTATTTTCTTGCCCGATGCTGCACATATGTCAGCCACAACAAAGATTTTGGCATCTTCTATTTGAATAATAATCCAAGAACGAATGACAACTTAAATAGACTTTAATTGCAAGTGCCATACATTTACTGTTAATCATCCAGTGCAGTGAAAACTGCAGTCAGAGATTTAAATGAGGACTGCTTGTAGTGAAGCGTTTACTACCCTGTGACAGGAAATGAAAATATATCATCTCTGCAGCCTATTATCAAGTTCACTTGTGCTGAATCCCAAACCGCCACAAACAGCATCATCAGTCTTTTTGAACAGATAGGATTTGTCATGTTCCATGTATCGTGAGACCTCTGAGCTTTCTGTCCCATTGTCTGTTTCCAATCCAGCACACTGCGTTCCCCTGTCTATTACTTCAGACAGTGTGGCAACCTGAAGCAAAGCTTTAAACAGAAAAAAAACAGAAAAAAAGAGGAGTGACCGAGCAGTTAAAGGAACTAAACAGTGAGAGAATGAGAGTAGAAAGGGATTAACTGTCAGGGAGAATGTGAGGCTAATTGAAGCCAGTTTTGCACAGCTGTTTCTTGTTGCAGTGCGGCACTGCACAGAGCGGCTGGGTGGATAGGATCCAGATGTGATCTTGCACCGAGGATCACCCGGCAATAACAATCCACAGAAATACCAGCCGTACAGGAGACGAAGGACATTAGAGCGTCAGTGCTCGTCTACCCCCCTGACAAAACATCACTTCTCCACCTCTGAAAGATAACCCAGCTGTGCTTTTCACTCTTGATTGCAGGTCTCAGCTTGGTCCCTGAGTGTTGTTAACTCTGTCATTTTGTTATACTGCCAGCCACCGCCATGACCTCTGTATTCAGGTGTCAGTAGGTAGCGTAAACATCGCTCTGACACGTTTGACTATTCCAAAAAGGCGGCTCACAGGATTTGAAAATGGTTTTGCATTTGTCATATGGCTTTTCAAGCACTCAACCAAAAGGGATTAAAGCCTCTTTTGTGTGATCATCTGTTAAAAGTGTTGCATTTAAATCATCAAGGAAAAGAAAAAACTTGTATCCTTTATCGGGATAGCGAGATGCAGGTCCTGCGGTTGTGTGTAGGCATTTATTTGCTCGTCTACTTTAAGCGGAGGGTCAATGGATGGGAACAAAAGGGCCCCAGTCACTTCAGAGTGATCAGGCGAAGGGAAAAAAAGCAAGTGAAAGAAACTTATCACCACATTATGCTTTTTTAATGCCCGTGTCTCTGTTCCCACTCCTCATTCCTTTCACCCCATTCCATCATTTCCCACTTGGCTCAGACAAAGAGGAGTTAGCATTGGTTACCCTTTTCTCCACGCCTTCCAGGGTTACTCCAGCGCTTCTTTCTCACCTCCCGTTTCTGTCTCATGTTTCTGCCTCCCTCCATCCATCCTTTGTTCCCTTTTCTTTGTTCCCTCTATTCCTTTCCTATCTTTCGGTCCCCACTTCATTTTCGCCTCCATTTATTTGCCCATATCCCTCTTTCCATCCCCTCTCATCTGTCTTGTCTCCACCATGCAGAGTCCAACTGCAGCTGGCCTGTCGTTGACCAGAGGAAAGCTGACATCCAGCTGTGTATGTGTTCTTATCAAAGGCTCAGTGCAAGTTCTGACCAGATTCAGACAATATCACACCTTTTTAAAACCACTCTTGCCTTTTTTTCATAGAAGGTCATCTCTCACTTCTTCTTTTGTCAATATTATGTCAATTTATTAAAAGAATAGGTAAGCCAAACTGATCAATTATCGGCAGCAACATGTGTAAAGCTTATGGAAAGCATATGCAACAAGTAGATCCAGCAAAGTTTCTGACATTGTTTCCTCTTGTGTGAAATAATTGAATGAAGATGATGTGTTGTCTTGGTCTGGTCTCACTTTGTATATCTGACACAAAAACACACATGCAGTGAATATGAGGATTGTAGCCAAAGCCAGTATCTCTGTTCTCCTCTGTGTCAGTTGTGAGTTTTATGACTTTTGTCAAGTTCACCTCATCTGTCCCTTCTCTGATTTCACTCCTGCTGGGCCTTGCGTTGTCAGAGAAGAGGACCTGTGTTCTCGCTACACACACAAACTCGCATCGCAGACGGCCTGCTCTTGCTCCCAGCGTGGATCATGTTCTGGGTGCTGGTGTTTATGTGTCTTGTCCTCAGCTGGTGTCCCTGCTTGTTGTCTTTGCCTGTTTGTTCTAGCAGAGCGCTGTAACGAGATGTCATACCGGCGGTGAGTATGCAAAGCAACAATAAAGCAGGTGCTGCCCCGGTTCCCTGTTATTCACTTAGATGTTTGCAGCATTCGGTCCACAAAGCTAAGCAGGAGCAAGTGGGAAGGCAGGAGGAGGTTTCACTTACTTTGTTATGTCTTGAAAATAAAGAAAAACCTGAGCAAGTAGAACTGTAAATACCCACACATGCCGCCACCCTTCTATTATAGTTCCACGCACACACATTTGGGGATTGTATTGCAACACACTGACAAGTCCAAACATCCCTGAGGCTTAACCTTGGGAAATGCCAACACATGCCCCTGAATGTGTGCGTGGGTGTGTGTGAGCGGAGCCAGCCGTTATCTTCCCTCAGCTTTAATTGAGCCTTTCAGAAATCCCAAAATCTATTACACACTTACCCACACACACACACACACACAGAGCAAAGCCTGGAGGCTGTATCTGCCTGGCCAGGTGTTCCTGGCTCTGCTGCCAGATGAACCACCTGCAGATCACAGGTGTGGCCATCGCCAGGGAAGAGAACAACACAGCTGCTCCTACAGCCTCAGGAAGAGAAAAAGAGAGATGGGAGGTTCGTATAGCTACTAGCAGGAAACTTCACATCAGGTAAAAAAAGAAATAAACTGTGTAAAGTAACATTAAGTCTTAGTTGATGTTGTCGTCATCACCTGCCTTTCAGAAAAGACAGCTTTTCCTTGTCTTAGCCCACTGGCAGTGTGCATTTAACTGAGGCAGCTCAGTGTGGTGGCACTGACAAGAGTGGGAGTTGTTATGACTCTGGACACAGCATGTAAGTCAATTTTTTATAATAACACTGGAAGCAGAAAGCGATGTTCATGCTATTGCTAATTTTCTCTGCAAGAGGCCAACCAAAAGCAGGCATGGAGAAGTTCCACAGGCGAAGCAGAACTAAACCTTTGGTCTTTTTTATACAACTGAGGGAAATTTTCTGTTTAGCTCGATTAAAAGATTTTATGTTAATTACTTTTCTGTAAGCAATTGCACAACACATTAAAGCATACTTCTTAACATACGCACTTTACCACAAGTGAAGTGACTTTTGCTCCAGTGCTGACATTAACATCCATTCTACACTAACAATTATGCATTAATCATTGCTAATTACCTGTTATCTAGATTTATTTATGGTTTCTTTCTGTTACATCCAAACATGTGGGAGGTAGAGGCAATGAAAACTGACAGTTATGAAGTTTTAAGTTCATCCTCTCTGAGTGACATCTTTATAAAGACAATAACTCTGTAAATGATGAATTTCAGATTCGGACAATAATCGATTCTCTATTTTTAAAAAAACAGTAGTGAAATCACAAGTTTGTTGTTTTTTTTACCAGCCAGCTGTGAGCAATACACTGTACAGTACTGTCCCTAAAGTACAGCTTCTTGTCCTGAGAGGAATGTCCTGTTCGTAGTAACTCACTGTATGTGTTACATCTGTGTGTGGGCTCGTCCACATCTTCTCCCAAACATGGAGTTGTTTATGGGAACTATTCATGTTTATGTGTCGACAATTGGGCGAAGCTGGCAACACAGAGCAACTTCTGATCCGTGGTATCATTTTCCAATTAGCAAAATTGGTGCATTTAAGATTTAACTGTGAGCCCCCATAGATGGATATGCCCGTTGATGTATCTGCTGCATAAGTTAAACAAGGGAGCGGCCGGAGAGGCTCGAAGAGTGCGCGGTTGTTGAATATCGTTTAAGTGAAGTTATTGGTGAGAAGGGTTTGGCGTCTGGCTACGCACTTGGCTTCGTTGTGTGGAAACTTCAAGAAGATGCAGCCAAGTGAGCGTGTGACCCGCCGCTCATAAATTTTAAGCACACATGCAGCCACTCTCTCGCTTCGTCTCTCTCATACCAACACACAAACATGTTCTCACTCACTTTCCCCCTCGCTCATGAAGACACCCTCATGCATGCGTTTCTCACTCTCCCCCATACTCACACTTAGTATATTTACTCATCTCTATTTGTCTCTGCCTTGTTTTACACTCTTATACAGACCCGTTGCACCCGAAGAGCAGCCGTGTGTCTCCCCTCTGTGTGTGGAGTGTAACAGGAGATCCGATGGTTTTCCGTGGGTGAGTAGGCGGGTCAGGCCTTACTTAAACTAATGGCTCCCAGCAGTGTTGAATAGCCAGACACACTGGAGCCGAGGCCTGAGGTTTTGGAATGCCACTGCCGGCTCAATGCCTGCCTTTCATCGGCACCGAGTGAAGGAGAGGAAGAGAGGGAGAGTGAGAGACAGAGAAAATAAGGGGAGGGAGGAGGGGGAGGAAGAGGAGAGGGGAGAGAAGAAAATACGGGACTCATTTGTTATGGGTGATATGAGAATGACTGAAAAGGAGGGCGCGATGGTTTTTGAATGGAAGGACGGAGCAGAGCGAGGGCAGGTCGGTAGACTGGTGGGGGGACGAGGTGAGGGGATAGGCGTGTTGGGGCTTGTGGGACCTCAGGAGGGGGTAAAGTGCCAGTCGGTGGTTGTTTTGTGTAAAAGCACCGTGGGACCCCCCCCCCCCCCGAACAGCCCCCCATTTGTTCTTAATGTCTTTGAGATGAGCTGCGGATGAGCCTTGAGGGACTCATTGGAGTGAACATCAAAGCCATGTCCAAACTAATGCAGATATTTTGAAGGTCTTTTTGACGTTCCATCCAAACTACAGTATTGTTGCCCAAAAGATACATCTTGCTGGATACATTTGAAATTATCATATAATCACCTATAGCTTGACAATTTGCCCTGTTAGTCTACTAGAGGTGCTGTAGAGTCATGTTTTGATGATTATTTTATGTTCTACTAGCATTTATTTCCAGTGTTTGCAGTGACGCACCATGCAGTTCAGCAATTTATTGTTTAAGCAATGCAGCATTACTTAACATCCAACAGACTAGCTTAGCAAATGTTTCTCCCGGAATTGATAAATGAGACATCAGTGTTTCATGAACTCGACTAGCTTTGTCACGATGACTCTGTAAAAACAGATGTCTTTGTGAAAACAGTTTACAAAGACGCTCCATGGGAAATAACAAGGAGAAGAGTGCATCGTTTCACTTTCTGATTCATGTATGTTCAGTCAAATATTGATGAGTTATTGCAGGCACAGATGACAAGTTCTCTCAAAATTTCAGTCTGAGACCTAAGATTGCTATTTTGAATTAGTTGTGGGCTTATCCACGTAGGTTTTGGTGTTTTCGGTTCCCTCTGTATATATTCGTTCTGTGTCTGGATACTCGAATGAAACATAGTCTTAATATTAACCAAACTGCAGCAGCAAGTCTTAGTATGCAACACAAATAATATTCACAAAGGCCAGTGTTATATTTTTCACATCTGCAAGTATGCATGTGTCTGGTAGGGTCTGTGTGATCTGAGTTCTGTTATGTGAAGTCTAAGTCAACAACAGTCTGTAGACTATTCTGTCCATATCCGTGAGCATCCCACACTGTCTGCAGCTACAACACCACAACAGCAGAAGCGCAAATGTTTGGCAGCGTTGTGTATGCGTGAAATACATAGAAACAACCTACTGTGCATGTATTAAATGATTATGCGTCTGTGGTATTTGGCATTCGATATAAACAGCTGGTGTTCGACATGTATGGATAGTGATGAGGACAGCGACTAGACTAAGCTGGCATTAGTCATAACTGAGTCGAACTGAGTCAAGTATACAGTTTTGTAGTACTGAACGGTTTCAGCACTGAGCACTTGTAAGACAATCACAATACAAGTCACTTCAGCTGAAGTGAGTTTCTAACGCTGTGGAAGCTATCCAGGTTTTAGGCATGTGTCTACTACCTGGAGGCAGTATGTACCAGTGTAAACTCAACACATATTGAACTTGCAAAAGTACCAGTAGCGAAGATTAGGGTGTTACCACAAAACAGATACTCCCGTTGTGAGAAAGTGTGAGAATTAATAGCGTCAATAGCGTTGCAAAACCTGTCACCTTCTGAACCCCAAACCATGTCGGAACAATCACAACATAATTTTGAAGTGTTATAGCTACTTTTGACAAAGAAACTGCCGATATTGGTAATCCTGGCTGTTTTGTTGCTTGGTATGTGATGGAACCACATTTTCTGGTGTTGACCAACTTTATTTTAAACCTCATGCTGAGTGATTACTGAAAGAGGCACAAAATTAGAAGATTTGCCCCTACAACCAAGTAATCTATGCCATTGGGCATGTTTGTGAAATGATTTATCTACTCAGCCACACTGCTTACCAGAACCATTTTGTGGTTTGCCAACTGCTATTTATCTAGCTATTTGTGAGTGAAGGAAGAAGAAAGGTTTTAAAGGTTCTTTTCCAGTTTCTTTGACATTTAAACATATTAAAATAGAAACAAAACTGTGTGTGTACAATATGTGTGTAGGGTATTCTGGGAATCTCACCATCCTCCAATGCTCTTTAATTGTCACTGTCCAGAACCAACACATACAGTAAGAAGGAGCTTTACACTATCTGTTTTTCATTTACGCGACCTATCATTCATCTAAGCCTGCAGACAGAGAGAAAATAGCCCTCACTTTGCCCTTGATTACTACCGAGAAGCATCGTTTTTGATCTCCAACTGTGTGTTTTTTTTTTTTTTTTTTTTTTTTTAACAGTAAACGGTCTTCCAGACAGTCACGGACCTGGAAAATGATGTGTCCCTATTAGATAAATGTGCTGTAGTAGATGTAATGGAAAATGTGGCCTTGCAAGATCAGACAGGGAAATCTATGGCTGCATCAGATTAGCCAACATCAGGAGGAAGGACAGAGGGATAATGCTGGTAAGATGGGTAGAGGGAAAGGGGGGCAGCAGTGATGAGGTTTGGTGGGAAAAAATAGCAGCACCATGAATAATTACCCGAAATTTTTATCGGCTAGCCGGACGGAGAGAGGGAGAGAGGGGAGGCATCTGGTATGTTAACGCTTTAGAGGGCCTTGACACACTAAACCAGTGTTCTTGGGCTGTTGGTAGTATCTGGTGGTGATCATTTTTGCTGTGAGTCTGCTACCAAAGACTCATCAGCTCTTATTAGCAGCTGTGTGTTTTCACTGCATTTTATTTTCACCAACCATAAGCAAAATGTGTTGCTTCAAAATGCTACGGGTGATGCAAAACAAAATGATTCTGCTCTACTTTAACTTTCAGTCACCCACAATGTTTTCTTTGTGTTCGGCCAATAACACAGTAACACAGAAGCATGAAAAGGATGTTGTGTGTGATCATTTTCTTCCTCGTCTGTGTGTGTACATGCACAGTGGTGGTCATGTGGTCATCACTTTACTCTGTCTTGAATTACAGCATAAAATGTATACAAGCAGGCCTGAACTTTACATACAATCCTGCCTTTATTTGTGCTAGTTCATGTTGTGTCAGAACTCCATAGAGACATTCTAGCCAGTGAAGTCAAAACTGGTGGGAGTTTGGCCTGAGAATGAGCTGTTCTGGCTCACTTCCACACTGTATGATGATAGACGGGCTTAACAACCGATAAGACCACATTCACACTACAGACACATGCACACACAAACTCACAAAGATTGACTTCACACAGTGGGAAGCTGGAAAACTTTTGACTGTTGGAAGACGTAGCTGGGAAAAAAATACAAAGCCACATGTTTTTTTTGTACTTATAAAGATTTTTGTCATCATCTCATACTGATTTGGCAGCAACTCCCAATAAAATCCCATCACCCAGGTTATCCTCTGAAACCCCTCAGTGAGTATTGAAATACAAAATGCTCTCACCATGTGTGAGTTGTGTTACTTTATGGAAATACGTGTAATTCCTGGTTTACACTGTGTTAGTGGCAGAGTTTTCTCCAACACCCAGCGGCACTGACGAGTCCTGCTGCCCAAGTGACCTTATGTCTTCAGAGGATATCTCACATTTCCCAGTTTCCGTCTTTCTGCTACCAATACTAGAAGCCTGCTAGTTAAGCAGTGAATATCAGGTCGGATGTCCATACGGGATCAGGATCATGAGTACACAGCTGGGGCCATAATGTGAAAGCTCGATGACCTTGTTGTTCTGTTGAGCTCCATATTCAGTGAACCCGTTGACCACGTGAGAAATCTACAGCTCTTCAGTCATCCAAAAATGAAACACTATTTTACCCAGTCTAATATTTGCATGCACACATAACGCCCAAAACCTTGTAGACTGTACCTTCTGCAACTAGTTTCATGTGTTACATCTTTAAACTTGTTGGTATGTCATCTTATTCAGCTGATACTACATGATAATACACCAGTAGACTCCATTGCTGTTGTTTTCCTGTAATGCTATTGTTGGTGTGAAAGACCACCCGAGTTAATTAGTCTTTTGGCAGAATGGGGGTCAGCCATCGGTCCTCTTTTAGAGATGCAGTTTTCCATTCTCAGCAGCACATGCACTACTTCTGTATGCCATTCATGCAGCTATAGACAGGCTGCTTCTGCATCTATTGTCATGATAATGACACCTTAGAAAACACAGTTTTCTCCAGAGGCACACATGCATCCAATTATTCAGAAGTGTAAAGGCTGTTAAAGGGAAATGGTTGGAGTTTGTTGTCAGTAAATGTGCGCTGCATAAATGACAAGGTGAAAAAAGCATTGCAAATACATGTAAATGAAGGAATGGACAAACAATACACCAAATCTTCATTTCTACATTTTCTTTGGTTTGAAATATACAAACACAGAGAACTGATGTTTTGGTTTTAGTCATTCCTATCTTGTTTACTAAATCACCAATTCCTCAATCCCCCACGTTCCCTCTTCTCCTTCTCTTCTCTCATTTTTTTCTACGCTTTCGAAAAAAAATGCTGTTTACTTTTTCTAAAAGTGGAAGTTTGGCTATAGGGAGCGTGTGAACAGAAACAGATGCTGCATAGTCTCTTGTTCTGTCACTCTCTCTCTCACTCTCTCACACATACACACAATGGCAAACAGCTGTGTGAGGCTTGAGCAGCTCCAGTAAAAGGAAACCGTACAATATGCATACAAACAACATACTGTTTTGATATTAAAGATAATAAGCAAAGCACAGAATAGTTTACTTGGTTATTCTCCTTATTTGGGACCTTTTGGAAAGAGAATTATTCAGACTTCAGGCCAGTGTTCTTTTTATTCATCTCTTGTGCAGTGACTGATTCTGGTAAATAATTCTCACAAACAACTGACAGTGACATCCAGCTTTTCCTTTCAACGGTGTGCAGAGACCAAAAACAGTGCTGCATTTAAACAGCTCAAGGTACTATGTTGGTATTTTGCTACAGGTACCAGTGAGACAATGAAGGAAGCCCCCTGGAGTAAAAGATTAATCTGTTTAAAGGCTAAGCAGACACCCAAACACTGCACAATGGCTTTTAAGCCTTCATTCAAACCCACTTCAACCGTGCGTGAAAAAAAGCAGCCCTGTCATTCATTTGAATGGGGCCAGATCGTCTACACAGCAGGGTGTCAAGACAAGGTTGTCCAACAAGAAAGTCAGACTGGTCTCAGTTTGCTGCCATGCATCACGTCCTGCTGAAAAGTGCTGTGTTGGCCAAACCCTTAGAAGAATTCTCTTCTGTTTGCTTTGTGAAGATAAAATAGTTGCCACCCTGATAACGCAACGGACTGAGTAATTCAGATTATTGTGCAGTGTTTTGGCATCTGATAAGCTTGTAACTGCATACAATATTCTGTATTTGAAATTTGACATCCTGGTTTGAACTTCGTTGTCTCACGGTACTTTTCACCCAACATCTCCACCCTAGGCTGCGACCTGTGCTGTTTGGACACGGGGCTACCTGTTAAAACTCTGAAAAGTTACTATGGCAGCAGCTATTTTGTGTTTCATCACAACTGCCTAGTAAACAGTATAGGTAAAATAAATACTATTGATCATGTTGTTACCATGCAGTGCACTGCTAGGAAACCCTGGTCCTTGCAATCTTGTGTTACTTTGATACATACCACCCACCTAAACATTGTAGGCCATGCACACTCCCCGTCACTCCATCACTCACACTTCATCCTGCCACACCACAAAATCAGCACAGAAACAGCTTGAGGAACAAGACAAAGAGGACATTGACCACTCTCCAAAATTTCAAATATTCCAGACAGATCGAGGATCCATTGGAGGCAATCAAACAAGCCTGATCCACAAAGGCCCCACCAATAACATTCTGGTACCAGATGCGACAGGATACCCCCAGAGGCCCTATGTCCATGGCCCATGGGTCAGAGTTGTTTTAGTGGCACAAGGGGGGACATACACAGTATGAGGCAGGTGGTTTTATTGTGGTTGATGAGTGCGCAGCGCTCATGTTACAAACTAATCTACCAGGACGTTGAACTCGGTGCACCTGCGTTGGCAACGGAGTGCTTCCATGCAAATGAATGAGGGGGTTACGAATTTCACAAAGGATTTGAGTCTGAACATGTACAGCTCATGTGTGTATGTCCCTGGGGATACTTTGTGATTGTGATAATACACTTGAAGGACAACTTTTTGGAGAGAAACTTGCCCCTTAAATTATTGCAGAGCTTAGTCTAGATTAAACAATTAATCAGAAAGCTATTGGTGAACTAATTTGGTAGTTTATATAGATTCTGTAGACTTGATGATGTTTCTTCAATATATTACCACCTCACATTTCCTCTACAGCTTTTAGTAAAAATGATAAAATTAAACGCTTTCTTATATGTGGTCTTGTATTGAGGTGTATAATGAGTGATGTCTATTTTTAGCCAAGGACTCTAGACATGCTTGCTCTTCTGCCACCTGCCTCATTTACACCTGTTTTAGTCTCAATCAGCTAGTAGCCTTTGTCCATTAGTGGTGTCATATCACCGCCTACTATGTGCTACAACTGCATGTTGCTTACAATATGTGGCTTCAGATGCTCGGCCTTCCTCATTTCTCCATCTTTTCACCCCTCCCCTCCCTCTCTGCCTCTCTCGCAACCACCTGGTCCTGCCTCTGAGCCTGCTGACTGACCAGATGCACCCTGAATAGAGCAGGCCTGCTGCAAGAGAGGTGGGGAGGCAGAGGTTATTATGGGTGAATATTCAGTCAAATGTAGCTTTTTTTTTGACAACCCGTAGCAACGTAACACCCCACACTGAGCCATCTTGTGATTGCTGATTTTCTAACTGTACTATTAGACTCATAGACTGTGTATACCTTAAGTGATTGTTCTGCAGTGTGTGCTTGATTGCAGATGTGGGCAAAGAAAAGGGGCAACACCTTTTCCTAATGAACTGTTTATCCGACAGCACTTGCTTGTTTGTTTACAGAGCCAAGAGTCTGTGGATTCTCACACGTTGATCATGTTCTCTCAATGGTTGGCTGTCTAATTAAAAACAGATTAATGTCTTATTTACCCAGGGCTTTGAATGAAGTTAGCACGATCCTCTGTACTTTCTAGAAGTAAACTGGTGGATGGAATAATAGGCAGGAGTGAATTAAGTGCGCAGGCTGCCCAATCTCACCCAGACACCATTATCTTAATTTGTATTGTCTTTTACGCTGCCACTTTGCACGCGGGGCCGGGCATAAATCAGACAGTGATTTAAGTTTAACTCAGTGAAGATGGAACGAAGAGGGTAAGAGAGTTGAAGAGGAGAGAAGAATACCTCATTCATGCTCCTCAAGTGTCCCCCAATGGGTTGGCTGGCTGGCAAGGTAGGGCTGAGCTGGCTGCATTAAGGAACTGAGACAAAAGAGGGCTTCAGTGAAAGAGCCTAAAAGGGGGGAAGGAGGGGGTGTTTAGTATAAAAACATTTTCAAGGGAGATCCCCACTTCCCTTGAAAGGGTAGAGGGGAGGTTGGAAGGAGGTGGGACTGCAAAAGACCCGACCCCCCCACCACCACCTCACGCACACATGCAAACACACACACTTGCAGATGTACGCACACACACAGACTTTTGTCTCCCTTGGCACAGCCTCTTGTTTAGCCTTTAGGTGCCAAAGCAATTAGTTATGTTAATTGCAGGGTCCATTGCCGGTGAATGCAGGTTGAATAGGGCCAGTCAGCAGTGGATGATTGGCCTGGATCCATGGGGGAATGGGTGGGGAGTAGGGCTCGGAGGGGGTGGGATGGGGGCTGTGACGTTGCCGGAGCACTCGACCCATGAAAACAGTGAGAGGACAGTGTGTGGGAAAATAGGGGAGGAGCATGAGCTGAAAGAGAGAGAGAGAGATTGGGAGGGTGGGAGGCTCAGAGCTTGAGAGAGCAAGCGTGAGAGAGGACGCAATATTCAATGAGAAAAAGAAGGGGAGAGAATTAAGTGCGGCGGTTGAGGCAGACTGAGCAAACGGCGATAGTGAGAGTAGCACAGGGAGCTTCACATGAGAGAAATCAGAACGGCAACGGCAGAAGGAAAGTAAGCGAGAGTGTGTGCGGTGTTTGCTGGTCTGCTCCGTTATCTGTCTCCATCTGGGTGCCATCTGTGTCTCTGGCTCTGGCCTTCGCCACACTGGAGCTCACATATGTGGGAATGCAAACACATGCCTGACATATGAAGGCGTGGAGTCACAGAAAGGGACAAAAAGCGAAGGATAAGAAAGCAGAAACCACAACACTGCAGCTGACTTTCTCCAAGGACTGAAGAGTGGACTCTACTAGAGTGGAGGTAGGAGCGGAAGAGTTCCAATCTGGATTTTTGTTTGTCTTCCTGGGTATATTTTTGGTGATTGGTGTTCATTTTTCTCTATGAGTGAGTGAGTGTGTGGAAAACTGCAGTTTATGTGTGTAGTTTATATGTGTGCGTGTGTGTGTGTTTCATCCTAATTCCCAGAGCTGCTCTCTACTGTACAGATGGTGCCTCATCCTTTCCTCTTTATCTCTTCATCCTTTTTGACAGAGGTAAGAGGGAAGCTTCCTCTACCTGTGCACAGAAAACTTCTGCTGCCATATGGGCAAAAGACTAATCACTGTAAAAAAAAAAAAAAAAAAAAGAAAAAATATTTTGTTTAAGTTTAGAAATATGTGGTCATTTATCAGGCTGTTTCGTTTTCAGGAAGGATTTCTCCTTATGGCAGCTGTCCATTTTCTGTGTTTGGCATAATGTGGAAACATTAGCTCCAGTAAAATATTTTTCAAAGATAAGGATGTTGTAGCAGTTTGACATCACGGTATGCAGAAAGATTTCCAGAACTCACAGCAAACAGTGAGAAAGAAAGCAGCAACGTTCCCATGTCTAGAAGCCAAAACATGGAGCCTTTTGTGGTCTCTTTAATTGTCAACTTTCCCTGATCTCACCAGTTTTTTTTCTCGCTTGTGGCAATAGAAGAAAAGTACAGCCTAGCTGGAATAGTTACGATATGTGGGGAGAGATTTTTGTCTTTTTTAAGTAACTTATGTGCGAATAGCAAAAACAGCGATCTCAACCAGATAAATAAACTGCAATGTGATTGGCTTTGTGTGTGAAAGGGGCTTATCCCTCTCAGCTGTCCTTTACTCGGATAGTAATCAGTTTTTCCACATGGCAAGCAGAGCAGAAGAAACTAGGTAAATAAGACGTGTGCATCTGTTGTACAGTATCCCAGACATATGGGTAGAGGAGGGAAACTGCTGTATCTGTCTTTCATGCTGTGCCTACATGTTACACACTGACATCGGCGGGAATGCGGATCCTGGTGCAAATGTCAAATTGTATATTTTCCCTGGGGTGCCCATGTACAGTACCTTGCAGGAGAAAGTGTGTGTGTTTTTTTTTTTTTTTTAAATTTTGTGCATGGAGAGGATCTGGAGGGAGGAGGCATGTGAGGGAGAAACAGACAGAGAATAGACAGAGAGACCTGGCCAGTGTCACACCAGGCCAGGCCAGTCCATCAGGGAGATAGGAACGAATAACTGCCAGCTGCACAGTCTCAAATCAGAGACCCCTGTCTGGTCTGCTGGACTCTATCATGCTCCTGACGACTCTGCTGTATCTGTGTGCATGCGAGTCTCTGTGTTTGCATATTTGTTTGCACAGAGGACATTTACAGGTTATTGTACTGAGAAATTTCTTTTTTGCTTCCGTTAATTCCTGACAGTCAGTAACAGTTTTTGCCACAGATGCATGTGGCTTTGAAGCTTTTGATCACATACTTGATAAGTGCATGTTTGAGTCGAAGGAAGTATCTCCATGTGTGCACCAGGTGTCTCGCAGACATTGTGTCTGCTGAACTACAAGGTTGCTTGTCTTATAGCATTCTGCAGCTTTTCTCTCTCTCTCTGTCTCTCTCTTTCTGACCTCAAACCCAGCTGCGAGTTTCTCTGCCTTGAAAGTGTAGTAATAGAGAAACAGACCACCGTGACCCATGCTCACCATGCTGTTATCTGAAGAATTCATCCACAGAATACCCCATATTTCAGCATGTACACACACACACACACACACACACACACACACACACACACACACACAGAGAGAGAGAGAAAGAGAAAGAGAACAGAACAGCTGCTTCAAGAGTTTGCTGCAGGAAGTGCTCTATTAGTTCCAGTGGTGACGGCTGTGATATCTGGCCCCGGGGGTTCAGTGAGAGGTTGTGCATTTGAATGTGAGTGCTTGCTTATGTGTGTGTGTGTGTGTGTGTGTGTGTGTGTGTGTGTGTGTGTGTGTGTGTGTGTGTGTGTGTGTGTGTGTGTGTGTGTGTGGACATGAAAGGGTCGGGTCATTTATTCAACAGAAACCCCTCAATCACCACAAGTAGCGCTCTGAATGATTGTTTCATCATGGGGAGCATCTCCTGGCTGTTAGTGAGAATGCAGAAATGTGTTTGTGTCCAAGCACCTGCACTCACCCCATCCCTCCTGTTGCAACCCCGTTGACATCGTAGCTGCTCTCCTTGTGCTAAGTGAATAAGTCAGAGGGTCTCTTGCAGAGAGAGGTCTGCTGACCCTTTGCTAGCCTGAGAGACCTGCTCAGTGACCCAAGACAAGAGCTTTATTTACTAAGCTGGTGTGATCTGAGAGGGAGTATCAGCATGTGCTTAAATGGCTGTAAAATTGCCTTTAACTGGTTTCAGTTCAAGATCTGATTTGATATTTAGTGGCTGTGCAAATGAAGGAATAATTGCATAAAACAAGAGGCTTTTTGTTTGTGCAAAAAAAGAAAATTGTAGGAAAGGGTTAGTTTTGAAAGCTGTGTTATCGTTTTTGAACAAAAGAAGTCCAAAATAGTCTGACAGTGACACAGCTGTTGACAATATTGGACAGCTCATTTATTTATCCAACATGGGAAGACATCAGTTTTTCTGGCAGAGTCCAATATTTGTTAATGTTATCGCCGGATAGATCAGTTTACCTCAGTAGCCATTTGTTAAATTCATTCCTTTTTGCCTTACTGGTAGCATAAACTCGCCTTATTTGAGCTTGTTTGCTCAGAATAACCTTTTATATTTGGGGTTGTTTAGAGCAGTGAGATGTAACCTGCAGTCCGTATGCACATCAGGGAATCAAAACTTGTGTGCGTGGTTAGGGTGCGGCAAAGAACGTGTTGTTTCTCAGCTTGTTCAGCAGCATTAGCTACCCTCTCACATTACACTGAGTCATTTCAATGTTAATGTCCCAAATATTATGCAATGGAGCTTCAGCGCCAAGTTTTCCAATACCTAACCAAGGAGGCTTATAGAGACAGAAGGAACACCAATTTGCTGTGGGCACCTGTAAAAAGAAATATCTGCGCAATAGGATGCATTTAAAATTGTTGCAGCTTTCCTGGAAAGACAGTGTCATTTTTCCAGTGCAAAACCCAAAAGGCAAGAGTTGATTCTTAAGTGAAGTAAAAAAAAAACATAGTATGTGCTGTGTTGTTAGGTGTGTGGGTGGACAAGAAATGGGTGGCGTTGCTTCTCTCCTTGTATTGTCTGTCATAGTCATTATTTTCTCTCTTTCTCTGCCTTTCCTTCCCCGTGCCTCGTTCTGAGAAAGCGTGGATATAAATGCGAGCATTTTACTCACAGAAAACCACCCCGTCGACTGTGATTCGGGTGGGACTTGACACTTTGAGCACACACATGAAACACTTTCACTGAAGGACATGTTAGGCTGAAGCCACAGTGTAATCCTATGTGGCCACTGAGAAGTATAATCTATGTTGTCAGGACGCATGCACAAAAAAATACACCGTGTTTGCAGACATATGTGCACTCAAACCCGTACACAATACGCATAACACAATGATAACACGCCTCTGCCCACACATTCACAGATATACACTCATCCTCCACGGCTATCTCTCTCATTCTCCACATTGTTTTGAGCACAGCTGGCCTCTTTGTTTTACTTATCTGTCTCTCACAGCGGCTGTTGAGCTCTGGTCTTTCATGCAGCTGGGCTAAGCTTGCTCACAGCTCTGTTTATGGACTTTATGGACCCTACTCCCTGTACATCCCCCTTTTTATTCATTGCATCACCAAAACCTGATTGTGACAGATTAGTCATCTGTATAGTCAATGTTTGCAGAAAGGATAAAGTCTTTGTTTTACTACAGTACGATACAGTTAAATGTGTTTTGTTGCAGTTTTTTTCTTGCCTGTTTTACTTATGAGCTCAGTGATATGGCTTCCTTTTGTTCTGTTTTGCCAACAATGTGTTTTTGAAAGCCTGATCGGAGAAATGTGAACACCGTGTGCCTTGATATGCCACGTCGTGATAGGCCAGAACAGATTAAATAATGGATGACTAACACTGTATCTCAATTTTGAGATTCTCAAAACTGAAGACACCTGCCATATTTTTCAGGATGAATGTCAATAAAATGCCTTGAAGTTTAGATAAAACTCTAAAGCTGAACTTAAATGTGAACCCTACTTGGTCATTTTTTCAACTCTCCCGTCTGAGTCAGGACTGGAAGTGTAGGCACGTGGTGATCGCAACATCTGGTTGGACCTGAGCCCGGGCCATTTGGCTGTTAAAGCCTCTGACACCTGGTCCGAAACAGACCGGCCTTAATGTTAGCTTTGTTTTTTCATGTCTAGAGCTTGTATTTTGTTTTATGGACTTCTGTAACTTACCAGCTCGGAGTGTGTGTATTAGAGTGTGTGTGGTGGAAAAACAGTGTTTTGCTTGGCTGCAGTTTAAGTTGATTGTCTGGGTTCTTAACGTATAGGAGACACCTTGTCTTGATCCTCCAGACAGACTCAGCGATATGCATCACTGAGCGTCAAGGGAGCTCTGAAAGTCTGTACTGACCTAAGATATAACTTGCAGGCAGTAAATGAATATAAGGACAACACAACTATATTTCCATGGGTTAAATGCTCCAGATGATTGTTTTCCACACGGCCGGTTTGAGTTTAAAGTCTCTCCAGGCTCATGATGATTGATGGGAAGGCTAACCAATTAGTTACAGAGAGGTGAGAAGGGTTGTAACCAGATAGGCAGATAATCCACTGACCCTAGAGAAATGTTGCTGGTGTGAGAGTTCGTGAGTATGTTGCATCTTGTGTGATTTCAGGTCATGATTGACGGATTTGAGTTGTCCTTGTTATGGCGCTGTTGTTGTTTGCACGGATGTGTACGTGTGCCTCAGGGCAGGCCATTTCACAAGTGTGTGCATGTTACTTCAGGGATAACTGTCCTCTCTGCACTCAGCCAATGACAAACCCAACACCTGGTAAATGGGGCCAACACACACACACATACACAGGCACGATGACACACATCCACGTCTAGCTGTATCCCTTGTGGCCCAGCTGTGTGCGATGCAGGCGTGTGTCTGAGTTCATCTGACCTATTGACAATGGAGCCTGTAACGGAGGCCAAATGCGACTGCATGTGTGTGCCAAATACGTACAGTTTCGCTCCAGCATTTAAAGCCGTCAACCTAGCAACATGGGGATTCTTTTCGACAATTAGCCACACTACAGCTTTACGTTGTGGTCATGGTTCTTTAGGGAAAAGGAATTGCCTCAAATGTGTGTTATTTAAAGCTGCCTGTTCAGAAAATTAGCAGAACTTACTCTACTCTTTAATAGAATTTCACGTTTGCCTTGACTGTAATGATGCCTCCAGTGTTTTCTGGTGTTTTTAAGGTCAACAACTTCAGTTCCCATCCAGTCACTCTTCTCCCAGCGGTGTGACTTCATGTGCACATGGACACTGTCCGTTCTCACTCCCCGACCTCTGCCAGACCTCCTCTGCTTCCAGCATCACATCACAGTGCCGCTTTTTACTGCTCTTTCTTCGTTTTTATGGACGACGTCTGTCTGCCTCGCCGTCCTCGCTTTCCTTTTCTCTCTCAATCTGCCACTAAGTACATTTCCATCCACGTCCCCTGTTTTTCGCTATGTGGCATTCTGGATTACAGCAGTGTTTTTGTAATTATCTCGCTGAGCGATTAGGTTATGCAAGGGCTTCTCTCACCATCGCTCTGTCATGGTGTGACAAATCCACCTCAGGGACAGGGATGCGCTTCTTCACATGCAAAAAGTGTTTTCTCTTCCTTCACCTCCATTTTTCTTTTACCCATTTCACCTTTTTCCCCCCGCCAACTGTGTCCCTATATGTCCTCTCTCTGGCTATGTACACAGCTTTTTCTCGCTTCCCCCCGCCCCCCTTTACTGTCAACCTTGCCACCTACCCATCGCTCCCCTTCCTAGCAGAGTGAGGAGCAGAGTGTTGACATTGGGTTTTATCCAAATATGTAGTCTACGGGCCTGGAAGGTGGTAATGAGAGCCAAGAAAAACAGCCTGGCTCTGAGTCTGACAACCAGGCTTGTCTTTCTGATGAAACCAAATGAAAACAGTATTTTCTCTCCTTGTTATTCCCTCCCTCCCATCCTCCATCTTTCTCTCCCTGCTTGTGTCCCCCCCGACTTTCTCCACCTATGGCGCCTCTAATTTGCCGAGTAATTCCTTATTCCTGTCGATGCTTGTTTAAAACTCTTCCATGGCCTGTGAAGACTTTACTGTGATAAAACATATGCAATGTTCAGCCCATATTGTCTATAGCAGGGATGCTAAAGATTTAAAGTTAACGTCATATATGTGATGAATATGTGCACTCTCTAACCTTCATTCAGTAGAACAGAGTGACTGAAATCAGACCTTGAATTGAACTGTTTTGGTTCAATACAGATTAATTTGAAAATAATGGAAGTATCAATGCTATTTTCAATGACACAGATGATAATTTGTCACATGTAGCTGCTGCTGTTGTAAGCCAGTATATGGTTAAAAAAAAAAAAAAAAAAAAGTATCTAGTGAGTGCGTTTATGGAGACAACTGGGCCGTTGCAACAGTTGAGGAGATGTTAGTCTCAAGAGAGCAAGAATATAAATTAAGCTGATTGAAATAAGCAGAGGGGACTCCATTCTCTAGATTTCCAGAAATCTGAAATCTGTGCACTTGCTAAACTAAACTCTGTTTAGCTACAAGGTTATAGCAACTATCTGACGGTGAGAGAGAGAGAGAGCATGCACTGTTGAATTATCTGTATTATAAGTGGATACGGTAGTGCTGTGTGTGTGTGTGTGTGTGTGTGTGTGTGCGCGCGCGTGTGCGTGTGTGTGTGTTTGCTTGTGCGTGGGCGGAGGTCAGGAGGGAGCACAGGATAGAGGAACAGATGTGCGCTGTATTGTGGCTGTGTGCGTGGACGGACGGGGACCAGGTGCAGCCTTTGTCTCCCCAGCATTTAAGTCCACTTGCTCGCATTCAGCTGCCTCGTGCCTCCCCTCCCCTCCCCTCCCCTCTCCTCCTCGTCCCCCTCCTCCTCCTTCCTCCTCTCCTTGGAGGGAAGGCAGAGAGTGTGTGTGTGTGTGTGTGTTGTGTGTGCGTGCGTTGGGGCAACCTTGGCTTAAAGGAGGAGGCTCCAGCAGTCCCTTCTGCCTCCCTCCCTCCCTCCCTCCTCCCTCACAGGTGACTGTTGGAGGTCCCAGCTGGCCAGCTCTTGACTGATTAGATCCATATGGTACAGGAGGAAGAGGAGAGAGAACCTGGTTCCTTTCTCAAATCAATTGCTGTCGTCTGTGCTTTTAGTGGAAATTATTTCGGTTGCACATAATGCTGAGATCTCCGCAAGTGTGGGATTAACGATCAAGAAATACACCAAAATTTTGGGAGATACATTTGTATAGTGTTTTATTAAGTGTCAGAAAGTTAATTTCTGAGCACTTACTGTGGGTGAACAAGCCTAGGCACTCATAAAAAGAGGAAAAGTAAGCGAGTAGCAGTGGAAATACGACTTCTGAATTGCTGCATTCGTACTATTTTTGGGTCGGAAGGCTACATTTTTGTTTGTTGTCACAATGCATGTGTCTATGTTTTAGATACATGTTGTATCTAAAACATCCTTCTTCCTGCACTGATAGTGGTCGCTCAGCCAAACATGCCCCGTTGTTATGTTCTTGGTGAGAAAGCGTTATTCCACATATTTTGCAGCATTCCTGTAGCATGTTTCAGTGTGTGTCTGCAGGCCTTAATCCTGAACCCACATAGTTGTATCGTTGCATATGCAGCAAACATTCTTTTTGGTCGCCGATAAATTAGCCCGGCCTGTGTTACATCTCCTCTCACCTCATCTGCAGTGACACCACAGAGATAGCAGCGCGGCACACAATCCACACAGCTGCCAACCTTTCACCGAGAGTTTAGACTTCAGAGTTAAACCACGAGCTCAATAAAGCCTAATGCTGAACACATTTATTTATACATCGCATCCAGTGTGATTTATTTCGACTGACTCACAGTAGGTTATCCATCCTCTCTTCATGTAAGGAAGTAGATGAATGTTCTCCTAACTGTATTTGTCTTTTCATTTCCGATTTCATTATTTAATGGACTGTTTTCACAGTAGCGGCTCAACGAGAACAGGAGTCAAGTTCTGTTTCTCTGCCCCTCTCTCTCTCCTTTTCTGAGCCTCATCCTGAATCATCACCTGCAGAGGCAGAGGCAATTAAAACCGACTGAATGTTTTAATGCAGACGAGCGTCACCTGAAGCTGAACAAACAAGGAACACCTGGCTAGCAACAGCCATCGCCACAGATGCATGTTAGATTTCCATCCCTGCGGTAACAACAGTTGTAGAAATCAAACAAGCAAACTCGAGTAACTTAGAAGATTTAGAGAAACTTTATATAATCTGTATGACAGAGAATAACAGCACAGAGTGGCATGAGCAGAAAATAGCATTTTTGGGTATAATGGCCACAGAAAAAAAGAAAGATTGTGGATGGAGCAGGCAGTTTTATATTCGGTGGTCTGCTCACGACATTATCCCGATGTTGTCTATGCATTGGGGCATTTATGTGTAATCCTGTCGATGTGTGATGCAAAGCTTTGTGTGCCTTCCTCTTTGTGCCATTAGAGCAAGGATGACAGGTGGCATTTAGACCAGACAAACACCCCACATCCTCCTCTCAGCCAATATTCACCTGAGTTAACATTAGACCACTTTGTGTGCTCCGTGTGTGTTTTGTGGCTGCTGTGACAGCTGCTTCCCCTGACAGTCCTGTGACTATATACCAAGGACTCAGGTGCTCGCAAGCCAGATGAAGTCATCCAGCTATGTATGCTGTCTAATTGACAAGCAGAGGCAATTCTCTGTGGGCCGTCAGCAATTCATGCACACACACCTGATGTCTCCTGTTTTGGCCATTACCTCCGGCGTGGCTCACAACAGAGCGTCTTAAGATTCGCGAACACAGCTGCAACCTAATTTTTCAGCTCCATGCTGAAATAGGTCGCACAAGAAGGTATATGGACAGCATGTCGCTGTAATACGTGTTCATAATCTGTGGCGTCATGTATACCTGCCAGTCTAGCGCAATCAACCTTAAGAGGGTGACAGTCAATCTGGAGAACGGTATGCCAACTGAATGCCCAGATTTTTATCCATTGTGTGTATATATAAAGTTGTTTACATGGTAACAGTGTTGACACTAAGGCCATATGCCCCGTTGATTCTGTTATTGAGATGTCAGTCTAATTTCCTGGCCATACGGACGGAGTGTGCAGAGCCGTGTGTGCGTGCTGCAGGCTGCTTCCTGCGGTGCACTGGCAGACCGCGTGTGTGGTGGATATGACAGTCCAAATGTCTGTGTAGATCCCTCCTTCCTGCCCCCTATGTTGGTGAACAGGTGGAGCGATGGCAGGCAGGCCACGGGGCTGAGAAAGAACGAGAGAGGAAAGAGGCAGAGGGAAAGAGAGGGTGATCAGGACTGCAAAACAGAAGGAAGAACAGTCAAAGCTGTATAATGAGCTGCGGACCTGACAGATGAGTAGGGCACACTGAGAGAATGTAGAGGTAAGACGTGAAATGCAAATGCAATGCGAGGATGCGGCAAAACGAACATTTGGTTACGTTTACATGTTTACGATGATGTCCAGATTCACTTATTTAAATTTTCTTTGCGTTGTTGTGCATTAATTTCGATGTGTTTCTACATGCACTCTTAAGAAATGCTTTTTATTCCTTCAGCGGGCTTCTTTCGAGTTCCCTCCTGACAGCTTAAACCTTCCAGCTTAAGCCTTTATAAACTGGGACCCTGTGGCTCGAGGCCATGCAGAGTTCATAGCTGTGAAAAAGATATAAAGGGTGCCATTGAAGCCAAAGCCCTAAAACCATGAAACCACATTTAAAAAGCTGCTCTCTGCTGACCCATGACCTGCGAGACCATGCTTGTCTATTAATCGTCAATTCTTGAGGCAGTTAGAAAAGTCTGATCCACTCTAAATGGAGACGGGACCCGGCCTTCATGGATCTCCGGGAGACAAAGACGGCTTCTGATCCCACATCTCCCCACCGCCACACCCCCCCATTACACTCTCCCCATACCCCTTATCTGGTGGTCTCATTCAGCGTCAATAGCATATTGAGAAGTTGCGTTTAACATTCAAAAGCTTTGCCGATCTTGTTAGTAAAGCGTGAAATAGCCCCGTCCCTTTCGCTCTCTGTTTCTCGTTTCTTTCTTCGCCCCCCTTTTTGCTGGAGGAGCTCAATGAGGGGCCATTCTTCTCCCACACAATAGACTTCTTCAGCATTTCTTCTGTTATTGATCTGAATGGGTGAGAGTGAGGGGCTAAACTTTAGACATCTGGCTCTTTGATGGGGGCAGGGTGGTTGATGCCCCGGCAGTATGTGCTGTATGATGTGAAGTGGGTTGGGGGAGGGCTGGGCATTTTTATTTTCTTTTCTAACTATAGACACAAAGCTTTTTGCATTGATTTTAAACCATTGAGCTGACAGAGGAAGTTAAAGGGGTCTCGTGGTTTTCTTGCTCATTTGTCACGAGGACAATTTAGCGGGTTACATTTTCTTCATTTTTTGTGGTTTTCCGTGAAAATGTTTTCTTTACTTATATTATACATGTGTGGTTGTGCTGTTTATTTAATACTGAAAAGACGGTACAGCGACATACCTATCCGTCCAACACTGTGAAAAACTAAACTTGCTCTACTTACTGACAGTAAAAGTTTTTTTTTTTTTTTTAGATTTATGCAGTCAGATTTGACTGGTACAAGCAGTGTTTTTAATTTTCATTCATTGCTTTGACCACAGGATGACAGCATTTTTCAAAGCAGTCTGGTTTCTGACCCACAGCTGACCTCTTTCCTCTCTCTCTCTGCAGACAGTAGAGAGAAGAAGAGCCCTGCCATGCCCGGTTCTCCTGTGGATGCTAAGACTCATTCCAGATCAGCCCCCAGCAGCAGCTCCAGCTCCACTATGCCACCCCTGCCTTCTGTCAACCCCAGTGGCCCTCGTCCGGCCTCTTTCTCGACCACAGCGTGTAAGAGTCATTTTTAGTCTGTCTTTAAGAATTTGTCTGGTTAGTTTCCTTTTGAACTTCCCTTGTCATATCCAACGTTTATAAATCATCATCTGAAAATTGCACATATGTTGTAACCACTTGTAGCGCTTAAATTTGCACACATTGACATTTCTATTGATTGCGTTGTGCTGGAAACACCACGTACGCTTCGTCACGCAATTAGGATGAGAACATCTGGCTACTGTCCCCAGGGACTGTATTCATTCCTTCCCTCTTCTTCTCACCTCGTTTCCCCAGTGACCAACGGGAATCATCATTCCCCGCCAACCCTGAATGCAGTGCCATCTCCACCGCAGCGTTACAGCAACGGACCATCCTCTTCCTCCTCCTCATCGCTGGCTAACCAGCAGCTGCCGGCCACCTGTGGGGCTCGCCAGCTGAGCAAGCTGAAACGCTTCCTCACCACGCTGCAGCAGTTTGGCAACGACATTTCTCCAGAGATTGGAGATAGCGTCAGAAGCCTAGTCCTTGCCCTCGTGGTAAATTCTTTGTTAGCATGTTGAAAGATTAAAACAAAAAAAAGAACTGAAGCAGTGTCTTTTCATTTCTTGACTTTCTTAACTTTAACTTTTTCTGTCTCCTAGAATTCAACAGTTACCATTGAGGAGTTTCACTCACGGCTTCAGGAGGCTACAAACTTCCCCTTACGGCCTTTTGTTATTCCTTTTCTCAAGGTAAACATACCTTTACCCTCCCCTCCTATCTTCCTATGTTTGCTTTGTTTTAGTCAGTTGGACTACTTCCTTTTCTCTGTGCAGCAGCAGTTTTCTTCACTCTTTCAGTTGAGTTCATGGCTTAGCCCTGAAGGTCGACCTGCTGCCTGTCAGACTGCTGCATTATTAACAAAACAATAACCAGTGATAAACTAAAGGTCCTTTACATCTACATAACCACAGTTCAGGATGATGTGAATAATCCATGAGCAGTCGTGGCACAGCTTGAAAGTCATGATGGAAAACCAGTAGATCCATTAGACTTTGGAGCAGTGTTTCCTGCATTCAGTGTTTAGGTCTATAAATAGGCTTCTTATTCTCATTGAATAACTGCTTCTCACAGCAGCGTTGTACTTTACACATCTGTCAGTACACGAGGGTCTACTAGAGTCTAAGTGGTATAAATTTCGTAATCTGCGGACGACTGCAAGAATCCCCATGGACCCCTATGCAGACAAGGAACTGCAAGGAACGTACAGTTTGTGTCCACTTAGCAACACTGATCTACTGTGCATATCTGGGAAGCGTAAACTCCAACAAACCAGAAAAGTAGTATATTTAAAAACAATCACAAGCTGTTGGTGTGTGTTCAGCAAGAGAGTATAATGCCAACTTCAGCACTTCTAAGTAACGATCAAGATTTGCGTGTTGACTTGACAAGCAACAGATGAGTGTGTTAAACAGCCTCTTGAGCCCCTTTGTAACCAGGGGAGTCTGCAAGAGTATACTTTTTAGGAGCTCCCCTCAGTAAAGCAGCCCATAAATCTTCAGTCAGTTGTACTGCTGCACTTCAAGCAGGCGAAAGCTGCCCTTTTTTTCCACACCTCTCACTCACCTTTGGAGCCCCTCCATCTGTCTGTCTGAGGAGGCTGAGACAAGAATCCTCTGTTCCCCTCCTTCTACTAATTTATTACAAGGGTGCGGGCTCCTCACAACTTAATTCCAACTCTTTGAGAGTCGGCTCTCTTAAGAAAGAGATGGGACAGATGGGACAAAGTCTGTGAAGTAAGTGGAAAAGAGAGAGAGAGGTGGGTGAGGAGGAGCGAAGGAAAAGTGGGAACTCGGAAGTGTGAAACATGCCTATAAAGTGTTCCCTTTTTATGGTCTCCAGTACGCCATATGGAGCCGCTGTCCTGTTGAAAGAGCATTCAGCTGCCAAGGCGCCGCCAATCTAGCATCCGCCCCGCTGAACCCCAGAGAGCCCTGTGCTCAACTGACACACAGCACATGTGTCCGCTAGCTGGGGCCCCAGGGAAAGAAGGGATGCAGAGGAGCATGGGAGACCGACTACAGAGAGCAGAGGGGTGTCATGGAGAGTAGACTATAAAGTAGAAGTATCGGCTTCTCGAGGGAAAAGCACAAGAGATGCTAAAATCTTCAGCTAACCGAGACAGAGAAGAAGAGATTAGATTCAGCGGTAAGGGGGTCTGGGTTCACAGAATTCGCTAGACGATGGTGGAAAGTGCGATGTGATAGGAGGAGGTCTGTCGCAAAATGAGAACAGTATGGTTATTTAGTTGGTTGCTCATGAGGAGGGAGAAGAGGGAGTGAGGAAGTGGTGTAATTGCAAACACACTGCAGTCTGTTCCTAATTAGGGAAATGCGGGGAACAAAAGCAAGATGGAAAGATTCGGCGGAGACAGTCATAGATAAATATAAAAAAAATGAGAGGGCAAGAAATGAAGGAGAAGCAGAGCCTGTATATAATTTGTTTTGAAATGTTTCTAAGCCTCTGTATCATCGTGCATACCTTTGCTGTGACCAACATATTGTGCTCAGCACTCGTGCTGCATGCATGAGATCTGTAACCAACATCAGCAGCAGCTTAGAAAGCGCTGCCATTTTCATTTGAATTAGGAAAGCCGCAGCCACAGAGCAACACCCAGACCCAGATCGAGCCTTACAGCCAGACCTCAAGGAGTCAAACCCCCTTTTTCTCCCAGCCAGGCGTCCTCCCCGGGAGGCAGATCTGCTCTGTGTCTCTGAGCTCTGTTGCAACATGGTGGTAGTCTGTCTTGGACTGTTTAGGCCTGTTTGCTCCAGATATCCCCTCATGTTTTTCACAGATATGCCGCCTGCTGTTTCTCTTTGTCTACCTCTGAATGAGTGTGTGAGGTATGATTGACATGGAGCTGAATATCTGAGTGACAAAACACTGACAAAAATTGAGATGAATGCATGTAAACTGGTAAAACGATGCTCTATGGAAAAAGTATAATTCCTTAATTTTCCACTGTGGCGATATCTGGAAATTAGAATAAGACCTCACAAGAATTGTTTATTTCTTCTTAGGCAAACCTGCCCCTGCTGCAGAGGGAGCTGCTCCACTGTGCACGGGCAGCCAAGCAGACCCCAGCTCAGTACCTGTCCCAACACGAGCACCTCCTGCTCAGCACCACTCTGGCCTCCTCTCCAGACTCCTCCGAGCTGCTGATGGAGCCTCCCGAGACTGGGACCAAGAGACACAGTCCCAGCAGGTGTGATAAAAGCACGAAAAGCTGCGTCTGTTGAGATAAATAACCGCTTGTATTTTGGTAGGAAAATACATGAACACAGTTTGAGAAACGAGTCACTGCTCTCTCCTGTTCAGGGCCAAAGAGAACGGTTTCCACGAACGTCCGCCCGTGGCCATGGAGCCTGCTGCCAAACGGATTTGCACCATCAGCCCCGCTCCCCGACACAGCCCTGCCCACCCGCTCCCCCTCACCGCCCAGCTCCACCCGACCCCTCCACCCCTGCAGCACTACGCCCTGGACGACATCGCAGCGCCACACATCCTGCACCGTGAGCACAGCCAGCGTGTGCTGGAGATCCGCGAGCTCAAAGACAGGCCCAGACTCCCTGGTACGTGGTGCAAACCCAGTGTTACATTAATGAAGTTATTCTCTGGCTGAGTTTTTAAGAACACAGTCGTGTTTTGTTATTGTGGGTGACATGCATATTTAATTACTGGACTACTGGTTACTGCTGATGTTGTCTCTTTGATAAATCACATTTCTGCACATTCCTATAAATCATCCAAACGCTAAAAACTTAATCTGACTCTTCACAGTAGTCTGAATGTAAGTGGCTGATAAACAAGTTAGGAAATTACCACACTCTCTCTCTCTCTCTCTCTCTCTTTCTCTCTCTCTCTCTCTCTCTATATATATATATATGTATATATATTTATATATGTATGCGATAATGGGTGGTCTGTGCGTTTGTGCAGCCAGGCCCAGTATATCTCTGGAGTCCACATATGTGTATAAACAGAGCCATACTGTCCAGGCGGGGAGGGTTTGGATCAACTCTGGTGTATATCTACCCTCCATTTGGGGCTTGTCAGCACTCAGTGGAAACAGCAGTAGCTCACAGACGCAGGCACACACAGACACACACCTTGATATGTTCATGGTAGAGGTGCTGTGTTTACGAGGCCTTAGTCCCTTGTCTGACAGCCTCCCGCCCGCCTGCCGCCACTTAACTCATAGGCACACACACACACACACACACACACACACACATGCATAAACACATCAGTCCACACACTCGTGGCTTTGAACTGATGAACACTGATGAGAACCAGAAGTAGGGAAGATGTTGAGGAGAAGGCGAGTGTGTGTGTATGTGTGTGTGTGTGTGTGTGTGTGTGTGTGTGTGTGTGTGTGTGTGTGTGTGTGTGTGTGTGTGTGTGTGTGTGTGTGTGTGTGTGTGTGTGTGTGTGTGTGTGTGTGTGTGTGTGTGTGTGTGTGTGTGTGTGTGTGTGTGTGTGTGTGTACGTATGAGGGAATCATTATTCTCTTCAGCAGGCCTAGTGTGCATGTGGCCTTTTGTTGGCTGTTTCTTACCCAATTTTAAGACAATGTGGTTTGCATCATGGTAGATTGTGTGTGTATGTGTGTGCCTTATTGCAACGTCTGCGATTATGGACATGTATCAAGATGTTTTTGGCCACTTCATGAGCTTGTGTGTGCAAACTGTTATTACTGGTAAATGTATAATTAGATATCGCTTAGGTCACGGTGGGATGACTGAATCGGAATCAGATAGTTGAGTTGTGTGCGGGTCTGTATGTGTGTGTGTGTGTGTGTATGTGTGTATGTGTGTGTGCACATGGTTGTAATGGTCCACAGTGAGTGTCAGAACGGCTGGTTGTGTTTAGAAGTGGAGCCACTCCACTCAGCCTGAGTGTCTCCCTACTGGAATGCTGTGAGCTCCAGGAGGGGAGGTGCCAAGGGAGAAGTTTGGGGAGGGTGTGTGCGTGTGTGTGTGTGTGTGTGCGTGTGTGTGTGTGTGTGTGTGGTTGACAGCTGACTTCCAGATGTGCACAGACTCCGAGTGCTGAAGTCTGTTTTGCATCACAGGCTTCACTTTTTTTCCCTCATTCGCTCTACCTTAGTTGCTCACTGTCCCTCAGTCGATCTTGCATCTTTCACCCCTCTTTTGTTTTTGTTCCCAGTTCACCTCAGCTCATTCCACTCACTCTTAACTTTAGATGTGTGCCAGTGTTGCCTTTGATTTTTATCTCATGCAAGAGCACACAGCAATGATTTAGTTCCAACAATTTAGAAATGATGAAGCTCTACCAAGTTTTTAAGTGAATAGTTTATTTTTGTAATCTGAACAAGCACAGATTTACCATATAAAGGCACACACACACATACACACACCTTTCACTCTCTTACTGTCACTTGTGGCTTCTCTTCCATTAAGAAGAATGTTAATCACACTGGCCTGCGGTCTGTCTTATGTGTGTTTTAATCAGGCACTAACGGGGGCTACCGTGAGGAGCCGGTGGACCACAGACTGACAGACAGAGAGTGGGCTGATGAATGGAGGCATCTGGACCATGTAAGTCTACAGACAGGCATCACTGCTGCTAATGGTTTGTGATAAAGAAAGAATGTAATTTGTCTTGCGGAGGTCCGCAGCCAAAGTGTTGCAAATTATCACAGCTTGAAAGCAATGAAACATCAGGGTCCCGTTTTCATGAGACATAAAGGTTTATCTAAGCTGTAAATAATACAGTGTCATTTTTTCTGTTAAAACTTTGGAATTGATGCTTTATGTAGCAGCTATAAGCCATTCATAAGAGCAGTGTAGGGGTTGCCAGAATGTACAAAAACTGCCTTCAGAATGAGTCTGCTTGTCTTTTTAGCATGACCTTTACTTCATTAGGAAGACCCCTTCAAATGCACTTTTTGACGGCTGCAGGCAACGTCTTATTAACATTTACAGCTGCAGACTTGATGGATTGTAGAACCTGTGATTTATGACCATTTATAACCTCAAGTAAAGGACAGACTTTTCTCTAATGGCTCGTTAGAAATTGAGAAACCCAAGACCTCGTCATACTAACATTTAATAACTGCAAATCTGATAACTTACTAGAGAGTTCAAGACCTTATTTGTTGCCTGATTACTGACTGGAAACACAAAATTGCTGTAGAAAACATTCATTTAAACATTTACTGTATTTTTTTTTTCGTATATTTAGGCTATGGAAGCCAGTCAAACTCTGGAAGTTAAGCAAAAAATAAGTCAGATGCAAAACTTACGAAGCGTTTTATTAATGGATAGAATGTCCTGAAGTCTTTCCCCAGAGAATAAGTGGTCAAACAGTCCACTGGGCAGGTTTCTGCCATAAATATACATGTGGGCTTGAAAGACAAGTAAATGCTGTGGGGTGCTTATTAAAAGGCTGTGTTGACACTGAACCATCATTGGGAGGATTTTCTTCTACTTTCCTCTTGAAAAGCACTAAACCCACAATAGCGGCCCACAATTTTATGACATTTAATGACAAGTTTTCTTTTCAAAAGTTTTCTGAAAGCAAACTTAGTCTGTAAAATGTCATGTGTTGTCTTCTTCATCATCTAGGTGTTGAACTGCATTGTGGACATGGTGGAGAAGACGCGGAGGTCAGTGAGCGTGCTCAGACGATGCCAGGAGTCAGATCGCGAGGAGCTTAATTACTGGAGACGGCGTTCAAGCGAGCAGGAGGATCCACGCAAGGGAGGATCGGCCTCCACTCCGTTTTCCAAGACGCACAGCCCCCATTCAGCAGAGTCAGGTGGGTACCTTTATCTTTAGGAGCGTCCATGATTGCTACTTATTATGTTCATTTGAAAAGATCACCTCATGACTCCCGGGATGTGGTCAAACTGATGTAAATCAGTTGGATGTCACTTTTTTTTTTACAAACGGCTTCTTTGCCCTGGTGTTAGTAGTAATATGGAGCATGTAGGTGGATAAATAGGTGTAAATCTCTGCCAAAAAGAGCATGAGAGTGAACGGAATTTAGTTTTTGTGGTGCTGGATGCTGCTTTGAAAAGCATCTGTTCATTTGTCTTTGTTTGTACGAGGTGATGAAAGAAATCTCAGGGACAGATAATTAAATGTAACTGAGGAATGCTTTTCCCATTTCTTTTCAATGTCAATAAAAAGATCTTAGACGTAATTAAGCATCATAGATGAGCATTAATCTTAGTTCCTGAAAAACAGATGTGTTGGCCAGGGAAGTGCAATCATTGGTAATTCCCTTCGGGATGCTGATTGTAGATACAGTTACAAGCCCGGCCCAAATGTCTAGTGTATTCTGAATAATAACATATAATGATTTGGACATCCTGCGATGAATTTGGACGATACCAAAGCTTGAATACCAACCAGAACAGATTTTCGTCTCTTTCATACTCATGACATCATCTAGTGGTCATTAATAGAATTGCGGCTAAGTCACATGTCCATTTCTCAGTGAGTCTTTCCACGGTTAGTCCCCCAGTCTGCTGTGTACTGGCAGTGTTCTCTCTGTGTGCCAGCCTTGCCATCCCCCTGCTGCTCCATAGTCACAGACAGGTGCCAGGACTGGCCTCCGCCATATCGGCCACAGAAGGGCCGTCCTGCCGTCCTGCAGGCTCGGAGACCCAGAGCTGGCTGACTCGTCAGAGCACCATCTGGGCCCCCAGCCGGAGAGCCTGCCTGCTTTGCTTGGGCTCGGGCTGCGATAGTGGGGGTGTATGAAGGCTTGGTGGAAGAGACGGGATGTAAATGAAGGCAAAAAGAGAAAAACTGTGGCGAGGCAGGACATAAGAGATGGGGGGGGGGAAAGAGGAAATGAGCCAGGCAGCAGTGTTGGAGAGGCAGAGCCCTGGTAGCAACACACAAATGAAGTGAGATGCAGGGAGAGAGATTTGAGAGAACAGTCAGAATATTGACACAGCTTGTTGGTCTGCAGTTTCCTCCAAGCCAAACACATTCCTTTCTAAAGCTGTCAGATCTCGGATCAGTCCAAGACTCTGATAACCAACAATTACATTGCATGTGTGGCCTAGATATGCGGACTTGTTTGCTTCAGTGACAAAATAAGCGATCAGATGACAAAGAAAGCTTTGCTGCCCGACTGTGTGGCCTTTCTTTGTCCGCACCTGTTACCTCAATTGATCTGTCAATCCCAGAGTCAGCCACTTTTAAAGGAATAATCATTTTAATATCTTTATAAGCCCTGGCAGGTGCTAATCCCTTCTGTCTCTGCATTCCCTGCAGACTCCCAGCGTGACTTTGCTCCACGGCCAGGATCAGCTTACGTTACAGATGAGATCTGGAGGAAAGCTGGTAAGAACACCATATAAATGTCACTTTAAAGTTTCCTTTACACACAAAGTAAGTCATATTACTAATAATTAACAAGAAAAAAAACACGTTTTGAAGTAATATTTCTACACATTTACCAGACTTCTGTGTGTTTACTCATGCTACTGTGCAGAGTGTAACCAAGGTGAGCTAAACCACTTGTCTCCCTTCATATATAGAAGAGGCAGTGAATGAAGTGAAGCGTCAGGCCATGGACGAGGTTCAGAAAGCAGTAGCAGAGGCCGAGCAGAAGGCTTTTGAGATGATTGCTGCTGAGAGGGCTAAGATGGAAAAGACCCTGGCTGAGGCAAAGCGTAAGGCTCAAGAGGACGCCATCATGGTCATCAATGAACAGGAGGATTCCAGTGAGGTGAGCAGAGGTGTAGGTTGTGGAAGTTTTACTGTATCCAGGCAGCCCTGCATGACAGAGCATACACACAGCTTTTTATATTCAGCTTACAAGTACACAGAGCCATAGTTAAACCTGCTATGATGAATATTTTTTTATCAGCAATGAAATATTGAGAGTGGAATAATGAATTAATAATGGATCTGTTACTTGCAAGATGTTAACTAAATGTCAGCGTTGTATTTACTTGTTTTGGCTGCCCCCAAATGGTCAAAAGACCAAAATCGCTCCAGTAATCATGCACAATGCATTGAAGGCACGTCTATGTACAGTGCCATGCTTGACACACATGAAAACCTTACCATCTACCCTTCCTTTCTCCCTAGTGTTGCTGGAATTGTGGCCGCAAAGCGAGCGAGACATGCAGCGGCTGCAACGCCGCTCGCTACTGCGGCTCCTTCTGCCAGCACAAAGACTGGGAGAGACATCACCTCATCTGCAGCCCAGGACTTCAAGCGCAGCCCAAACCAGTGTCTGCCATCACTGCTAGCAGGGTGGCTGCTGTGGCCTCAGCCGCAGCCGCTGGTGTGTCTCCCCTCGGTCTGGCCGGGGTCAAAGCTCCCGACAGTGTGCCTTCAGTCTCCAGTCCAGGTGGAGAGAAGGCTTCGGTGGCCTCTCGCTCCTCCACCCCCTCCACCCCCGCCTCGGCCCCCGAGACCAACGGACACTAGGAGGCAAAGGACTTGAGTGGCTAACGTGTCGTCTTCGCAGTCATCCTCGCCGTCCTCTTCGCTTACGGGGGAAGAATTGAATCAGCGGCATGAGGGAACTATTTGTGGGTTAAGTTAGGATAACAGATTTTTCATCATACTCTTTGGCAGATAAAAAAGGACAGATTATGGATGACTGCTTGAGTGATATGTCAACTGGGACTTTGGCTTTGGCAGAGAACAGAAGGACTCGTCTCGAATGCATCCATTGGATGAACAGATCTCCCTAACAGATGGAAACGTGTTTCTCATCGTCCAAAACCCCAAATCTTGGATCTGTGAGGGGTGGGGAAAAAAACAAAACAAACTGACGATTGATCTCAGTTTATCTCTGGCTGCAGGGAGAAAGTTAAAGAAGGAAGATGTATGAGAAAAGACAGAAGAGATAAAAAATAACAAAAACAGTGAGGTATAAAGACACTCCCCCCCCCTCCACGAATCAATATCCTCACTTTGTTGTGTATTAATTTAAGAGGGAGGTGGTGGTAAATGTAAAACAGTGTAATGGTTCCAGCCCTAAAGCGTCTGTCTTCGTCCTGTAGGAAAACTCTGACAGTAGACCACATGAGAGTCGTCTCTGCAGCTCCCCTGTATACATAAATATTTGCTCGCCAAGTTCTTGTCAGATTTTCATATGTGTGAATGCGTGTGTCAAACAGTCGTGCCGTCGGTGAATATTGTAAAGCATATGATTATTTTTGTCAAAGCAATATTAAAATGAAGTGTTTCAGGTATTTCAAGCCGTTTCTGCATCACCAAAGTTTTCAGTCGCTAAAGAGAGAGTCATTGTCGTTGCCTGTAAGCGTCTTTGTGAAAAAGAGATAAAACACTACCGTAACCCCCCCTACACACACACACACACACACACGGTATCTACTTTTATAAAGAGTTTAACCACAAACTCTGCTCACTATTTTTCATTTCTGATCATCAGACATTTTCCGAGAAAAGAAAAACGTGATGGTGATTGGATCAAGTAAGCACAGGAGCATTCAGTTCGGACTTTTCTTCTAATTGCAGTTTCACTTTGTTCACATCACCAGCTGTGTTCGTCAGGGTCACATGTTGCTCCAGCTCTTCCGCCATCAAATTATGTGCATCAGAAGCCAAGAGTGGTTTGTAGTACATCTTTTGAAAATGCTGTGTCCAACGAAAATAATGACAAAGCATGAAAAAGAAGTCATTTTTACTTTGTTTGCGATCATCCATGGGGGAGAAAGTTCAGGCTGATGCCTACGTTGCCGTGGTGCAGGTACCGAGCAGTGACTCTGTTCCGCAGAGAATCTCAGGAGCTAAACTGTATTTGTATGTACAGATCATTCTTGTTCTTTTGTCACAGTTAGGTTTAAAGTCAAACGTTTTAGTGAGGAACTTTTGATTTATCGTCCTCTGCTGTTACAACTGAGATGTTCTTGTTTTTTTGTTTGTTGTAAGATGACTTTGTAAAGAATATTATGAGAGAATTCCTTTATTTTGTGAGCCACAATTTTTTTCCCTTCATTCTTTAAACATGTTCTTTTGTTATGAGGCATAACTTCATATGAAAAACATATCTTGACATGAAGTATGAAATAAAGTAGAATTACTTTAAAAAACTAAGTTTGGACTCTTTTCTGCACTTGTCTTTACAACAGGAGTATACAATGAAATGAAGGTTAACCCAAATGTATAATGTCATAAATAATGGTTTTAATTAGATTAGGCACCTGTCCATTAATATAAGCAAATCCTCATCTCTGATAGTCAATTAAAATGTGACAAAATGTGAAAAAGTGTTACTTCACAGCTTATATAAACTGCTACAGTTGGTGGGTTTCAGAATTTAATGTCATTTGATCACTATTACCTAAGCCTATATTCAGTTTTACTAATTTTATTTTTAGTTTTATGAGGTTTAAAGTTTTCAGACTACAGTAGCACTTAATAAGAATGCTTATTTATACCATCATAAGTGTATTTTTTCTACATAAATTTCTTTAAAAAGTTCAAATCTTCTTAGAATGAGTCAACTGATAATAACAATAGCAGCACTGCAAGAGCTAAATTGTGGAGTTGAGGTTCTTCTTAAAAGCCACACGAATCTCTTAAATTTTGCATCCTTTTTTGCCTCCCTAATGCTGTGAATCATTCAGTGACTCCTAATTAATGATTCAAGAGACATCTTTGAATTCAGGTATGAAGTGATGAGAAGGCTTTTGGTGAGATTGAATTATTGTGAGATGGGTGGAAATTCTGTCATTTATAATGTATGATGTTTTCTTCCTCTGCAGTTAATTCATTTTCTGGCCCGAATATATCGAGGATTGTTGTTAAACTAAACAGCCGCTGTGGGAGATGATTGACTTTTATGTTTACGCAAAATATCAATTCAATGAAAATCCAACAGGCGGCAGAAAGATGTAATACCATGTATTACCACAAGAGGGCAGTATAAGCTATGTGTTGATAAATGAAGATCAAGCTGTGGACCTGTATATGTAATATACACTACCTTCAATTATTTTTGAAAGAAAAGCATTTTTTTTTCAATGAAGATAACATTAAACTAATCAGAAATACAGTCTAGACATTGTTAATGTGGTAAATGACTATTCTAGCTGGAAATGGCTGATTTTTAATGGAATATCTCCATAGAGGTACAGAGGAACATTTCCAGCAACCATCACTCCTGTGTTCTAATGGTACATTGTTTTAGCTAATGGTGTTGAAAGGCTAATTGATTGTTAGAAAACCCTTGTGCAATTATGTTAGCACATGAATGAAAGTGTGAGTTTTCATGGAAAACATGAAATTATCTGGGTGACCTGGGTGAATAGATTTGAGTTTCACAAGCAAAAATGGCAGTAAATCAGATCTATGGTGTGTGATTAGGGAGTATTTTACGTGTAATTTAGGGTCTTGTGATATTTCTCTAACATCAACTAGTAACTACAGCTGCAAATATGTAGCAGTGGACTAAGTAACACACTGAAATGCTGAAATTATGACTCACTGAAGCAGAAAAATTTATTATTCACTAAATGTCCTTGAAGTAGAATAGAGTGTCTGCCATTATTAGATTGGTTAAAATGACCATGCATATTGTAGGCATAGGTGGCGCTACTGCTACTTCATATACTATAGTTCCTGTACTGGGAAAAAGCTATATCTGTTATAGATGGCACATTTAGAAAGGTTGCAGTTCAGTCTATTGCATCAAATCTGATTGATTTGCAGTTGAGATTCCTTAGAATGTGCAATTTTGCAATGTTTTTCTAATTTAGTTTAGTATCGCCTTATACTTGCTTGCTTTTGGAGCTGCTGTACTGGTACTGGTCGTATCGTATCTTATTGTATCGTATCGTATCGTATCGTATCGTATCGTATCGTATCTTATCTGAATACTTTATCTGAATACTTTCAGTAGCATCATTGTCATGACCTCCTGGTGATGGGGCTGTTATTTACTCTCTAATTCCAGTTTTTGGTTAGGTAAAAGCAAAAATCTGCATTTTTTTAAAAGTCTTGCTCTGGTCTGTCTCATTTGAAAATTCTCCCAAGTGTCTCTTATCCATAGTCCAAGGTTGTTTCATTTGGTGTCACAGTTTTGCAGCTGTTACCATCTAAATTGTGTCATTTTTTCAGGTTTAAAGTTCAAATAGTGAACTATGGCTTAAGGAGTTAATAAATCTTTTTCACACATTTAGGATGAAAAATCTTCTTCTGCAAATAACCAGTAACTGCAGCTGTCATATAAATGTAATGGAGTGACGTGTACTATACTTCCCTGCAAATGTGAAGTACAAGTATAACATAAAATGAGTTAAATGATGCACAGTTACCTCAAACTTTTATGTACAGCACATTAGTTGTTGAGATGAATCTCAGGACATGGGACTAAATACTACACTTCCCAGAATGCACTGGTAGCAGCAAAGAGGTTCCTGACACCTGGTGCTTGACACCTAATCAGTGATCACTGATTCAGAGCACCTGGGAAGGACTGGGGGAAGCTCACTCATTCAGTCAAACAATCTTCAGAGGAGAAAGACATGAGGAAAGAACAAAGGAGATCCAAGTCCACTCATGGATTCAGTCCAAAGACGCCAATGGTTGGTGAAATGTTTATCTGCTCTCTTGGTGTTCTGAAATGTTTCTTAATGTGGTCAAGTTTATGTTAATTGCTGTGTGACTGGTTAATGAAAGCTGCAGCATTTACTTCATTGATTTTATGTCAAATGAGTTGAATTAAGATGTTTCATTTTGAGTTTAAGTAAAGTAAAAATATAGAATATATATATGTTCTGTCAAATGTTAAACTTTACTAAACCTTGCTAAAATGTTGATTATTTATTATTCAATTTAAAAGGCTTAAGTGATTGATTCATTTAAGTGGCTAATATGCCAACTTTTTGGTTCTGTGTTTGATGATGTAAACTTTGTTTGTGTCTTTAAAGGTTTACAACCTATTGAAATATCCTGACCGACCAACTAAAAGGTAAATAGAAGTTTGAGTTGGAAATTTGAATTGAGTTGTCCTCGTGTCCTTTGGAGGGAAAGAGAGGTGGACTTAACATTAGTATATGTGTTTTGTTATAGTTCATCACTGTAGCCAAAGGGGTTGTTGTCACTTGTGGACCTTTGACTTTTGTACATGCTTTGAAGGAGGGATTTCTGTCATTTTTTGCCATGTCTCATGAGTTTTAAAGCTCCAAAAAGTAATCACGCTGATCATTAGCCGATCTAAAAATGAAACATGACTCAATTGTTGTCTCGGTGTAATTGGGTGCCAGAAGCAGCGCCTGTCTAGTAACAGGATCGTGATGGTTTTTTTTGATGCTGAAGATATGCTGAGTGGTTTCAGGCCATGATTTAGATGCTACACGGACACAGCAAAGTCCTTTTCTATTTGGTTGTTTATATAGATCTGAATATGCAGTTTTTGTTTCTGCCTGCAGACTATGGAGCTATGTCTAAGAGTATTGGGAACTTGCCCTGTTTAAGTACAGAGCTGTTTATGCTTCTTTGTAAGTCATCTATTGTGAGAGTGTTTTTCTCTGGTTTTGTTCTACTTTGCCGAAGTTATTTTTGCTTGTTATGTTTTATGGGTTCATTGCTCTTGAACCACGAGTCTGCTCAAAGAAAAAGTAGAGTCGGCAAACACTCGCAGTTGTGTTTGTGTGTACGTGCCAGCCGGTGTTTGTTGGGGATGGAGGGGTGTCTCAGTGTGTGGTGAGCCACCTTTGCCTGTTTCTTGGCCACTACACAATGTTGTAATGATGGTGGGGAGAGACCAGTGTAATTATGTGCCTGGTTTCTGTCACAGGAATGGAAGTCATTTTAGATTCCACCCTTGTTTTCCAGGCTGTTAATGCACTGATGTCTAAAAAACAAGCAACATAATGCAAAGCAGTGATATAGATGAAAATGCAGTTCTCTCCTCATCCTTCCTCTTTTCCCCTCTTCATCCTCTGTTTTCTCATTATTTTTGAACCTCTCCAGCTTCTTGCATCGTGTCCTCTGATAAGTCACCAAGAATGACTCATTTCAGCTTCAACGACAGAAATGGATGCAGTTTCTTATGTTGTCAAGTTATTCTTGTTCATTCTTGTATCTTCTTCATGGCGATTTGCTCAGTGATAACATCTAATAGGTTTATTTCATGAATCATCAAACTCCCATGCAGAAAAAAAACTGTTAAAAAGTTCAGCAGTGACCTTTATAGATATGGAGCTCCCAAATGTCAAATATTAAAGATATGGACAAATAGGAATCAAACATTTATGTGAACTACAACTGGATTACAAATTCTTTTCATGTAACTTAATCCATGCCGTTGTAAAGTGTAGCTGTAAAGGACAGTGATCAAACAGCATGACCGGTACACTCCTTTGACCAGACACTATAAAAAGCCACCTTAGCATGCAGCTTTATTCACAATGCCACATATGACAGGAGAGAGATGAGCTTGGCCTGTTAACATGCTGGATGCTGCATATCTGTCAGGGCCATAGACAGACACTTGAATTCCCACAATTTTGCAGTTGTCTAAGAAATCATAGCAGACGGCTCTGGATGGACGTGTCCGACTACACAATCCTCCCTTCTAAAATGTCCATCAACTTCACCTAGTCTTTCAGGAAGATCCATCCATCCATACATTATCTATACACCGCTTGATCCTCATTAGGGTCATGGGGGTGCTGGATCCTATCCCAGCTGACTTGGGGCAAAGGCAGAGGACACTCTAGACAAGTCGCCAGTCTGTCACAGGGCTTTCAGGAAAAGTCGGGCAAAATTCCAAAAGCGGCATCAGCAATGTTATTAACTCCGTGTGTTGCAGAAGTTGACTTTATTTTCTGATCTATGACTCTTGATCTGTCCATTATCATTTCCAATGAAGTTCATACTTGGTTGTTTCATGATGATCATTCTGTTGTAGAGATGCTGTGTGTCTGAACAACAAATGCTTATTGCATTAGGTTAAAAAGAATGAATAGGATTTAATAAAATATTACATGCTGCAGGTAACAAATTCAAGGTAAAACCTGACACTTTGACTTCTACTGGCTCCGTTATGCTGTTTTTGCTGGTATGGTTTGCTTTTCTTTGAGGGACGGGTCACTGCAAATCAATACAAAGTTGTTCTGAGTCATCACCTTCATCCTATGATGAAACATTACTAACCTAATAGGAGTAGTCTCATCTAGCATAATAATGCCCCCATCCAGAGAGCATGATTGGTCACTGGGTGGTTTGATGAGTATAATTAAAAATACGGTATGACCTTTGCAGACCTCAACTGAATGCCTATTGTAGCATTGGAAACAACATCTTTGAAAGCACTCTCCACTACCTCTATCAAAGCACATACAACAAATGAGGAAAAGCATTGTTTCAACACCTTACTGAGTCACATTATGTTGACTTTACCTTCAATTTATAGCCCATCTGTAGCTGGCTATGCTAACATGGACCATACACACATCAGCTAACAAGCTTTGAGATGGGTAGTATGAACTGCCTGTTTCAGTTAAGGTTTAAAAACTGCATGAGATTAACTACAGTTCTTTGTACTGTGTTTATTAGTAAGCATCTCTACTTCAGGCAGATGTTCAATGTTGAGTCAGAAAACCAACAAAGTAGGATCATCATCTGAGGAACATGAATTCCTGAGCTAAATGTCCTGGCAGTCCTTGTAATAATTGTTCAGGTATTTTTGTCATTTGGTGGAGTGACTGGAAAAAAAGACAGTAAGTTGGAGCACTGATCAAATTGCTTTAGCAGACAAGAAACTGAACATGAAGTCACAGAGGCCAAGAGGTTCAATAAGTCCAAATTATTAAGACATCACACAAACTCAGTGCCCTCTTCAGGCAAACTCATTAAAATTTAGCACAGCTCAGCATGCTATCCTTCTTGGACTGTGTGGATCTTTCACAGTTCATCATCACAGGGAGGCAATGAGGACACTGCAACTATATGTCTTCCCATACAAGACATCACACATCACTGAAATCTCATTTGGATGATAAATTACACCTATTTCACCTCTCTTTAGAGCTAGTTTTCATTCCTCCACCTGTCTCTCACCCCGTATACCATTTGGCAAATGGTTTTTGACAGCCTGCTATTATAGATATCTGGTGTTCTTCGTGGCCGGGAGTGGTTTACAATAATTTACTTTGAGACATATCTTTATACTGTGCTGCTGCTGTGCTGGACCTGCACCAGTCACTGCATGAAACGTAGCTTTCATATGTGTCCTAAAAAAGATCAGAAAACTGCATTAAAAATATTTGCATATTAACTATTAAATCGTACATATACTAATCACATGGGATAATAACTTACAGTGCTGTGCAAGAATAAAATCTTCTATTTTTGCATATTTCTCACACTTAAAATTTCCTGATCATCAAATGTGGAAAAAGTAATTCCCCCCTTAAACCTAACAACTGTTTGGGTCACCCTTGGCAACAACTACAGCAGTTGAACGTTTATGATGCCTTGTGATCAGTTCTGTCCATCACCATGGAGGAATTTTGGTCAATTCTTCTCTGCAGGATAGTTTTAATTTGGTCACATTAGATGAATTTTGAGCTTGAACTGCCCTTCTAAGGTCTTGCCAGAGCCTCTATATCACTGTCAAACCTTAATTTTGTTCTTTTTGAGCCACTCAGAGGTGGACTTGTTTGTGTGCATTGGGTCTTTTGTCATGCTGCATAAAACATTTGTACTTCAGCTTTAAGTCATGAACTAATGGATGGACATTCTCCAGGATAGAGAGACGAGTTCGACAAGTTGTCCAGGTCTTGTGGAAGCAAAGCAGCTCCAAACCATAGCACTACCACTACCATGCTTCACTGATGTTGGTAGTTGGTCCACTCCTGGGAAGATTCATTTGTGGAGAACGTCTGTCACTGTGGTTTTCTGGAGTCCCAGAGCCTTGGCAATTACTTTGTAACACTTTCCAGACCGATAAATGTCAGTGACTTTGTTTCGCATCTGTTCTTGAATTTCTTTAGAACGTGGCATCATGAGCTGGTTTCTGAGGCCCTTTAGTTACGTCACAATGTCAGACAGGTTCTATTTGGTGATGTTTAGGTTCAACAAGTCTGGCAGCAATCATTTGTGGTGAGACTGAACCAAACTGCCAAATGGATTTGGTCGCTTGGTAGACTGGCAACTGAGGGGGCAGTTACTTTTCCACATAGGGCAGGATGGGCTGGACTGCATTTTTACTTCCAGAAATAAAACCATCATTTAAAAATTGCATTTTGTGTGTAATCTGAAACATTTAATTGCAACAAATATGCTAAATTTGAGGATTTCTTTAGGGGGGCAAATACTTTTGCACAGCACTGTATACTGACAGCAGCACAGCAAAACCCAAGTCAGTAGAGTTTCTAAGTCAACAAAGATAATGATTCAGTATTGTAGAGGATAGACACTTTCTGAACATGTCCTACACAATCAAATCCTTGAAAGAAATGGAGGCATGAAATATGACAACAGCTGCTGCTTTGTCACCTTTCATCCGCAGCCTTTAGATTTCTATTCAGTACAAACCAACACACCAAACATGCACAAACAATACAGTATAATGGCTGATTTTCTTTAAATACTGATTTCTTACAATGAATATCATTGCTTCTTTGACCTCATATATGTCTAAGCAATGAATCTGTGAGATAAAACACATTCCCAGATACAATCATCTTGTACTTTTGTTGACATTTCTCAACGCTTTCTGTCATCCACCACATTCAGAACTTTCAGAACGAATACAAAGAGGTGAGACAAAGATGTGACTTTGGATGCCTTCTGTGTGTTCCCTTTTACACAAGAAAAGCAACCAACGTGGGTCAATGGCAACAGGGAAGAATGAAACAGGACAACAGATGTCTTTGGCCACCTTAGCCCTGGCCCTTTGGCTCTCTGAAGTGATGAGCTGTGTTTGCACACATCAGAGCCAAGGGCACCTGCCTGAAAGAGAATTTTAAAAAGAATCCTCGATTAAAAAAATGTTTTTTTTCCCCTCCGTTGCTAAACGAGAAGACTGCAGTGAGGCGGCTGTGTTTCTCTCAGAACTCTGATTTGAAATAACCGTATGAGGTTTTAACCTGGACTGCGGCTTTTCATTAGTGTCCCTTTCGACATAAAGACATGCACATTTCAGAATCAGGAAATGAGTAATAAGAAACTATTCCTTTGGCAGCAAAATGAATGGAGTACAGAAATGTGCCTGAGCTTACTGGCAACCCTTTTATTTATTCAAACCACCTATAGAATAATAGTTGGCATCAGACGTCTATTCAATAAAAAATCAAAGAAGCTTGTCGGTGCATATGTTATTTCAGTGTCATGTTGGAATATGTAATGTAACTGCAAGACGACATCTCTTGAGACTGTAGGGGTGCATTCTGACAGAATAATGCATTCCATTGTGGCTTCAGTAAACACATTTCTCATCCGGCACCGGCGCAGAATCCCTATATTGTATACAGAAATGGAACAGATCCCTGCTGTATCTGTAAAATATACAATATATCAGATGGAACACTGTCTGGAAGGGAGAACATCAGCAATAGCAGGAGGTGAATTCATATCTAGTTTGCTGCAGGAGCTGGATTTAGTTGGAGACTCGAGGATGGAGTTTAGGATGAGAAAAAGTAAAATAGCTAATAGCTACAAAGTTACAATTCTTCAATATTTTTTTGGAATCAAATCAATCAGTCGTCTTTCCAAACTCTATGCCAGAAAATGAATTGGGATATGTTCGATCTCAAACAAAGGATTTAGCATCTTAAGAATGGATATGAGTGGGCTGTACTTTACACAAGTAGTTCAGTGTTTTATAGCAGCTGTAAATTTGAGACTACAGAGGCTGTGATTGATTTCTGGGGAGCAGCTGAAACTCTTCAAAATAATATTGTGTCTATTAAATTGAGGTAATAAAATGAAGTTGAAAAAAAATAGGTCAGAATATCTGTGCCGTATTTTTCCTTCATATTTACAGATCAGGGTTGCAGGTGGGTGGTGGTGTTGATGGTTGCAGTGTATCAAAATACTTTTTCCATCTTAAAAAAAAATCTATAGAGGATTCAAATGTATAGCAAGCAAACAAGATGATTCTTCAAAATGTCAAAGTTTTGGAAAATGTCCTTATTTGCTTTTAATATGGATGAGAAGATGAGAATGTTACACTCTCAGGTCTGTAAATGCCAATCCTGTGTACACTACCATAGAAAAGTTTGGGGTCACACAGACAATATCATGTTTTCCATGAAAACTCACACTGTTATTCATGTGCTAACACAATTGCACGAGGGTTTTCTAATCATCAATGAGCCTTACAACACCATTAGCTAACACAATGTAGCATTAGAACACAGGAGTGATGGTTGCTGGAAATTAGCCGTTTCCAGCTAGAATATTCATTTACCACATTAACAATGTCTAGACTGTATTTCTGATTAATTTAATGTTATCTTCATTGAAAAAAAACTGCTTTTCTTTCAAAAATAAGGACATTTCTGAATGACCCCAAACTTTTGAACAGTTATGCATACATACATATGTATATACATATACATATATATGCACTCCATATATATATATATATATATATAGCTCTGTAAATAGACCCCACTCTGTAATAACAGTAATGAATGCAGGATGATGAGGAGCAACAGGAGGTGTGGGTACACATCCTCTGAGCTTCACTGCTACTACATATTCATTCTGTTTTACCAGCAGACAGCCTGCTGCCTGCTGCTGTCTGGAGATGAGAGGGCTTCAATTCACCAGTATCAACCATACAGTCAAATATTACAGTCCCAGCAATCAGTGCAATGACGTGCCAGCTTCTGTGCCTGAGCCCACGTGCCCATTTGCAAATCTGGCACAAACAATTTCAGCAATTATCCATTTCTATCATAACTGAACACTGGCTGCAAGGATGGACCTGGACCTTTAATTGGTATTCAGAGCTTGTGTCATCCTCATTGCAAAGGGGAAATGGAAGCATACACCTGTTTCCACCTATTTCTCCTGAGCTCCATAGTTCAGCTCACAATACACTGGACACATGCTGCATCCCAATTCCCACTTCGTATGCTATGCTGCACTGGTGTTGCTTTTGGATCACAGTCCTTCTGTTGCAGTACTGGAGGGATAAATATGAGTTTGTATGATGGTACAACATACTGGCTCCCAACCCGGGATTTAAACCTGTACAAGCTTTCATTCTCCAGGCAGGGGAAATAACAAGGAGCACAGTTCTGCTGCACAGCTGTATAATTTATCTTAGATGGCTCTCTAATATTTTTTCATGTGAAATACTACCTCCCCAAGCTGTAAGTATTCAAATGGAACAAAACACGAGGAGAAATTCACTCCCTGAGTGAAACGCTCAAAGATATGCAGCCTGTGGCGTGGTCACACCACAAACGGCTGGGAGCCACTGGTGCAGTGGAGCCTGCAGTTAGGACTCAATAGCTCCAAATCTTGCTCTCACAGTTGGATAATCGTGGTCAGACAAGTGTGCAGTTTGATTTGCAGAGGCCCTAAATTAATTTAAAGTGCTGTCCTCATTTCAAAGCACTGTGGGGAATTCATAGCTGAGAAATAAAATTATCGACAGAAGCAAGAGTGAGAAGTTTCTTTGCTGCCCATTCGTGAGCTCGACTAAATGCCATTGTTTTTTTTTTTTCTTTTTCTATGATGACCTATTGGATGATTTGGGTTTCAGCAGCTTACTCCAATTAATTTTCAGACATCTGGGGTCTGCAATCAATTCAGGTACAATAGTGAAGCCGGCTAAAGCTGCATCAATCAATGCTTTTGCTACTAGTGAAGCAAATGACAAGGAGAAAGTGGGTGGTTGTAACAAACCTGCAGAGAATTATCTCCCAGTTCAGCCACTCACTCTTTCAGTCTTTAGAGCAAACAATGTCAGTGAGTGCTGTGTGACTGTCAGCTTGTTTGCTGTTATAATGGAAGAACTTAACAAACACATCAGCAGATATAGAACAACGCTGTCACTAGAATCTTTGAGCTCAGTTTTACCAAGGATAAAAATTTTGAGCTGTTTAACCGCTAACTGCTCCACTATGTTGCCCAGCTAGTTTTTTTTTAACTTTGTCTTTCCGCTGTTTGATGCTATGCAGGTGGTGTAGAGTTGCTTTTTTGCACTTTTTTATCATGCTGTGGCTGAAAACAATGCTGAGAGTGCTGAGAGAACCAAAACAGTGAAGCTGAGGATTAGACCATGAAAAAAATGAGCTAAACTCGATATAAGGCTCTGTAAAGGAGGGGCAGCTCCATTCTGGTGCTATTTTTTAGTTGACTGAACTTCATAGTTTTCACATGGTAATATGATAAATTACTATAAAATGTTTAATATAGATGCTTTTAGCTTTTCTTCTTGTGACAAAGAATCCAAGAACCAACCGGGTGAGATTTAAATTAACAAGAAGTTGGATTGTCAGGAGGAAATAAAGCGTGTCTGTCAAAATAAAAGGCAAACAAACAATTAGTATCTTTAATAATTTTATTAAAGTTGTTTTTCAGTCATTTGGTGAACATTACCAAACCAAAGCACAACAGAAATATGAATATATGCAATTTCTGTATGTACAGATGCAATAAACTCTACCATGATCAAAATAAATACATGATACATTAAATATATATATACATATATATTTAGAACATAGTGATACAACGAAATCTCCTCATAAAGTGTTAATTCCCTTACATGGGCACATTGTTGAAAGATGTTCTTTTTTTACTGAGACTGAGATTGTTTCTCAGATTGAAGACGGAGAAGGTGTAGCTAATAACTGACCCACTAGTATATCGAGCAATAGATAGATGTCAGGGAAGGTGTAGCGTTTTGAACATTTTTTTTCCGGCATTCTGTACACATGACAGGAGGAAAGCTAAATGAAAGAAAAACAGTGCTACAGTATCATACAGCATGTACAGCCAGGATGTGGCCACATCAACATGCATGTTCAGGCTGCAGTAACCCCCGTCTCCTCATCTCCTCCGCCTTTTTTCATCCCTAATTACTTCTATTCAACAGTAAACAACTCATCAAAAAGCACAAAACACTACTGGCATTGTAAGTTTCATTCCAATTTGGGCTGCTCTAGTTGCCTATACTAGCATCTTTTTGGTTGTTCTCCGCTGGCAATAACATCAGACAAACACTGCAAGAGAAAGGAGGCCATACCACAAATGAGAGATGGGGATAGAAAATTCATGAAATGGCTTTTGCATTGCGGAGAATCAGTTGTTTTCAAGCCTATAGATTGGCTATAGGGTGTAACTATCCCTTTTGATATAAGCAGCACAATAATGAGCAGTCGAAGACGGGAACATTAAAAGATGCTGCTGGAGAATGCTGGATGACGCCATTGTCTCCGTCTCCTGTTGCTTTCAAACACATGGATGCCTTTTGAATTCTTCTGTGTGTGTGTGTGTGTGTGTGTGTGTGTGTGTGTGTGTGTGTGTGAGAGAGAGAGAGAGAGTGCATGTAGGTGGGTGGGTTGATGCGCCAGTGTGTCTTTGTCCGTGTGACAGTGTAGGCAGAAGATGTGACATTCTGGATTTAGTTGCTAGTTGTTAGTCATAATCCACCAGGAAGCTGGAGAGACGCATAGAGAGAGCAGAAGTTAGGTCACCTCAGACTGATGCACCGTGTAACCCGGGGCAACTGTGTGCAACGTTTCAAAATCACCAATCAAGAATATATTTTATTAAACTCCAATGTTTCCTATTCATCACCTAATTCATGCTATTTCCGCTAGTCAAATGACGAATGTGTTTGCATCATTAGGGATGACGGCAATTTAAAAAAGTTATTCAAAACATGAAGTTTTCTTACGTGTTTCCATATCTTTTTTGCTAATTCTAGCAAACACTTGCCAGTGACAAAGCAAAAGATTTTACAGTATGTTTAACCATGTGTCCTCTTCGGACAGAGCAGCACACATTCAAGCTGTGAACAGAGGGAGAGTTTACTACCTCACAAGTCTGACATAGCCAGGCTTTCTTTTTATTAATAATAAATAAAACCCCAGTTAGAGATAATGGACAACATGACAGTGGTTAGCAACTTTTGGCTGCCCTTCAACAAAATGTGGTATCACATGACTTCTTTGACACAAAATGGACCAACCATGTGCCACCTACTTCAGTCAAGAGGAACATGTTGTCATAATGCAAAGCTATGAAGAATATAAAAACTTATTTTACGACTCTAAAGGCAAACTTGACAGCTGCACATAAAAGCTCTTCATACATTTAAACATGATGGTAAATAAATGCATTTAGGTTTGACACTGTCCCATCATCAAGGATATATGAAAATCACTGACCAAATGAAAGTGACACTAATGTTACTGACTGAATATTCTATGTGATAAATCCCAATAGATAAATCAGTTATCTTATTTGTGTCTTATAAACTACATTACTGGCAGAGTAAAATGGACCTGGCAGCCGATCAGCACCAAGAATAAAATCATATTTGTGCTGAATGCATGTGGGTTCCCATGGCAACAAACATACAGTTTGCCTACCGCCACTACATTCCGCTTCATTCAGCGAAATTACTATCACCCAGGCCAACAGATTTGCAGATATATCATATTCCCTCAGCTGAGAATCTGTGTCACTCGTAAAGAACTGGTGGAAAGATGACGCTTCTTATAGCTGATTTAAATCCCAAACTCTGAACATTACTTCCTGTGGAGTTGGAAGGGTGTGTAGTATAAGTTACCATGGTGATTTAGCCAGCTTAAAAGACAGCCATCTTTGTGACATTGAAAGCTCTGACTTTAGGCACAAATTCCCTTGCTAACCCATTCATCTTGCTTTGAAGTGCACCTCTAAAATTCACAGTGATAGTCAAACAAAGTCTGACAGAATAACCATGTCCATAAAACACCTGCCAGTTGTGTCTCCTGAAAAAGAAATGCAGAGGCCGTGTCCGTGATTCTAGAGTCGACCTCTTCCTGCTCTTACATGCACCTCAGAAACTACCCATAAACCCTCCCTCATGGAATCACAAGGAGCAGCTTAGCGGCGATTTTACTAAGAGTACTGCATTAATTAAAGACCAAAACTCATCAAAACACAGCATGAAAGCAGATAAAGCACCCCATGTGTCCCGGCATGTGGGATGAACGAATATGATGTCTTTTAAACTTAAACCAAACAAGCTTGTTTGCATTCAGTGATGAGTACTAAAGTAATGGATCAAAAGCTATTTTTTCCTCAAGATAAATTAGTAAGAAGAGTTTAAGTGATTGTAAATAAACAAGTTGATATTGGAGGATTTTTTTCAAACAAGTTTCATTTTGTTTTAGTGATTTCATCCTATTTTAAGTTTAGTCAGTTTAACGTGAACACATATGGATCATATCTATCTAAGTTTCTAGGCTTGTTTTAATCGGACTCTTTTTCTTAATGTTCAACTCAATAACAGATATGATTTTTTCTGCTGCATGTTTATACCTGCTTTCTAAAATGACTCATATCTGATTTCTTTGTTTCTACCAAAACTGTTCATGGCTGAAACAGTCAGCATGTATACACGCGTGTCACAGATGTGTAAGTAAACAACCACCTACAGTCACCTAGCAACAAGCACAACACATGCAGCACCCACAGCTAAAGCACCATCTGCAATGAATGCAAGGAGGCAGAAATAATAATTACCTCTGTTGCTTTCTGAAACACACTTAATGGTGCCTTGCAACAAATTGAACACATGCAACAAATTGAACACATGTAGCCAGTGATTCATGCTCCACTGCTGTGAGTTGAGAACTCAGTGATGCAGTGACGAGCAAAATAAAACAAAGGTAAGGTTCCTTTAAAAAAAAAAAAAAAATCACTTCATGCGTGAATGTGTTTGAAAGATGGCAAGAAAATATTTATATCATGTTTTTTGTTTTTGCCCTCTTTACACCTTTTTATTACATTCATGCCTATGTGAAGTTTTTGTAAAGATATTTTCAATTTGTCTGGAAATTCTGATGCACTAGATTTTGTCAGTATTTCCACATGTACAACAAATGCCTGTTTTGAAACCATTTTCATTCTTTAGGCTGAACAACCATAGTGAAAGTGAATTATCATCAGGAGATGTTCACAGTTTGGGTTGGAAGATTTAAGTCCATCTTTACACAATCAAACCAAATGTACTAATTCAACTAACAGCTGAATGTGACACATAGAGCAACAACCACATTAATTAATCATACTTTCAGCCAATGCGATGGAGTTTGTGCAAACTTGATGAGTCGTTTAGCATGCATACAAATGAACTAAATATTTTCCGAGTGTCAACTCCTTATATACGCTGTTGTCCTACAATGCAATATGAAGAGGAAATGTTGGGCAAAGACACCAAGGTATTAAATGTTTGGGGGAAATAGCACCAATGTTTGTTAATAAAACACTGTTAATGGCATTAGTTTAAGGTTAAGTATCACTTCATTAGGATTTTTCAAAGCGATGCAGGTTGACATGGGTACTTGGGGCAGGCTAAATATACCATTTCATTTTTAGTTTGGCTGCCTGGCCAGAATATTTTTCGAAAGAAATTCTTCAAAAGAGTGACAGCTGGTGACACAGGGGGAGTAACTAATCTCTGTTTGAGTGACCCAGCTAGGAATGATCACGGACAGCTCTGAAGGAATCTGAAGAACGACAGAGCTTAAAAAAAATGGGCAAATGAGTAGACAGAAAAGCAACAACTGCTAGCACTCTCATAGCACTCAGTGGTTTGGGTTTAACATGCCATCACTTATATGCCAAAACCAGACTCATGCGTCCAGCACAGTGGTAACCAGATCAAAAATGTCACAATGTCTTTGGATATTGGTCTGCACCACAAATATCAAGAGTTTGTCTTGAACAGACGCGCACATGTAACGCAGATTTAATGCGACATCCTAGAAAAACATATGAAATTGGAAGTAAATACTACATATACTGCATATTACACTGAGTCTCAATGACAGGCATTGTATGTAATTTATTTTCACAATTTTGGAGTTTTGTCTATCTTTTTTTTTCCAAGTTCGAAAGAAAACAAGAGGGCGCTGGTGATGTGGCAGCCTGTCATACCAGCTTTTTAGTGCTGTGTTTTTCAGTTTACTGTTTTTTTTCTTGATACCAAATGTTTTTCTTTACAATTGTTGGCGATTTAAGCGTTATTTTATTCTACTCATTTTGATTATCTTGGACAAGTGAGAATCGGAAATGGAGTGGAAAAGACCGTTGCTACCGTTGCTCAATGGAGTTCTATCTGCGGAGCAACAGAGCCAGCCGGCTATTGTTTACTCCCAACAGGAGTCTCTGATCTAGCTGAGCTCTCCCAAACTGCCGGGAGATAAGACATTCCGGAGGAATTTCAATGGAAGAGACATAGAGGGAGATAAGGGAGTGAACAGGAGGAAGGGAGAGATAGTTTGGAGAGAGGCTTTTAGACCGGCTCTTCCGTCTGTTATCATGGGAAATGTTCGCTCTATGTGTAATAAGATGGAGGAGCTTGAGATGCTCGTCAGGAGCCAAAGACTCTACCAGGAAAGCAGCCTCATGTTTTACACGGGAACACAGCTGAAAGACTGTATTACAGAGAATAACACCAGAGTCAGAGGCTTCTGGACTACAAGAGCGGACTGGGATGCCACAGCATGTGGAAAGTGGAGAGGTGAAGGACTTGCTCTGTTTGGGAATAACAGATGGTGTAACCTTGCACACGTTACCGTCAAACAACAGATCTGTAGCAGGGACCTTGAACTGTTAACAGTTAGTTGGAGATCATACTATCTGCCACGGGAGTTCACTGTGATCGTCGCCATTGTTGTTTACATTCCTCCTACTGCACACGCTTAGAGTGGAGAGACCAGGTCGACCATCTCCTCCCACAATCCTCCTCCAACCCAAACGTCTACCTTTATCTTCTCAAGCTTGTCCATCTCCTACCAGCTCGAGGACCTCCGTCAACTCAATCCCACCTCACCTCACTCCTCCTTCTCTGCTCTCTGTTGTCTGGGTTGTCTATGATAACATGCTGCTGTTCCAAATTCATTTCCTATTAAGGATCAGTAAAGTATCTATTCTATTCTATTACACTGATAATCTCAATGACAGGCATAGTATGTAAATTATTTTCAGTTTTGGAGGTTTGTCCGTATCGTACATATGTTGATCTCACACTAAGCAGGGTTTTCTGAAATAGTGTTATCTATGTGAAAGCATTCACAGTCACACAGACACAAACCTGGAAGCAACATAGTTGATACTACTTCAGCATCCTCCAGCATGTCAATGACGCAGCGTTGGAAATCTTTACTGTTGTTGGACTGAAGATAGCTACAGAGACAAGGATGAAACAAAATGAGGCAAAAAGAGAAAATGAGACAGCTTGGAAGAAATCAGAATTGAGCATCACCTTAAAGAACTTCTTTGCTGTGTTTGCAATGTACTTTGCATGCAAATTAAGTTGTCGCAAGTGCAAAGATTAATATCTGAGAGATTAAGATTTGAAAATTGAAGAATCTTAATATAATATCGAAGTTTTAATGACTATTCATTTAAAATCTTTAAATCTCTTGTTACTGAAAATCATTCTTTGTTGTTGTTTTTTTTGTAATTACTTGTTCTCAAACACAACAGGTTTGCACAAAATGTTCCAATGGCAACTTAATATATGCATTGATTTGTGTATGGCACAGTGTAGACACCATTTCGAACCATTTAAGCTGCATCCCTGTGTGTGTTTGTGTGTGTGTGAACTGAGAGAGAGGCCATCTGCTCGTCCTCACTGATGGGGAACATTTCCATCAAAAAAAAACTTAAGAGTGCCAAACAGTCTGCCAATATCTGACGCACAAACACACACTCAGTAAGAAGCACATACACAAACACACACACATACACCGTACTGACCTCATCCAGGAGATGCGATCTTGCCAGAACTCATACATTATGTAACACGACTTTCCTGGGAGCTTCTGAACGGACACACTGACAGCAAGACAGAGAAGAAAAAGTAGAGTGGGGCAAGAAGAGGATACAAAGTGAAAGAGAGTTTCCACTCAGCAAGGATAAATTACAAGACAAAGTTTGAATCTTTTGAAAGATGTCAGAACCAGGCTAAAAAAGCAAAACAGCAATGGAGTTGTGAAAGGACTTGCTTTCATCGTGTCAGTTTTTGAAACTAGCAAATTTGTATTATTGCACAACTGTATTTTTTCTCAAACTGCTCACAGTCCGGGGCCACACAAAAGCTGATACAACATCACAGGATGATTGATGAGAAACTACTTAAATGCTGGTATTTTCTATTCTTTCTACTCACTTACATCCATTTTTGGCTGAGTTTCGGCTGACGATTCAAAGCCCTGATTCAACATTGCTCAATACTCGAAAAGCTGCCACAGCAGCAGAGCCTGACGCAGTGCTTTAAAGACATATTGCTTTTCCTGGAAACTAGCATGACACTCACTGCAGGTTGTCAGAGTGAGCTGAGGTGGCATCGATGTAGCTGTTCAGAACTTTCCGGAAGTTGTCCAGATCGTCATCAGTCACCGACATCTGCCTCTGAACCAGCAGGATGTTCTGTTGGCAACAAGATAAGAGACGGAGAAGGGGGGAAGGAATGAGATGACAACAGATTTCTATATGCGTGTGTACTTGTGTGTCTATCTTTGTGGGGACCAATGTGAGTTTTTGGGCCTTTGGGGTGGGAGGTTTGTGGAAAGTGAGAACATTTTAGACAGTCGTCACTTTGAAAGGGCTGTTTGAGGGTTGGTTTTAGGGGTCAGGTGACAATTAAGTTTGGGTTGGGGTCAGGGAATCTAATATGTCAATGAGAGCCCTCATAAAGATCTCAGTGCAAACCTAAATGTGTGTGAAAAAGCATAAGCATCACATCACTCCCTGAGATCCAGGTGTGTGTGTGCAGACATTGCCGAGACAAATACTCTTGAGAGGGAACTGATGACTGATTGTTTAAATGCTATGTCATGCATTCTTGCGCTCACTATACTTTTGAACTTTCAGATTTGTCTGCCTGTGTTGCTAAAAGCTTAAGTGGAAACGGCTGCAAATTTGGTTTTCTTCTAGGTACTGATGATTATAAGTTTAAAAAAAAAAACAAAAAAACAAAAAAAAAAAACAAAAGCAAACCGACAGAGTGCAATACTGATACCAGATCTGCATTATAATATCTATGTTGCTATGACACCTCACTGCTGTCTCTCAGACCAGTTCTGAAACTTTCTCCATATAGTAATGTACTGAAAATAGCCATTGTTAGTCCTTTCCATATCAAATTTGTGCTTATAGCAAATCCAAGCCCAAGACTGTCTAGCATCTACTTTACATATGTATCAATACATCTCTTAATGGAAGAAAAAACACAACCCTTTTATAGCAATAATCAATAAAATAATACCACTTTTTGTCCTTTATCAATTGATGTATTTGGCAAAAGTGCAACTTCCCTGCAAATACCTGCAGTTCATTCAAGGCTTGAAATGATTTATCCTCCCAAAGTACCACATCACCATCCCACCCTCTATACTTTCCCAACAATTCACAACAGCAGTGAGTCACTGCTGTTACTAAAGAAAACTTATGTTCAAAGTTCTGATGTAACTACTGATTCACAGACTTGAACCGGTCTTAAAGGGTCAGTTCACCCACATGATAAAGGCTTATTTTGGTTTTCTGTGTGATGTAGCTTTAGCTTTGACATCTCAGTCTGGCTTTGTGTATCCACTTCACCTTGGTGGAGGAGAATGGAGAAATATTTATTTAATAATCCTCGCATCTCTTTTCTATAAACCGCATTATTGTCATGATAAATTTTCCTGGTCTCAAGTTACAAACAAACTCACCTCAGTTGGAAGTTATACTTTAGATACCTCAACATACCAAAAGAAAACAATCTGCATTACAAAACCCCACTAAAGAGAGAAAGAGAGGTGAAAATAAGTGCTTCTGTGCATTAGGTAAAAAACAAACCACTATTTAAATCCACCCTGAGGTAATACAATTATTCTAAAATGGCAAAACAAAACAGACGAAGAGACACCATTCTCTTTCTACCTTTTCCCTTTTTCCGAAATTTATGCAAAAATTTTAAAAGCAGACGTCCACTTTACTGGCACTATTATATTAATATTTTGATACAACTGTCACCATAGTTACCCATAGCAATAGACCTCACTCTCACCTGTCTGTGGGTGTTTTCAGCATTTGTACCTCTCAAGTGACTCATGAGTCAGTCATTCCTTTTGTCCATATGCGAACCTGTCAAATGTACTTAGACTCAAAATAAGACAATTCAAATTCAGCACTCTCTTGTCTCAGTGGGAGCCTTGTTAACATAAAACCGCCCATGTCCACTTCACATTTTACAATTTTTCATCTTGAGGCTTATCCTATTTTTATTTTCAGGGCTGCAATGAGCTACAGAGAGCACATGTGTCCAAAAAAAAAGATAACAGACAGAATGAATTGCTGGTAAGTTGCTGCAGTGTCATTTGGTTTGAGATGCAACTTGACATTTAGAATGATAAGACTGAACAAACTGAGTTAAAAAAAAAAAGCATCCTCTGTAAGAAAGACTGCTGAGCACAGCTGAAAAAGAGTTTTAAATAATGTGTCAGTTTTTTGGAACATACTGTAGAAATGGGGAAATGATTTGAATAAAGTAATCGCTAACTCCACTCCTTGCATTTATGTAGAGCTACAGCTAGTGCTCCCTGTACTGAGTTCAGACTCTAAAATGTAAAATATCTTGTTGAGTTTTAGACATTTGAATCAGCAAATGCCTACTTAAACTGAATTCTTTCTCTGTTTGCAATCAAGATACTAGTCTGCCAAAAAAGAGAGTTATTCTGTAAAATAATTCTGCTGCAGTGTCCTCAGGCAGACAAACGTCACATTTAGGTGTTACAGTGCAAAGATTTCACCGTATGGTTCGACCTTCAGTGTTTGATGACTGCAAAATGCTGCCTGTAAAAAGTTAGGTTGGTTGAGCTAAAAAAAGCAAAGAAAAGAATATCTGGCATGAGCCTTTATAAACTGGCTCCTATTGCTTATGTATGAGTCAATAAGCATCAATAATCATATTGTGAATATTCAGCTTAACATTTAGCATTCCAGAGACTGAACCTTAAACTTTGGATAGCAATATTTAGTCCTTTCCAACTGGATCACTTACAGCACAAAACTAGTCAAATAATTACAGTGATCCTGCCCAAAAAAGCCACAAAACAAAGTTGAATCAGTGATTCTCTCAGGTCAGTATTCCAGGCGAAATCCTGCTATCGGTGATAACTTACAGACTTGTATGTGCCGGCCAGTGAATCCTCCTTGAGTGGTTCCAATTTGGGACTCTAAAAAACAAGAAATAAGATTAAGAAAAGAAGCACTTGGATTCATAAATATCTGGGTAGCAAAGATCAGACAGAGGAATGTGCTTAAAGTATTGCAGTTAAACCACTGAAGCCCTCTGTGGATTTGGAGATTATCAAACTCAATCACAATAAAGAACGTTTATTTTTTTTAATAGCACTTTAGGAAGACACAAACCCGCTGCGTAGTCAATCTTCACCTAAACTTTATTTTCACGAATATGTTGCAGGTCACGTAAAACGCTGCAGCTTTTAATACAGTAAACAGTGCAGAAAAAGAGAAAAAAAGAAGATTAAAAGCAAATTAAGATACATAGAACATATACAGAAAGTTGAAGACCTTTTCCTGAATTCACACTCGCTTTCAACAATTAAAGCTTAATGAGCTTTTCAATGGGCAAAAACTGTATTGCAGTGTTAAGAGTTTTTTCCTTTTGTTCTACTGGTGAACAATATCTGATGTTTTTATGTGTGTAATTTATCTTTGAATTTAATTTCTTTTTTTCAAGATCTATTGTACAAGACAGTTTCCCTGTGGTAAAATAAAGGTTACATCCATTTGTTCAAAAAGGCCATTGCGATTCTCACCATATAGCTAAAGTAGGGTAATGGATGATGTGAAATCCGTCATAGCTGCATGACAGAGAGCATGTTGAAGATCTTTCAAAGAAAAACATGTAGAATGACATGTAATTTATTTTTGCAAGGGGTTTTGTGAAGCTATCATGTTATGAATAATGAAATACAGTAAAAGTAATAACAAAGAATGAGTTCTCCGTCTCAAAAGTTACATTCTATGTGCTTGTTTGTACACAGGAAACAAAACCTTTGAGGCGGAAAACTCATTCTGCTGCATTTGAGGGAGCAGCGAACAAGAGTGAAATGGACAGAAGGTGTGTGTAATGGTGGCAGCGTCGAGGTGTGGGGATGGATATTGCACTCAGAAAATCCTGCAGGTTATGAATTGCTTTGATATTGCACTTTGAGTCCCTCTGGTTTGACAAAACAGAGGACTGGAGAGAGAAAAATGCTTTGAAAGGTGGGAAAGAATGACCATCAAAAGGCGGTAGTAACGGGAGCTAATAAAGGAAGGAACAGACAGAGAGAGAACGAGATGGAGCAGAAGATGGGGCAGGAGAGCGTGAAAGAGGCTCCGGGATGTGGTGGTGAGAATGGGTCATGGGATGAGCCATGGAGAGGTGACTGGGCTTTGTGTTTGACGGATACACAAATCTGCAGAACGCCATTTAGAAAAGCTGCATTTTTACATTATGTGAGTCCATCCACTGTTCTTTTGATCACCACAAGACACGCTGAACACAGAATTTAAAATACATGACATAATCGACAGTTGAGAAGGCATTGCTGAGTGAAAGGTCTGTTCAAGAAGACTGGGGTTTTTCACACCACTACTGAAACCATTTCTGCCCTGACAAGTAACACCTTGTCTATGAGATAACAATGAGAACACAAAAGACTTGAAAAAGACAGTGAAATCCACATGCTGTAAAGGAACTTCCATCCTGCATAAATGTCGCCTCATGGAGCTATGCACAGTGTGCAGAGCTGTTTGTGTAGTTCAACTCTGTACTTACTTATTACTCTGCTAAGGAAGTGTTGGTTTGTCTGTCTGTCTATCTGGCTGTGAGCAACATTACTCAAAAACGGAATAGCGGATTTGGATGAAATTTTCAGGAAAGGTCAGAAATGACACAAGGACCAACTGATTAGATTTTGGCAGTGATGTGTCTTATAGTCTGGATCCATGGATTTGTTAAAGATTTCTATATCATTGCAAGATAGCAGCATGGCGTCACTGTAACTATGACAAGTGAACACTACGTCAGCTGCCTGCTGACGATCACATGATTGTGATCCTACTACAAATCTACTGCTGCAGACTCATCAGGACTTATCCATCGGAAATGATACAAGGGACAGTTGATTAAATTGTGGGGATGTTTCCAAGTCCCTTTAATTCCCACTGCCCGCTACATATTTAGGTCACGCGATTTGGTATCCGTACATAGCATATACATCCATAACACACGCCTGTGCCCAGTCAAAAGATCATGTTGTCTGTAGGTACATCTATATGAAATGGCCACATTCTATGGTGCCGTGATTTCTGCCATGACTTTTTTCAACATTTCAGCCGTCGGAAATCATACAACAACTTAGCAGCCTTGGCGGACTCCTTCGCTCTATGAGTGCTTTTCTTGCTCTTAATGCTTTAATATTGTGTGCTCTAAAGAAACTAATGCATTAGCAGTTTCAATTTTGCATATTCTTTGCATAATTACTGTGTAAGATTGAATATGTTGAGAAAAAGAAGGTGGAAAGCCTTGGTTAATTTTTAGACTAATGCCACTACCTGCTCAAAAAGTTAAAAACATTCAGCGTTGATCATTGCTATATATTTGTATTCATAGAAATGTTAAGCAGTCATTTCATCCGTGGGTGATTTCCGGCACCAGCGTGCTGAAATATTAAAGCTTTTTACTCATATTTGTCTAACCTTGAGAGATTCAATTTAGCCTCACAAGCAATAAAAATAATATTTGTTGTACGGCACTTCTCAAAACCAAACTGGTTCACGGGTGGAAAGACAGAGAAGCACCACCATCTTGATGAGATAGTTTATATAACAAGCAGAAAAGGAGACTCTTCCACAAAGCAGAAAAAAAATCCAAAAATACATCGTTGTCCACTTATATACCCAGAAAGAAACTTTCATACCTGACACTCCAGTTTATCCAAAAGTTGCTGCAGCCTGTTGATCTGAGAGCACCAGTTCTCTCCATCTTCCATAGCAACACCTGGAGACAACACACACACACAAATCAATCATATATAAGTTCCTATATATATATATATATATATATATATATATATATATATATATATATATATATATATATATATATATATATATATATATATATATATATATATATACTTTAGAGCTGGGAAATAGCACAGTTATATTTCTGTGTTCAAGCATTTGATCGATGAAGGAGACCCCATTCGGTCATGTCCAAACAGATGTTTACTATGAAAGGACAAGGGCAAAAAAAAAAGAATGAAAGTCTCAATAACAAAAATGTTCTCTCTCTTTAGAATAATGGTCCTTCATTGCAGACTCATGATTTGTTGTCGATGTTCAGTTTATCAATGTGCGTGAAGAAGAAATAAATGAGGCTCAACATTAAGTAATTTTCTCCAGAAAATGTCAATATGATCTTTGTAGGTGAAAAACATCTTGAGCGAAAGCATACAGTGGTGAGGGGAATAATCCACTGAACACAACTGCTCTCAGTGGCTGACAATTAGAAGTGCATTTCTTTATTGATTTACTTTGGCAGTAATGTAAAACTAACAATAGAGATGATGTCTGTGTATGTATGATGTAATTCATAGGTATACACAAACATATACACTACCGTTCAAAAGTTCGGGGTCACTTAGAAATGTCCTTATTTTTGAAAGAAAAGCAGTTCTTTCAATAAGATAACATTAAATGAATCAGAAATACAGTCTAGACATTGGTAATGTGGTAAATGACTATTCTAGCTGGAAACAGCTGATTTTTAATGGAATATCTTCATAGAGGTACAGAGGAACATTTCCAGCAACCATCACTAATGCTGTGTTCTAATGCCACATTGTGTTAGCTAATGGTGTTGAAAGGCTAATTGATGGTTAGAAAACCCTTATGCAATTATGTTAGCACATGAATAGAAGTGTGAGTTTCCATGGAAAACATGAAATTGTCTGGGTGACCCCAATTTTTTTTAACGGTAGTGTATATCTATAAAAGAAAAAAAAGTCCCCTTCCCTCACAAAAAATATAAATTCCTATGCATTAATTAGAAATATTAACATAAATAAGAACATAACAGTAGGTGATATGCACACTATGATGAAAGTGTCCTGTTCTAGGAAAATATTTAGCCAATTTTGCAAATGCAAATGAGGTAGGAATCAATAGGGCTTGAGAGCTGCCAACAGAGCAAAGAAGTGAGAAAGCACTGAGAGTTACTAAGATGTTGTTGGTTTTGATCTTTGAGTTCTGTGGACATGCTCAGCAGGCTGCAACACAACCACCTTCAATCCACTGGGAAACTGATAGACAGCAAAATGTAGAGGATAAGCAGATATTTGGTTTTGCTTTTCTGCACTGAGTATAATCAGTAGTTTAAGAAACACCATATTTCTCCTTTAACTAGTTTAACCCTCCGAATCGCAAAATAACCCAGTGGGTTTGAAAGGTATGTTCTTTTTTTTTTAAAAGCTACCAATTATCCAAGCCATTAACTATCAACACCAAAAAAACATCCCTTAAAATCGTGACATAATAAAAAAAATTAAAAAATACATTTATTCTGTGTCTCATTCAAAAATTGACAAAACAATGTGTTTGCTTGAACCAGATTCTGTAAAAAACAAAACACATCTGCATCACTTGGTTCAACTGAAAAACTATTAGTGACTCATCTATGACCAACAGCTATTCAGGGACTTTTCAGCTGAATTGGGTTGAACTGCAGACTGTTTTTACACAGGGCAGATAGGAAACAAGTAAGGAAAGTAAAATATACACTAGTAGTCAAAAGTTTGGACACACCTTCTCATTTAATGGGTTTCCTTTATTTTCATGACTGTTTACATTGTAGATTCTCATTGAAGGCATCAAAACTTTGAATGAACACATATGGAACAAGAAAAGCACTCAGAGAGAGCAGTACTCCACCAAGGTTGCTCAGTTATTGTAAAAAAAATTCCAACTGATAAGTCCCAATAAGTCCGCAGTGGTTGATTTGTAGTAGGATCGCAATCATGTGATGGTCAGCAGTCAGCTGACGTAGTGTTCACTTGTTGTCATAGTTACAGTGACACCGTGTCGCTACCTCGCAACGATACAGAAATCTTTAACAAATCTGTGGATCCAGACTATAAGCTGCATCGCTGCCAAAATCTAATCACTTGGTCCTTGTGTCATTTCTGACCTTCTTTGGAAATTTCATCCAAATCCGTTATTCTGATTTTGAGTAATGCTGCTCACAGACTGACAAACGTACGCCGATCGTCACATAACTCCGCCGCACTCCTTGGCAGAGTGATTATGTTGTAATCAAAAAAGTGTGAATAAGTCAAAACATGTTTTGTATTTTAGATTCTTCAAAACAGCCATTCTTTGCTCTGATTACTGCTTTGCACACTCTTGGCTTTTTCTCAATGAGCTTCATGTAGATAACACATTGAGCCACAATTTTTCTAGTATTAGTAACACCTCTAGGCATTTGCAAAAATGTTGTACGTGTTTATTGTAGTCTTTTTTTATTTTTATTTTTTTCAAATGTTGTACAATAAATATTCAACAACTTTCACCTCTTTTATGATTTAAGGCATTCTAACTTTGTTATGCTGCACAAAATGCATTTTTTTAGCTTCCTCTGCTTCTTGCCATGGTTGTGCTGTTTCCATAAGGGTTCAGGAATTATACTGGACTGAAAAATTTGCCTACAGCAAGAAAAAATGTGACGGGGACAAAAGAAAAAAAACATCCAGAAAATGCCAGGGGTTCAGAGAGTTCTAAACCTAATCCGATATTCCTCTTACCTGTGGTCAGGATGGCAGAGCAGGGATCGGATGGGGACATGCACAGGTTGTTATGGACCCTGCGACCACACCGCCTGCCATTTCTCTGCACCGCTGTCAGCTCCGGCGCCTTTACCTCTCTCCTGCCATGACAGCGGTGGAGACCCAGGGAGACAAACATCAGAGAGAAAGACAGAAACTGTCAGAGGAGTGTGAGAAAGAAAAACAGAAATTGAAAGTACAGCAGAGGGAGGTTAGTCACATGGGGGGAGAAGAAGAGGACATGGAATGAAACAAGGGAGGAAATAGAGAAGAATGGGCAAAGAGCAATACAGGAAGAGAAAGGCAGGGAGGTGAAGAAGGATGCATTAATAATTGATTTCAATCAGAAACTGAGAGAGGTTAATGTGTGTTGCAGTAGACAGTTGATGGTGCACAAGAACCACAGATGGGCAGCAAGTGTCTAGAATAGAGGTGAAAACACTGAGTGACAGGCCGGACAGACACCAGAGCTTATTACCCCACAGGCAGGGATGTAGGGAGGATGGACACTTACACACTCCCACAAACACACGAATGTACACACTCTGTTGTAGACGGAAAAGTGTTTGCTGTGTTAAATACTGAGTGTCAAGGGCAGGATGAGTGAGACGTATTCAAACGGGTGCATGTGTGTCTGAATGCTTTTATTTTACTTGTGTGTGTGTGACTCTGTGCACGCAAATGCCTGTGCAGATTTGTTTGGTGTGTGTCAAGTCTCTCCCCCCCCTTTGCTGTGTCTTTGTGTGTGCATGCTAATGTGTGTGTGTGTGTGTGTGTGTGTGTGTGTGTGTGTGTGCGCAACATCACGCTGACAGCACAGAGGGAGCGCATTGCCAGGAGGTTCTCATGCTGAGAACAGCCTGGAGCCCAAAGGCCACTGCAACAGCCATAAATGCACTGCAGTGAAGTGAAGGAGAGAGAAATAAGCTGTTTGTTGCTTAACGCAGTGTGTCTCTACTTCTGCCACTCCCCACACTCACACTTTCACTTAGTCTGTCCAAAATCTATATCTGTTTGAACAATCTTGAAAGAGTCATTTGTGGCCTAAAAGCTCCTCATCACGGCCCTTTGTACTTTGTACGCCTCCTCTCTCCTTTTTTTTCAATACATCTTAGACTCTCTGCACCATTCTCTTATTCGTGTACGTCTTGAATTCATCTTTGCTTTCTCTTTCTCTGTGAATCCCTTTCTCTATATGTCATTGCAACCCTTGTCATCCTTTCTCCTTCTCCTCCCATCTGCCTCCCCCAGTCCCCTCTCAATAATTCACCTTGGCTATAATCGCCCTATTATTTCCAATAATTCCAGTGTGGCACCCAGAGGGGAGAGAGGAGCGAGCTACTGAGCCCTGATGCATGCAGTTCAACAGACAATCCCAGCTGCAAGTTGTGCTGCCAAACTGCTTAGGCATGAAAAATGCAGAGAGTAGGCTTGATATTTCACATATTAACAGTCAGTGGGGTGAGAGTGTTTGAAAGTCATCCGTCATTATCTTGACCGGTGCTGCTACATTTCTGCTCATTAAATGCCTGTGATGGATTGTTTTTTTCTGAATGTCTTCTATATTAACTTTCATGCATCAAAGAAATGAGGATCAGATCAAAGCTGAGATCTCCGATGAAGTACAACTATCCAAATGTTCCAATTACAGAGAAAGTCTAAAGTTCAGGTTTTGCATAGCAAAAAATTTGCAGTTGATACCTTTGCATATAATGACTCATACATTGTGAATACCCAAAATCATAAATCGATGACAGAAATTTAGATCTGTTTTTATTCAGTGAGCTCCATTTACTTTTAGGTGAAGCCTTATGGTCTTTGATACAAATTGAATTTCAAACAGTCTGCCTATTAGTGAGGTGACTGTTTGAATGACTGTGAGAATGTAGTGAATTCAAAGCTTTGTGCTTATAGACATACCTTGAAAGAAAGACATCAGAGGTAGTGCTGATTAGTTGAATTTCCTTAGTGCTCTGATCAGTGATAACTTCGCTGACATTTTCTTTTAATAGCATGAAGGTGGTGCTGAAAATTTACTGTGGGGCTGCTTTTATGTTGATACTTTTGAAGAATGACATGCAGGCATATTTATATTTAGTATTTTTGCAGTGGTGATTGTGACGCGACAATGCTGTAGATGGATTTCTTAGAAGAGGCACTATAAAGTAAGCTGTACAACTGACTGACAGTCCTCAAAGAACTGGTCCAAAAGCTGCTCCAAACAGACCATTAAATGGTGTCCTTTCAAATCCAGTTGTCAACATGAATATAAAATTGAAGAATAGTATATTATAGTGCAGTTTATTAAGGCAGTCTAAGATCTGGCAGATGATTCCTCCAGTCTGTGTGCTGTCATGTTTCACCTCCAGCTAACCTCCAGCTTATATAAAGTACTACACAGCGCTATGCAGAATGTATAAGTAGAGGCACTTCCTCTGCTCAATCCATTACATTCCTACTGCAGAGAGTTTAACAAGTTGTCAAACCTAAGCCACCTTACGTGTTCACACCTACATATGTGAGTCCTAATTAACTTATATGCAGCATAGATAGGAATGACATATTTTTCTCTTCCACAACAGCAAAAAATTCCTGACTGCATTTCAAAACAACTCATATGAAATGTTCTCTGCCTATTCTGCCCCCATAGTTCAAGTAAAATTATTTACGATTAATAAATTACAGAAAAAATAACGCGTAAAAAAACAAAAAAAAACAAACGTATTTTTCAGTTCCCTAATTTCTGGCACACTGGTAACACTGATGCACACTCCAGCCCAGTAGGTGGCGGTAATGCATCTAAAGTCTGTTTGTCTGACTTATTCTGTCAAATATTGCTATTTGACAAAAATGCGATTAATCGCGATTAATTAACGACAAAGCCTCTAATTAATTAGATACATTTTTAAAATCGCGTCCCACCACTAAAAATTACATTTATGATTAGAAACAAGAAAGACTATTAGCATTAGTATAGAGATACCATGTTTATAGTTATAGTAAGATCACCATAATTGTTTTTCAAAGGCTATGTAGTAGAATACAAACTACTTGTTGCTTTGACCCTGAATATACCTAGAGGTATTATTTTCTCCTGCTACATGGTCATAACTGTGACCTGCCAGCCATTTAGAGCACTTGTCAGCCAACAGTGCTCCATCTAAGCATTGTCAAAGACCATAATATAGCACAGATTATGTGTTGTACTGGGACAAACAACACTAATGCTGTGTGTCATGCTGGAGTACTAACGGGGCGGGGCTGCTCTGCTCTTCCACTGCCTCCATGGCACACTGCAGGGACCTCTGTAGAGACAGCAGCTGACTGGACGTCTCTCTGAGCATGAACCTGGTTACAAACTGGCCCAACACGCTGGAACCCTGGTACTCCTGAGAGAAAGAGACACACAGAACGAGAGGTTAAAGCACCAGACAGAAACTAACAAGCCAATAAAAGCAGCTCGGAGACACAACGGACCACACAGATGCGGAGAGGGGAGATGATTTGATAGGTTGTCCAAAACAATGGCAGGAACTTGTGAAATGTGTGGCAGCAGCAATTAAATGGGCCAATTAATTCACTGAACACGTATATTATTCAGCACCGCATATAAAAATTCCAAGGTGGAAGAACTTTAATAGGAGACGTAATTGCCGCTCAAGTCCCCAAACACGAATGTGATTACACATTCTCTGAGGAGTCGTATTCACCCGCTGTGCTAATGAAGTAACAATGCAGAGCTCCTTTTCAAAACTTATGATGACAAGTGGCCCCCACTGAAAGAGCATCATGGGATTAGCAGTCCAGAGCACCGACAGACCACAGCTGCTAACTAGTGATTGTCCAAACCTCTGAGGAGTTCCCCACTTCGACAGCTATAAAGAAGAGCCAGAACAGAGGAGCAAGGTGATCTAATTAAAACAGGATGCATAATTATTCCAAACACATCTCCTCCCCTCCTCTCATTTAACAAGCATGGCTGTTTTCTGCTCCAGTACAATACAAATCTCTGATTTGAGGTTACCTCAAAAAAGTCTCGAGGCAGTATTAAAATATCTTGTCAGCTGCAACTGAATAATGAGCGGGCAAAATTTTTGCTCATTAATCGCTGAAATTTTTACAAGACACACTGCAATATTTGGGAACTTGAGAGGATCATTTCATGTATTTGTTACACGATGCAAATTCACAGGCAGACGCTCATTTTTCTACTGAGTGAAAACTATTTGAATAAAACTTAAGAGAATGTTTTGACATTCTTTTTCAATTAGATAAGAAGGCTGATAGAACTCTCAACATGAAGATGTAGCATCACTCTGCCTGAAGATTTCTCACTGGACACCGTTATGGGACACACCATTGCCTGCTGTATGAAAAAACTGGTTTGCCCTCAGCGTCAGCGAGGAGAATCAGCATCTGCTTTTACATATTCATGGAGCTACTCCACAAAAGCTGCACCCAAACCTTTCAGCCCTGCACTGTGTTAGCGACCATTGCACCTTCTCAAACACATGCATGGGACCATCTTCTGCTTTGCCACCGTGTACCATAATTGGAATGTGCTTCAACAAAACTTTAAGTTGACCTCATTAATACCATTGAGACGATTCCAAGGTTTAATTGCTGCACTTATTCATTGTAACTGTCAATTGGTTTTTATTGCTCTTATTCGTGCCATTTTATTTGTGTCACTGTTCATTTCTGTACGTTTTAGCACAGTTAAACTTTGTTTTTATCCTATGTAACAATATTTTACTTTTACTGCAATTCAGTTTCTAGTGTTGGCCGAAGCATCACTGAAAATGTGTTGTGTCCCTTAATGTGTTGTCAGAAAAACATATATCATATATGAGGCTACCACTAACAGTCGGTTAATTTAGTTCAGCCAGTGGATGGTAATGGGAAATAGCTGGGGGGAAGCATCTGGCCTTGTTCTGTAAGTAACAAAATGTAACTATTCTTAGTAATGACCATGAAAGGGAACAAACAAATAAGATAGTTACCATTAGACACAGTCAGGGGAGCTAAACTGACTATCTTCTAGCTATATAGTAGCTTCGTATTAACCTCATACAGATGAAAGCTATGTCAATCTTCCCTTTCAACTCTCAACAAGAATGCCAATATGTACACTTTCCAAAATGTCAAACTGTTCTCTTATATAAAGCATATTTTCATCTATGTAATGGGAATATGTATGGCTGGAGTCAGAGGCAGACTGTAATGTGGATATTCTGTGGATAGAAAATAGTCAAGGACAGCTGCTGCTGAACTGAGGTGGACAGATTAACTGGCTGAAACACTAATCAGCATCTTTGTCTCTGTGCAGCACCAGGAGCAGGAGAGGACCACAGGAGCTGGGCTGCAGGGAGGGTACACAGATCTGAAGATGTTCCTCGGGGCAGCAGAGGGCAAGTGGTAAGTAGAGGAAGCCAAGTAACCAGCTCTGGCTACATGTTGGCCCATTTATCACCGACTGCAGCTTTTGCACCAGTTAATAAATAACAACTGTGACATAATGCTTCATATGAGCCACATATGCTAGATATTATATCAGGGTTACTATGAATAAAATATGAAGTTATGATTGCAAAGAAAGAATTATTTAGTCTGCATAGAAAAGTAATCAGTTTTAAAAGACATCTATTCAGGTGTGTTTATTCAGAGTGAGAGAAAGAAACACATTGTTTATAAAAGCACCAAAGTGACATTTATTTATGGGTCTACCACATTTGTTATACTACTGTTTTAGCTTGTGTTGTACTGTTTGGTAAAATTAGGAGAAGAAACCTGCTGCATTTTGTTCATGGGCAGATTGCTGTTATATCCCAGCTTCCTTTGTTAATTCATCTCTTTTGGGAGACTTGGTGCAGTATTGGCTCCATCTGTGCTGTTGTCTGTGTGTTGGTGTTTCCTCTAATAGAAATGAATCAGGACTAAATTAAACTAAGGACATTTATAGCACAAACCCCTAACTTTGTGGACATATGTGTGTGTGCGTGCGCACTTGTATTACTCATATAACAGGGACCTATTCACACAGTCACGTTGTTGGGACCAACACAGCTTTTGGGGACTAAAAGTAAGTCACTATAATATAAATCATTACAACATTTTGAGGTGAAGACTTAGTTTGAAGTTAAGATAAGGATCAGGAAAAACCAAGTATGGTTGGAGTTAGGGATGGAAACATTTGCAACACAAGCAGGTGTTGCTTCTCAATGAAAAGCAACATGAGTTTTAACAACACAGAAGACCATCATAAGGAAAATGCATGCAAAACTAAATGGCTCATAACTAATTTTGTATTTTAGAGACAACAGTAGAAGTAATCATGCATTCTGTCGAAATCTTACCTCTTTAGTTTTATCCATGGCCTTCAAAATTGCAATATTCAGGCTCTCCAGAGCTGAAAGGACATTTAGGTACTCGCCAAGATGCTGAGAGAAGTAATCTAGCAGGAAACAGAAAGTAAACTGTCAGTATCAGTGCAGTGTCAGAACAATCAAAATCTTATATGTTGCCATGACAAATTCAAATGAAAAGGAGGCCATGACAAGAGCAGTGGTAAAAATACCTGCATTTTATTTTGTCAGCAAGAAGAGTTGGAAGAACTTGATGTCCATATCTGTATGCACTAATAACACACCATGCTATGAAGCTGATTTCACTGTTTCAATCATTTTAATCAACTAGTGTCAAAACTGTGGCTATTTCCTGCCAGAGTTCTTTGTTACTGTTCGTGATAGAAGCCTTGAGGAATCATTTCACACCAGATGTAGCCAACTACATAAAAGAAACTCCCACACATGTTAATACTTATTACACAAATGAGTTAACAGAACTGAGAAAACCATGTGTTTTTAAGTTTTTTAATGACTCACAATAAACGGCTGTGTAGGAAATGTTCTCCAAACCATTTTACTACCACATCAGTAAATCTTAATTAGTTCTGAATTCTTAATTAAAAACCTACTCTAACCGAAGAGTGCAGTCGAAAAGACGCACAGTCAACAATTGATAAGCACTACCCTTTCCACTTACAGATTCAAGTTGTTTAGCTGAATTTTATCCATTGAAACACAACATCAACGTCAAAAGAACACAACATGGTGACTTGTGTTCAGTGAACTACATCTGAGGTGAAAGGAGCATTCTGTTATGGAAAACGGTCAATTTCTCTTGACGTCAAATGGAAAAGATGCCATTCCCATCCAATAAATTATGGAGAAGTTTTATTCTGGGTACAACTGGTATTTACCCATCTCTGCTCTATTTCTTCACTTTATTCAGGCCATCTGACACACATGCATTTTTAAGATGATAAAAAAAAATAGGTCAGAATATCTGTGCCATATTTTTCCTCCATATTTACAGATCAGCGCTGCAGGTGGGTGGTGGTGTTGATGGTTGCAGTGCATCAAAAATATTTTTTCCATCAAAAAAAAAACCTATAGAAGATTCAAAGGCATAGAAAGCAAACAAGATGATTCTCCAAAATGTCAAAATTTTGGAAATTCTCCTTATTTGCTTTTTATGTGGATGAGAAGATGAAAACATTGATAACACTCTCAGGTCTGTAAATGTCAATATACACTACTGTTGAAAAGTTTGGGTTCACCCAGACAATCTCATGTTTTCCATGAAAACTCACACTTTTATCCATGTGCTAACATAACTGCACAAGTGTTTTCTAATCATCAATTAGCATTTCAACACCATTAGCTAACACAATGTAGCATTAGAACACAGGAGTGATGGTTGCTGGAAATGTTCCTCTGTACCTCTATGGAGATATTCAATTAACAATCAGCCATTTACAGCTAGAATAGTCATTTATCACATTAACAATGTCTTGACTGTATTACTGATTCATTTAATGTTATCTACATTGGAAAAAAAAAACGGCTTTTATTTAAAAAAAAAAAAAAAAAAGGACGTTTCTCAGTGACCCCAAACTTTTGAACGGTATTGTATGTACCACCAGCAGTAGGTTAGCTTAGCTTAGCACAAACGCTGGAAATAGAACAGCAGCCTGGTTCTAGGATCACCTTCAAATCCTACTATCTTGTTATAGTGATAGAGATTATCTACCTGTTTTAGTTTAGCAAGTTTAATTTACACTAAAAAAGGCTTTATACTAGGATAACTATCTCTTAGATGTAAGTATAGCCAGATTAAAAAAAGGTGGTATTGATCTTTGGACTAAGTGCATTTCCAACAGTTTGAGCAGCTGCTTTAAAGTTTTCTACACAAATCATCTAGATATAGGAATGTGCAGACAGAGCCAGCACTTATGTTGGTGAACTTTACAGAAATTCACATACTGTGACACATTAAATTAGACAAAGCACTAACCTGATAGCTTGTCAGTGTCCAGATTGCTGCAGGGCAGAGCACAAGAGGAGATAAATGGGGAAAGTTAATTAGACAAATTTAAAGTCATGCTGCTCTCCATTTCTGCTTGACAGATTTTGTGGCTCTTAACTGTGCAGATATAAAAGTGTTAGCCCAAGGAAGAAACACACACACAGAGACACAGACACACACACAAGGCCTGTGTGTTAAAACCATACAAATCACTATGTTAGCACAACCTATTATCTTGTTAATTTAAATACAAGCTGCCTGTTTGCATTCTGTCAAGCTTTAAAAACATGAGGACTACATATTAATGCAGTTGTACTGATCTTTTTTCTGGCTGTACAAACACTGAAATCAATACTTCTTTCTTTACCAGTCAGAAATTTGAAGGCTAAATTGTTCTCTGTCACAGTTTGATAAAGGCAGAACCATTACTATATAAAAACTTTCCCTGTTGCGTTAATGGCTTTTTTTTTAACAGGTCATTTGCTCTGTCTGGTGCAAACCACAAGTGAAGCTGGTTAATGGCTGAGTTATTAAAAGCAATAACAGCACATATATTTTTGCCAGTCCTAAATTTGCATGTTGATGGTGACAGGAGTGCTCCAGGCTTCTATCACAATCACCAAAGCGATTATTCCTTTCCATTTATAGTCACTTGAGAGAGAATATCCTTTGTGCTATGTAACTTTAAGCATTATCGCCAAAGCCAGGTTTTCGAAATGCTTTTATCTCCATCACCATATAATTAACAGTATTGATATTCAAAACAGGAAAGATCTTTAATTAGACATCAGAGCTCAGCTCACGGCAACTGCCTCAAAGCTTGGAGGCCGGTTAGAGAAGACTCGAGGCTATTGTGTCACATCAGTGATAGTCGTCGTCAAACAGCATGTCCAAAAGCAATTTTTCACACAACGATGGAAGGACTGGCACCACAACAAAAAAATAAATGCTGAATTGTTATTGTGGCCAAACACTGCTCACTCTATTAGTTAGGTATAAAAACAGAAATTGAATACAAAGTCATCTTAAAAACATCAATGCATGTCTGTGCGTGTATGCTCGGGGTCATTTAGGCTTTGGAGTGGTTCACCAATCAGAGTGTTTTTATTAGAATACCTGAGCTTATGCAAACTGTTTGGCAGCCAAGTTAAGAAGCTTTGTTTAGCCTCCCAAAGTTGACACAGTGCAAAGAGGCGTGAAGGGAAAAAGGTACAAAATATCTCATGAATACAAATCCTTAACCTGCTAAATACAATATTAGAACAACGGATTTAGATAGCAGGCAGGAATTTAAAATAATTACAAATCCTATGACAATGGAGAAAGTCTTTTTCTCTGTGGCTGCACAGAGTTAAACGCTCACTCCAGAGCAGTGATTTTAGCTGCTACCCTGAGGCTGATTTCTGTGATTGCGATTTCAGAGAAGTGGGTTTTGAAGTGGCTGATGTACTCGGCAGTATTTTAAGCCCAAAGGAGTGGGGTAAACACTAATTCAGCCAGCATGACTTTGGCTGCAGGGCTCTTTTTTTTTTAAACCGAAGACCTTCCTCCAACTGTGAGACGTTTAGCCTGTAACTGATGGCTTGAAAGGAACATTTTAACTCTGCCTTTAAGCTCCAGACACATTTTGCTCCATCTTTTATTTTAAAACTGTTAAAGGAGAAGTTGAAAAATACTGTGAAGTCATTTAATACAGAACTTGGAGAAACAAATCAAAAAAGGGGGGCAATCAGTCATTTCTCACCATGATGGATTAAAAAACTCACTTATTCTGTCGGCCGTCTATGGAATAGAAAAGCTCCTGCAGCTCCTCGGTAGTCAGGATCCCATCAGCAAAGTAAGCATTGAACTCTTCAAATGACAACTTGCCATCATCTGAAACAGGAAGGACATTAAGGCTTTCATTATGGCACAGACACAATAATGGCCTACAGAGTGTTATGAGAATTATTTCCAGTGAATTCCAGAGAGTCCTCATGTATTTCAGAACATGTGCAGCCACGTCTACATGATTCACCTATTAATGCACTGGCTGCTTAATTCCCTGCAAGCTGTCGTACCAAGAGCCCTTCTGTGTCCGTCTTTTCTGACTGTGGTGTCACAGCACACTCATCTTACAATCTCATGACCGCAATCTCATTTCCATCCACATCTTTGTTACCTCGTTCATTCATCTATTTCGCTGTGGTTGTAGAAAGTCAGGACTGTACTGTCACTACTTACAGGGCTGCATGTAACTCTTATTGATTAGTCTGCTGATTATTTTTTATAACAAATCGATTAGTTTCTACTGTAAGGAACGATAATATTCTGGCAACTGAGGTACAAAAAATACTTTAGAATGAAAAATGAGTATTTCATAAAAAATATCTATATTTTTTCCATAAATAAAAGTCATTTTCTAGTCTTGCATTGGGTTATGTTTGTTTTTTAAAAAGTGTTTAAGGACGCTTACATGTGTAATTATACAACACATCTCTCATTTAGCAAACAAATCAATGTGAGAAAGATTGAAAATCATTAAAGACTCCTGTTTCACTTCCAGTGCAATATTTCAACTTCATGTGTAGTACCTAAATAGCAATGTGCAATATTGTAATTTAAATTATATTCTAATTTATTACCCTGGTTTCAGCAAATCTATGTCTTTTTTACACAATACTTCTTATACTTATAGCATTTTAATTTAGAATTTCTAAGATTTAGATTTGGGTATTTATTGTCTTACTGTCTGTTGCTGAGTACTGCAACTCTATTCACCACATCAAATTACTTGTGAGTGAACTCACTTTTTTCTGATTCTGATCTAATTGTTTTTTTTTCTTTTATCTGACACTAACTTTATTTAATTTTAGAATTATATTCACAGTATGAAACTTAAATTTAACAGCTTCATCTTAAATAAATGTGAAATGACATTAAATTTGCAAAATGTATTTTAACACGCATTTGATGTCAATATTTTATATTTTCTTCAAAAAAAAGAAAAGTTATGAAATGGAAGGAGACATAAATTCTTCTGTTCAATTCTGTTTTGTAATGTTATTGATATTTTGGTGTATGTCAAAAATACTGAAATAAATTAGTAAAATCAAAAGGAAACATTCTGAAATATTACAGATTTTTTTTGCAATGTAATCTACAAAATGTCAATTAACAATTAGACAAAACATGCAACATTTGAAAATCACCAGAATGTTTTCTTGATAAATTATTTAAATTACTAATAAATCTGCAAAATTATTTAAAATTAATTGATACATCAACGTTAAATAAACATTACGTATGCTGCGTGTGTCTGACAATGACAAACTCTGAAATAAAATTGTTTGCACAAAATATGAAATGAAATGAAAGTACAGATTGTCAGCAGATTGCAGTGTTCTCCTTCTGCTCCGACTAGTTAACTGGGAGCACAGCTTGTTGTGACAGACAATGCACAGAAAAACCAATAGCAGAAGATAAATAGTTTGGTTGTCATCTGTGAAGAAGTGTTCCTTCGTGAGTCTACGATCAATCTGTCTGCGGTACAGACGACAATCCGTCAGCAGTTAGCCTGCCAGAGAGAAACTGCTAGATGTTTTAATCCTCATAAAGGATGAACAGATTGATTGATTTCTATAGAGAAGATTCCTGATCTTTGACAGACATTCAGGCATTTTGGACGTACGCTGGAAGGAGTTAGGTACACAATTACTCAGTGTGACTGAAGAACAGACCAGAATGATCAGCAGTAAAATAGAGCCAAGACGGGCATAAGCACAAATGAGTACGACTGTGAAGTTTTAAATGAGGCAAACAGACTGGTTTTATCATAAAGAGTCAAACAAACAAAAGTGAAACAACCGTGTCACAACTGTGCACATTTTGAAGCTATCCCCATGAATTTATAATCTGATTCTGGTTCTAAACCCTCTAAGTTGCAGATGACTACTGGCTTCATAATTTATCTGAGTGATGTAACTCTGTCTACACAAAGACGAGGTAAAGTGAGAGCGGTTTAATATGCCGTGGAGTTCTGGTTGGCTGACTCAGCACTGCTTGTGAACACAAGGGCAAGTTTGAAGACCATCTGTTCCTCTGGAGCCTCTGACACTGCTCATCATCGCCTCTGACCAGAATATATAATGTTCAGGTCCAGACAATACATCCAACTCACCACTTGGTCCGTCTTTGCTTTTCAAGATAGAAGTCATATCTTCTCCAGTCGCAAAAACCAAACAATGCTTATTCTCGAACGGCAACACTTAAAGTAAAGGTTATTTCCATTTTCTCTAATTGCCTCTCTGCAAGAAATATAAACAACCTCATCACTGCAACAATCATTTCCGTGAGTTCTAAAAGAAATGGAATGAATGCATCATTTTGAACATGAAGCAGCAAATCAGCATCTTATAGAGAAATACAAATATACATAAAGTTACAAATCCAGCACTGCCACTGAGTATGCAGAATTTTAAATGCTGCTTACATTTGAATCAACACAGTCAGGCACTATTCTTTACCATTAGAGCTCTGGGTGACTTTGTACTGTAGAGACATCAAGGTTGTTTTTTTTTTCTTCTTTTGTCATTTTTGTGGCTTGTAGTTTTCAGGGAAAAAAATGCATACACTGGAGCAGCAGACTGAAGTGCCCTCGATACAAAACCAAGCACATTATGTTCTTCTGAAGGTAAAGTCTATACCCTTTAAATACAGATTCTACCTTGAGCATTTTTAGGACCCTACGTTCATGCCTTGCCGTCTAATTTCATTTATGTATTTTATACCTTTTATGCTTCATTTATGCAGCTTACTTATGCATTTTTACAGCATATGTACTTCTTCTACTAGATCTCTCAACATGTCTTCCGAGAGGAAGACACACACACTTTGGTGCTGTAAGGATTGAAGCTTCCAATCCTTACAGGGTTGGAAGCTTCCTATATTTAGAGTGCCAAACTAGACCGACAGCAGTAAGGCTCAGAAGTGACACCTCCATTTGATGGACTAATGATGACTACTGGCAGTCTCCTCTATTCATCCTGACAGTTCTGGGTTAAAGGTCTTCATTACAAAAGAGGATGACCGCCACAAATGCACAAGCCTTGGCCTAAATGTGTTCTACGTCTTCTATTAGAACAGAGTTTTATATGCTTTTGCAAAGGCTTTGAATTGATGTGAACAACATGCAGTAATTTCCCCTTTTTGCCCCATTTAGGAGACATGTGAGTCCTAAAAATGTAGATCTGCATGTCTGGATTAGAGCCATATTAGCAGCAATATATAAAATGAAAAGGACCTCAAGGGATGAGGGTGACAGCTTGCATCTAAAGATGGAATTATAATATCTGCAATCAGGTGGAGGGATTATGTGTATTATCTGGAGATTTTTACCTGTTGGTCTCTTGAATTCCAATTAATGCTTCCCTATATCTGTTGCATGCATCTCTTCATATAATATGAGCAATGCATGGAGGACAAGAGGAGAGAGAGGAAGTGATGCAAAACCTGTTCGCCAAATTAGACATTCTTGTTCAGTCAGGCCTTATTCTGAAGCCACATTAATCATTTATGAAGTGCTATACATTTGTCACGTTTGTCACTATTGGTTGTGCTGATCTGCACTCATTTGTGTCTTGCAGCTTTAGAGCAGAGTTTTTCAGCAGTGGGGTCAGGACCAAATGTGAGATCAGCTGATAAACAGAAAGGGTTGAGGGAAATTTCAAGAATTATTACAATAATGTACATTATTTCATGACAACTACAACAGTCCAACAAGTTTTTCCCCCAGTGCTTGCAAATGTTCGTGAATTGATATAGGGTAGGATTTAAAATAATATTTCTCCAGAGTGTATTTTTACTCCGCCAAAGAACGACGGAGTTATGTGACGAATGGCGTACATCTGTTTGTCTGCCTGTCTGTACACAACATTACTCAAAAACAGATTTGGATGAAATTTTCAGAGAAGCTCAGAAATTACACAAGGACTAATTGATTAGATTTTGGCAGAGATGCAGCTTATAGTCTGAATCCATGGATTTGTTAAAGATTTCTGTATCATTGTGAGATAGCAGCACGGCATCACTGTATGACAACAATGACAACAAGCGAACACTACATCGGCTGCCTGCTGATGATCACACGATTGCAATCCTACTACAAATCCACCACTGTGGACTTATCGGCACTTATCTGTCGGAAATGATAAAAGGAACAATTGATTAAATTGTGGGGGTGTTTCTGAGCTCCATCAATTCCCGTTGCCTGCTACATATTTAGGTCACACCATTTGGTATCCGTACATAATGTACACATGTATAACACACGCCTGTGCTCAGCACAAGGTCATTTTGTTTGTGGGTAGATCTGTTTTAAATGGCCACATTCTATGGTGCCGTGATTTCTGCCACAATTTTTTTAAATTAATGCCTGAACAGCCTCAGAGGAGTACTGCACTCTCTGAGTGCTTTTCTTGTCATCTCCAACCATAAGCATCAAAGTGTGCAATGTGCATTTTGACATACCAATACATGTAGAACAGCAACCATTAGATCTGTATATTTTTGCATACTGAAATGCATCAAGTATTTCAGTCATTAATCAAATGTTGTGGTTTATAAAAACACTGGGTGCACTAAAATGCCATTAACTTTTCATCCTCTTATAGTCTATTAAAGCAGCCACAGTAGTCAGTTACTGAACAGATTTCCAGCTGATACCTTTGAATAAATAAGACATTCATGCATGGCCCAACGGACTATACATTCTCTCAATCAGTCAATCACCACTCAAAATATGCACATGCAGGCCTCTATTATGAACGTGACTGTTACTCTCATGTTTCCAGATAATGTGATTTCACAGCAGCCATTCAAGAAACATTTTCAGAGAAGAGAAAATGAGTTCTGTGGTGAATAACTTCAATCATTGTCCACAAATGAATCATTCTCTCTATAAGCAAATGTTGTTGACCTCATTTACAGGAAACACAAGCTCTCTGAAACAAACAAAACACCTTCGATGCATTTTAAATTAGATGTGACACCATTTTCCTGTTCACAAAGTCATGAATTGCAACAAAATGTGCCTTTTGCATGTCTGGTGTTTTTCAATATAAAGACAAAAACAAGACATTAGAGTGAAGTATTATACTTTGGTGACGAGGTAGAATCATGATAAGTAAGGACATTATGAGACTCAACAATAACCATTTATCACTAAAGCAATTTTATCAGTACAGCTGTTTCCTTTCAAAACAATAAACTGAATCTATGTGGAGCACAGATGTGGCAAAGAATATTTGCAGCGCGGCGCAGCTAAGTGTGTAATATCTGCCTGTAAATTGAACCAAAGTCTAAACAGCTAAAGCTTCCACACAGCACACCGACATGCAAGAAATTCCATTATGACAGTGAAAGCGCTACATCATACTGAAGGTTGAGGCAAAAGCAATACTGTGCGGATGAAATGAACTGTAGAAAATAATATACTGCTATTATAAGCCGAATATAAATTGATTACAGAAAAAAAATACTATCAAATATGTATAACGAAAGCGAGAAAAATCGCTAAGGAATTTCAAGGTGAGAAAAATGTTCTCAAAGAAAGGGTGAGGCTGAAGAGGAGTGCAATTTCTATAACACAAAAGAATACAGACAGCTTGTGTATGGCTTTGTCTCCTTTGCAATTAGAAACAAGTCAGATTACTCTAAACAAAGCATTCACAAGATTAGAGTAAACAAGAACCGAGTACGAAACTGGGGACATTCGGTAAAGTAGGGCACAAAGTAGGCCACAGTCATATCTCTCCAAAGGTTAGTCCCATTCCAGACTCTCCTAAGTGGTTTATAAATTCTCCACGAATGCATCACAGCTTCAATAGCTGCTAGAATTACTAAGAGAGATGGGGTCTTGTTCCTTGATGGTAAACTCCAAAGCACCACTGTACATTCAAGCCACTACGGGTTCTGGTATACTTAGTATCAATGCTCTACTTAGGATGTGTTTCACCAGGCCATCTGTGAGGAAGTCTGAAGCTTCTTTTTTTTATTTTTCCGTATTCTAATTTAAGCACCGCATGCCACTTTTAGACCACATATCCGAGTGCTTCTAGATTCTCCACTAATGGTTTGAAGCTGACTGGTCTTTTCCTCCACACTGGAGCAGATGTCAGGACAGAAAAAAGTTTGTTAAAAGACAGAAGAGGAAATGACCTCTTCAGCTATCACACTGAAAAGTGTGTTGGAAATCTATATGGTTTTTCTGAATATCTGGAAAATGAACAAATACATTTTTCAGCAATGTCTTGTATTGTTTTTTTTTCACAGAAGGACACCAGTTTTAGTCGCTAAATGTTAAGTCTAATCAGACTGTGACAGTTGAACAATTAGGTTGTGAAACCATTGGGCTTAATGAAGATGACTGATTAACTGTCTTAATGATTTCATGCACACGATTGTAAAATCTGAACTGAAAATGAGATGGACCAAATATTTAACAGGCCTTTTCACATTCAGCTCTCTGATAACTTTTCCACTTCAGGGTCTACAAATTTGATTTTTCCAGAGGTTTTATCTGTACATATTCCATGTGCTTAATAATCGAGACCATAAGATGCAACTGAAAACCCCAGAAAAAAAACATACATGGACCCTGAGTTGGGGTTGTTTTGTCATTCTGCTCAAACCAGCTCTTCTCTTGTTTCATGCAGTAAGTTAATAAAAGGAAGAGATGAGATATTATACATATAAAATATATACTCATTACATTACTGTCAGCTGTAGACATCTTTTTAAATATTATTATTCAAGGCGTTCTGAAGATGCCACCTTTTTTTTTCATTACGTCCTCAGACTAATTCCAGTACCATTTATTTCTGAAGGTAATGAGCAGCAGATGTGGGAACGTACATTTTCCTTTTGTCTTAGTGGTTCTCCTTCCCCCTCCTTCTCCACCTTCAGTTCACTGATGACAGTCATCTCAGCTGAGCTCATTATAATAAAGCGGTGAATATATTTGTCTGGAAGCAACAGAACAATTCATCATGTACCAGGGACTGTTAAGGCTTGTTGAGAAGTAATTGTTGTTTGGAGATACGCTGATTACAGACCCTTTAAACACGGCGATGCCCCCACTGACGTACACTTCTTCTTGATTCGCTTTGGCACTTTATCTCACATGTTGTTCGAAAGACATAAATATGTCTTGGGCAGCATTTCCAGCCACAGCACTAGAAGAGATACTGTGAGAGGATGTTCAACTGGTCTGTTTGGGTCCTAAAAGGTTCTCCATGCTGACTCATTAGACTTCCATCTTTCCTGAATTTACCCACCTTCTATTTCAATATATCTTGTACCATCACAATAAACCAGGAAAGATGTTGCATGCTGGCACAGTGGCTTGGTGGTTAACACTGTCGCCTTGCAGCTAGAAGATCCACAGTTCACGTCCGAGCCTGGGATCTTTCAGCATGGAGTTTGTATGTTCTTTTTGTGCATGCTTGGGTTTTCTCCAACTTCTCCGGCTTCCTCCCACAGTCCAAAAAACATGCTAAAGTTAATTGGTCATTCTAAGTTTTCCATAGGTGTGAATGTGAGTGTGATTGTATGTTTGTATATGTGGCCCTGTGATAGACTGGTGACCTGTCCATGGTGTCACCTGCCTTCAACCTAAGTCAGCTGGGATAGTCTCCAGCCCCCTGTGACCCTAATAAGGATTAAGTGGTGTTTAGACAATGGATGGATGGATGTTGCATGTAAAATATACCTTTCTCTGAGTCAGTTATTGCCTGATGTCACTCATTCTTTCCTGTCCAACGACAAACTTCAGGTATCAGTTTCACTAAATTGAGGACAAAGGATATCTCTTTGAACTAAACAGTATCAGCCCATGATGTAACACAGCCACACACTCAAGAAAGAAAACTTTTTTGAGTTTTAATATTAATCAAACAATACCTTCTGCATAACACACAGCTTCGGTTCATTCTCATTTCCTACAACTTGTTCAGTGCAGCGAAGTAAGGACAGCTGCTCGTGTAAAATTTGATGAGGCAGCTTGAGGGCAAGTGGGTACAACAAAAAGTAATTTCATTACAATACAACTCCAAGAATGAATTTAACATCCCAGAGTGATGTTATATGGCAGTGTAAGAGCATCCGGGGCTTCCTGTGACAGAAGCTACAGCAAACCCTTGTAATGCCTCTATTTGGTTTGATTGCTTTGACTTACTTACTTGCAGTGCTCTGAAGGCTTTTGTACACTGCAGTAAAAAATCATCTTACAGGGTCATAAATCTGACGCTGTGCAAGACAGGATCAATGAAATTTAGGTAGCAATCAGGCTTCCAGGCAAACTAGATATGATATCGGGAAACTTTAGAGTTCTATTAGACTTTGCAGTGAATATTGAGTGAATAGTCTTGTGCAATGCATTGTGTGTATCTATACACTACCATTCAAAAGTTTGGGGTCACTTAGAAATTATGATCCCTGTTCCAGCTCCTGCCTTTCTTTCTCCTTCCTCTTTTCTTCCTTCTCCCTCCTTCTTCATGTCTTTGTCATCTGTCTCTTTTGTATTTCTGTCTCTCATCCTGTCATCTCTCTCCCTGTTGTCTCTCTGTCCTTGTCTTGTCCCTCTGGCTCCCTCTGTTTGTGTCTGTTGGTCTCTGCATCTGTCTGTCTGCCTCCCTTGTCTCACTCACCTGTCTGCACTTTGCTGATTGCTGTAATGCACATCAGCTGCAGTAATTAGTTCACTCCATTCACCTGTTCTCCACCTCACCTCCACCTATTTAAGCTCTGTGCTTTCATTCGCTCCCCGCTGGATCATCGACTCACATTCTGTCACAGACTCTGTTTTGCTCCGACCAGCCTTCTGTCTGCCAGTTTTGTTCCCCCACTAACTTCTGGAATATCTCCATAGGGGTACAGAGGAACATTTCCAGCAACCATCACTCCTGTGTTCTAATGCTACATTGTGTTAGCTAATGGTGTTGAAAGGCTAATTGATGATTAGAAAAGCCTTGTGCAATTATGTTAGCACATGAATAAAAGTGTGAGTTTTCATGGAAAACATGAAACTGAATGGGTGGCGACAAACTTTTGAATGATAGTGTGAATGCAGAAAAGAAAAACTTCACTTAAACAAATTACTGCATGTATCTATATATCTATATAAGTACACCATCTGTGACATATAATCAACAGAGTCGTATATGCATACATGTATGTCTTTAGGAGGTTGGCTCTGGCTAAAAATACTCCAGTGTTCATGCATGGCTCAGGTAAAAGGTGTGAAATACATGACTGTTTATGACAAAAACCAAAGGTCCCTGTGTGTTTACAAGTGTCGAAACATGAAGAACCTTTTAGAAAAGCAAAGGAATTTTCATGCACTTGCTAATGAAGTTGTTGGTAGAAAAAAATAACTTGGCTCTTCCTGCGTTAACATGATTCACATTAATATGTAAACAGCACCCAGTCATCTGTGTTGACACTGGCTGAGAGGTGCTTTATTTTGTGTGACACATTCTTCCAGTCTTGGCTATAATCCAGAATCTTAGAATTGTTTTAATTGGGGGGAAAAAAACTTGTTCAAGCATGAAGAAGAAAGGAGCTTCACTTGAAGAGTCATTCATGCAAATCCCTTTCTTTTTCCCTGCCCAGATCGGCTGAGGGATAATGAAAAGTGGAAGGATGTGGGGGGAAAAACAAGTATGAATTGTGACAAATTATTCATCAACAAGCATATTATGTGCTGTTTACTCACCGTTTTTGTCTGCTCTGCGGAAAATCTGGAAAAAAAAGAGGGGGAGGGAGGCAGTTATTACTTCTAGCCAAACATCACTGAAGGGATTCTTGCAATAAGATGATCACAAATCCTGGCAAAAAGATGTTTGACGTCTGCGGTTCATTTGTCCTGCTGTACTGAACAGAAAGATCACGAGAACAAGGACATTTAGAAAAGACTGTTGTGCTCTAAGTGTGACTCATGTTAGGTTCAATGCCAACTGATATAAGTCAGTTCTAAAATAACTAAGAATTATCACTAAGTAAATAGTGATTTCAGAAGCTGAGTCATTATCTTGCAGGTGCTTCCATCACAAAAACTGCTCAAATTCTACCTACACAGACCAACTTCATTAATAGTTGGTTTGGGCAACTTCATGGTTTATGTTTAATTTGTTTGAACAAAGCCTGGTCTGATTTAATGTTACTTGGTTGGATGTAATGGATGACAATAACAGAACTGTTGTGGCTACAAAAGGCAATGTGTTTTTGGTGGGTTATAAATATTTTTGTTGATTATAATGTATGCATTAATATGAAGGAGCTGTTGCCAAGGTAACAACTAATGGGAACTCCAAACATCAGTCGCCGCTACTCTGCGATCTGCTTCTGTTGCAGCTCACTGATTTCGCTGGCAGGTGGCTTCGCCTGCACTGCAAGTGCAAACACCACACCCACCACTCCAGTCTCCAGCGTCGTGATTCATTTTGATGCTTTAACACGCCACGTCAGGAAAGGCACAGGCTAAATAACACTTCTGCAGCCATGTTATTATATACACTTCAACATAGCCACCATGTTTTTAATTACGCCGATGCTTTTCCTGACGATGACAAGTCAAAATGTCTGCTGTGAAAAAAAAGGCCTACTTCAGCTGCTGCCAGCTGCTGTTGCATCTGCTAACTACTTCTTGCTGGCACAGGGCCGCTGCTGCATTTAAACTTTAATACCCAAATCATATTGGGTTTAACCTGAATCATGAATTATCAGGTTAACTTGTAATCGTAACAATGTTGCACAGTATACAGACAGCCCTGTACAATCACATTAGGTTTGGCTCCTTTCATTCTATTCCCAATGGGGGACTCTGCGAAGGTTTATAATTAGCAGAAGAAGCTGCTGCACTTAAGTCAGTTGTATTTGCTCTAACAGCAGCTATAATGAGGGTGTTTCTGAACGAATAGAGGATAAATGAGCACAAAAATATCAACAGTTTTAATACAAACATAGTGTATGCTTCAAAAAGCTCTTTTAGCTGGTATGAACACGGTTTATTTAACTTCAACTTATGCATTAGGACCATGCATTTATGTAAATAATCGAAAACCTGAACCTCTGAGAAATTAGGAATATGACACACACGACTGCAGGACTGTTTCACATTTGCAAATTGCCAAAACATGCTTTTATGAATCTGTTTTTTCTTGCTGCTGAGAAATTCACAGTGTGATCAATCTTCTGATTGTGTGACTGGCCGGGAGTTGGCAGGGGCTACTGCAGTAATTGTTATGGAGTCTCAAAATGCTAAAAAGCCTATTTGGAATAGAGGTTTCAATATTCACAAGCACCAACAACAACAACTGCATAATGAATCCTGTCTTCAAGGCAGAAAATAACAAACTAGCTTGACACACATCAGCTGAAATCAACAGACTACAGTATGGATGAGTCACTGACACTGGGAAAGTCATTTGTTAGCTGACATGAAAGAAGACACAAGGCCACACAATATGGCTTATAGCTGACCATATAAAGTGTTAGTCAGCTGCTGGCAGCCTTGAGAAAAAGAACTGCTGCCAACTGTGGAAAATTCCAGTTGGTCATATTAGTTGTTATTTAGTCTAATAGGAACTTTATTGCCCAGAAACTAGAAACTGAACCGTCTGGCTTCAGCACACAGCATAAATTACAGTAAAACCCAAACAATTAGGAGCACACATGAACAGTACATCAATCACAGAAGGATTTTAAGTGATGTCTTGTACAACATGGAGCAACAATAAACCTGGTGAATAAAATGATGTAAATGGCTACAATTATAATAAAAAAGCAGGTGAAACAAAGATACAAACTCCAGTGTGTCCACAAGTCCACTGTTCACATAGATGTGTTTCAAAAGGTTTAAATTTGAAATTGTGAAATCTGAGTTAGCATGGAAAAGAGGAAACCTCACACTATACTTTAAAAAAAAAACACCATTTAGTTTAACTTATGTCATGCTATGAACATTTTTTAAAAATGTATTAATTAAGCACCTCATTTCTTAAATTAGAATTCAAACACAACCATAACACATTTAAAATCTATAATTTGTGCATGAATGTGTTTCTGCATTTGATTGTTCACCTGTATGCAACATACTTATCATCCAGAAGCACAAAATACAATTCCCTCATGAATAGATTTTTCAAATAGGCTATGCAATGAAAATGGTACATCTGTGGTCCGTGCTATATCTGTTCTGCTCCCTCAGTCATTTGTTTCCATTGTTAGGAAGCTGTCAGGACTGACATGCTTGTCAGTTTTGACCCATAGGTTATTAATAATAGCAGAACGTGACCCTCTCTTTCATTTTCTGCAGGTCAGCATGCTCGAGGTCTGCAAATCTGCCTCTCTGCAGCCTCAATCTTGACTTCTAACAAGAGCCAGGCCATTTCAGACCACTTCACTATGCACTCACTGCTCCATTTTTGATTCATCTGTCCAGACCCGAAAGTCAAGCTGCAAACTGCTCTCTATGTTAATGGGTTAAAATAAAATGCATGTTTTTATTAAACGATGGTCTGCCATTCTGAACCCTCTTCATTTATTACATGAATGTGCAATTTTTGATACTTTCCTGTACAGTAAATCTTCCTTTCTCTTTTGGCCAGCGGTTTGTACTTTCTTTCCTTTGTCTAACCAACATGTCCCCCCCTGCTTGATTCAGCTGAGGTAGTGTTAAACTTGTTTGTTGTTTAGCTCTGTCTTTGGGTTCTCTGTGTCAGGAGATGATAATGCATCATTTACAGCAAGCCTGGAAAAGGTCAGACCTGCTTCCCAGAGTGCCGCTGTTCTGATGCCATGGTGGCAGATATTAAGACAGCGGCTTCTTTCTGACACTATTTGTGCAGGGCTTTGAGAAAGAGGAAACTACAGGCAGTGATCATATTTTATTAAATACACTGCATGCACCACATTCTCCATTGAGTTATTGTTTTTTAGAACACCGATTCTTCACAGTGGAAAAGATGAACATCAGGAGAGGGAGGAGGGAGATGCAAGAGACAGATGGGGGGAAAAAAATCAGAGAGGGTTGCTGGGAATCAAGCAGACCAGGAATGCAGAACTAGCGGATACATAAAACAACGGCATTAAGAAAAAGCAGCCGACATTGTGAATGATGAAACGCTCTCCCACAATCAAGGCCAGCGTCATTAATTGCTCCTGGCCTTTGAACAGGACATTTCTGAGGCATTGCAGGATTTCTGTGAGTTGTTACAATCTCGGCATCTTTAACATTAATGACTGGCTCATTATCCTGTAAACTTCGACACACTGTCTCTCTGCAATTTAAAGAGCATCCATCTGTTGCAAGTACAACAAAACAGCATGCTTTTCAAACAGACTTGTCAGATTTTTACAATCAATTAAAACACTTTCTACATTAATTAGCTTCACACTTCATTTAATAGTTCCACCCCATGTGTGTTTTGTTTATATCTGGTAAACAATTGAAAGTCAATGTGTATCGCCGCATTATCTCAGAAATAACAATTACCACTGATGTGATTTACAATTTTTGGCCACTCTGAGTGTTTGTGCAGGTTTAGGTTGTGACCAGGCCAACTTTATTCAGCCCACTTTGCCCTGTGTGAACAGATGGAAATACCACAGCAGCCTGAGACAGCAGAACCTGCTTTAAATTCAAAATTCAAATTCTCAAGACAAAATCTGTCAGCTATTCCAGTGGAATAATTAGACAACCTTACTGCAAGAATGCGTCCAGACTCAGCACATTGTTCACCTTCACCACACAAGAGAGGAAAGCAATACATAAGAATAAACAAGGTGAAAAAGACAATGAAAAGAGGGACATGACAACCGAAACCAATACAGCATGTCCTTGTCAGAATGAGACCCTATTATACAAAAATCTGTTTTGGGAAAATTCAAGCAGAATTCTTCCATTTAGTAGAATAAACATGTTGGTGTGTTTGTGCTGAACTCAAGGCTGAGGACTGAACATGGGAGACACTTTGGTGCTGTTCCCTATTCAGAACCAGTACACAGTTACTCTGATGTTTCTGAAAAATTCAAATGCTCTTGTTTAGACATGACAGCCTGGCTGCTGCTTTAGTGACAGAGCAGACTTGAGAGTGAGATTTGGAAACGCCACTGGCCTGCTAAACCCCAACACGGTTTCTATGGCAGCGTGGCAGGTTAATCAGGCAGCGGGTGTTATTGGTTCAAGCATCATTTGGGGTAGGTGTGTCCGTTGCCTATGTTTGTGTATAATTTTGTGTGTACTGAAAGACACAAAAAGACCTCAAACCATATCCGTGGTACGAAACATGACAGCATCATGCAGTGATTAGGTTTTATGTCTGATTATTTTTTATGAAATGTACTGTGTGTGCAGATGTGTGTGTGTGTGTGGTTGCTTGAAGCTTTTGAAAGACCACCAGTGTTTGTATGTGTGTGTTACAAAAAGAGGAGAACCCCCAGCAGTCCTTAAACCTGTCCGACTGAGAGCTTAATTTATCATGCAGAGGCAGCAGCTGCAGCTCTTCCTACTTAACGCACGCACGCACGCACACACACACACACACACACACGCACACTGAGGAAAACATCTAACGATGCTCTTGATAGAGGAACTAATACTCTATATTGTGTCTGCATTTATTACAGCTGTAATTCAGTTAATCCATATATTTTGACTTTTAGAGTTAATGTGGAAAGAAGCTGCAAAGTCGTCTTGGACAAACAACAGGAATAGCAACATTTACTTGCACAAAATAGCACTTTTTCACGGTGATGCACGAGTAATAGAGCCGATCCACTCACATCATGAAAGATAGTCAGCCCCTGTCCGGCGCTGTGCAGCGGCTGCTGCTGCTGCTGCTGAGCCCGGAGATGCTTCTGTTTGGCGGACTGCAGACACATAGTGATCATCTCTGTACAAGCCAGCATCTTTGAACGCGACGAAGACGCACCTTGATCGGACCGGAACGCTCTGAGCTGCTGAAGTCTGCGCGGCTGAAGTTGAAATGAGGGTTTTTATCCGCGGAGGAGAGGCGGGCTGCAGGTGTGAGAGATGTCAAGTGAAGGCAGGAGGCGGAGACTCAGAGATGCTCCGCAACTTTGTGGTGCTGCTGCTGACCACAGCCTCCAGCCCCTCCTGCTGGAGCCGATTGGTCCTTTATCTGCGCTCTGCATCTGGACACAAGTGTTAACTGGGCCAAAGGCTTCCTATCCTCTCATAACCTTCTGTATAGGCTTTTCCTCATTTGGTTGCATGGATCATAGAATGCTATAAGAGTGATGCAATCTAAACTGTAACCCACTATAGTAGGTGTAAAATGGGGAATAATTCAATCAAAACACATTTGATTCTCTTATGTGGCCACAGTTCAGAGGTCAAATATGCACTACCAGTCAAAGGTTTGGACACACCCTCTCATTCAGTGGTTTTTATGTGATTATTTTGTACATTGTCGATTAATACTGAAGACAGCAAAACTATAACAGAATACCTATGGAATTATGTTGTAAACAAAAAAAGTGTTTATCTTCAGTATTAATCTACAATGAAGAAAATAATACAAAGAGCCCTATTTCCCCAATATAATATCAGTATATTTTCAATATCAAACACCTGTGAGCATTTGGACAAGTGTTGTACATGTTTATGCAAAATAAATAATCAAAGAAATTCAGATTTCATTTCTTTTTTGTGTTTGTTTTGTAATTTGTGGCATCACAGCTTTGTTCTACTGCCCAATATGAGTTATCTCTACTTTTATCCTGTTTCCACAGAGATACAGGACTCTATATTGCAGTGGAAAAATGAGTCCAAAGTGAGTAAAAAATGTGACAGGAGGGGCTTTGTGTTCAGGGGCTTAAAGTTGTAAAAACTGAATAATTTGAACTTTGAAACTCTACTGGAGCAACTTTTGACAGACACTGCCACCTGCTGGATATTAGGAGTCACTCAACTGGACTTTAAAACATTATTTTATTCCATCAAAATGGCTTTCCTGTATCAGTGTTTGCACTTGTAGTCCTTTTCACCCTGAAAAGGTACACTTATAACTGAAGAGCAATAAAGAAAAAATAAAGAATTGCAGGCCTGCTGTCTGCAGTGGGCTAAATTTAAAGAAAGAAAAATAAATAACAGCATGAATAACCAGACGTACTTTGTTTATCTGCACACTGATGCTATAAAATCAGCTTCCTAAAGCAGAGACTTTAAAGGCAGTGAGACGAGGGGCGGAGCAGAGCAGCTCCTGGACGATCCTTTAAAATTCAGTCTTCCTGAACTTGGGTCAGTTTCACTTTCCATTCCACCTGCCGGCTGCTCACAAGCCACACTCGACGCTGCAGAGAAACAAAACCGAAGTTTAACCTTCTCACTGCTGTGATCTACTTCTCCTTACTGGATCTAAAAGCAGCATTTGTTACCGTAAAGTGGAAGACAGGAAGTGTCTGCTGGAGGCGGCTGGGTTGGATGTGGATTCTTTTACGGACAGCTCTGTCTGCTCACAAATGCGACACATCCCGTGTTACCTGTCGTTCCAGGTGTGATCATGGCTTCTAAAGTGGACCTGAAGGAGGGTGAGCAGCTCAGCTCAGTTTGTTGTGATGGATTGAACCTCATTTCACGTCAGTTACTCATATCAGTCCACCCATGTGCTGTTTTTTCCCTCTTTTTTTGAGTGTGTGAGTGTCAGTGTTGATCTTTGATTTCTTTTTCTAATTTCTATTATTAAACTCTGGCTGTTGCTTTGATCAGTCGTAATGTAATAATAAGTCCTTTCAAATTAAAGGTCACTCTTTTTACTCTTACTTTTCCTTTGACCATTCTTGGTGTGTTACAGGAAGTGACCACAAAGACAAAACAGTGCCATCCACTGGTAGCAAACATCATTAGATAGGAATTAAATGTGCTGGTAATAAGTCATGTGGGGATGTTGAGTTTTCCTTTGCTCTGTGTGCAGCGGAGGAGCTTGCCCTCTCTCTGACTGAAGCCCTGAACAGTGGAGACCGTCAGGAGGCAGTTAAACTGTGTGAACGTCTCTCTGATCTCTGTGTTCCGGTGACCGTAAGCATCAGCAGTCAGGTCTACTGTCAGGACTCCATAAGGTGTGTGTAGGCATGTGTGACTCTCCTGATTTAGACAAATGTTCCCTAAAGAGTAAACCTTGTTGCAGAACCCATATGCCTGAACCCCCAGAGCAAGCCCTAAGGTGACAGTGGCAAGAAAAAAACTCCTTTTTAACGGGAAGAAACGTTGAGCAGAACCGGCTCTTTATATGGGGGGGACACATCTGCCAGCTGGCCGGCGGGTTGAGAGGGACAGAAGAGGTAGAGAGAGAGGGGGAAACACCTGTATCATTTCCAATGAAAAAAAAAACAAAACAAACTTTAAGTCAAATTTGTGAGGGGTATTAATAATTGTGGGCTTGACTGTATATTTATCTGTTGTTTCTTGTGCAACAGTTTAAGGGTTGGAGTGGAGGATGCTCAGTCAGATGCTTACATCCCGGTGACTGTGGTGGTTTCTGCCGGCATGACAATCGCACAACTGAAAGACAAGGTACTGATGGGGAGGCAGACTCTAATCGTTCTTTTTAGTAATTTAAAGCTAGTGAAGGCAGTGACATTTACACTACTGTTCAAAAGTTAGAGATGTCCTTATTTTTTTAAAATCTAGACATTGCTAATGTGGTAAATGAGTATTTTAGCTGGAAACAGCTGATTTTTAATGGAATATCTCCATAGGGCTACAGAGGAACATTTCCAGCAACCATCACTCCTGTGTTCTAATGGTACATTGTGTTAGCTAATGGTGGTGAAAGGCTCATTGATGATTAGAAAACCCTTGTGCAATTATGTTAGCACATGGATTAAAGTGTGAGTTTCCATAGAAAATATGAAAATGTGTGTGACCCCAAACTTTTGAACAGTAGTGTATATTTTTACCTCCTTTAGAAACTGTTCTCAGACTTTAGAATATCTCATTTGTGATGAGAGACTTGGGAAATCACAGGTCTTTTTAGATGGAGGGAATTCCTACGTGCACCTCCTTTCAGATGGTCGAAAGCCTCAGGTGGTGGAAAATCCTGCAAAAAAGCTTGTATTTAACCTTTGGCAACAACTGTATACACTACAAAGAACTCATGAATAGGAAGGTGGAGTCAGACAATAAATTGAGTTTAATATACCAATATATTTTGGGTTTTTTAAAGAGGGGTTGAATATGGTACTTATTCTTTTAAGTTATCTTTTGGACTTATAATATAGGGCATAGAGAGGCAGGAAACAGAGAGAAGAGTGAGGGAGCAAATGGCTGTGGGTCAGACTCGAACCCATGGCCACTACGTCTGGGACTATAGCCTCTTTTTATGGGTTGCCCACTCAACCAGTTGAGCTACCAGTTGAGCTACCAGGGCGCCCAAGGTATTTATTCTTAGTCAGATTATTACCCTTAGTCGATCGCAATTCATAGGCCAGGAGTTTGCATAATATACAGTAATTTTACCTTCCAGAACACTGAAGTTGCAGGTTTATCAGTTCCTCAACCGGTTAATTAGCTTGTTTGGTGTTTTAATAAGTAAATGCAGATCCAAACCAACACCAAAGCCGCACAATACCACAAACAAGTTAACCGATCGAGGCATTACTAGACCAGCAAATCATACGTTCCATGAGTTAAAGTGGCAGTTCTTGGCAAAAGAAGTCTGGCTGATTTCAAGAAAGTGATATAATTTTAGATCCCCCCTGACAGCAAGGTAAAATGGTGAAAATATTGAAGTCCAGTTTACACTTGAACTGAACTTTATTTAGTTTCCTAAAATCTATTTTACTGCTTACAGCAGTACATTGCTTAGCTTCTACATTGTTGTAGTGGTTGTTTTGGTAATGTTTGGGAGATCATCCATGAAAATAGGCATAAGAAACCTTTCTAAATTATTACTTTTTGACTTTTCTGGATGTCTGCCTCCTACAGCTTGAACAATATCCTACCAACCTGTAATACCCTGAACTGAACTGAGTCATGCCTATTAATTCTCTGAAACAGTTGAAATTAATTTTCATCGGATTGTTGTCTGTCTTTCATTCCCAGATCAGCCATGACTTTGGTTTCCACCCGTTGCTGCAGCGCTGGGTGATCGGGAAGCGGCTCGCTCAGGACCAGGAGACGTTATACAGCCACGGTATTCGTCAGAACGGGGACCAGGCTTTCCTCTTCATCCTCTCCGCACACGCTGCTCATCTCACACGGCATCAAGAAAAGCTGGACCAGGAGCAGCAACGTATAGATGGTGAATAGTGCTGACATGCAGATCAACGTTGCAAATAACAGCTAATTTCACTGCCACTTGATCCTTTAAAGTCGTCTGTCAGTGAAGTCGGCAAATGTCCGCTAAAACTGGCCAAGCGCAAAGTGATTGATGGTCTCCTTGTATTGAGCATGCATATTTGCACAAATTACTTACAGTATGCACAGTCATGGACAAACCTAAAGTGACAAGTGATATGGGCATCAATGGTGATTTTATACCTTAGAGTTACTGGTAGCAATTGCACTACTTGCTCAATGCTTGAATTAGTTAAAGTCTGATCAAATATTAAATAGGCAAACCAAAGAAATGATCCAGTCACACTGCAAACCTTTGCTATCTGATAGTGTTTGGTATTTGACACATTTTGGTTAGTATTAAGTATACAGTACTAGAGTTTGGTGGTTGTTTTTCTCTCATCATCCACCAGTGGATAAAGCAAGTCATGTGATCACACTGATGTTTTACAGAATGTTCATCTCTTCTCAGGTATCATGGAGTCGATGCAGGGGATGCAGCTTTTTCCCAGAGGTGGAGGTGTTGGTGAGAAGACAGCTCCTCCTCCGGAGATTCAAGAGACCCCTCCTCCTGTTCCCCCTAAAATCCCGATCATTACCAAACCAGCTGTGCCTCCTAAACCTCAGGTCAGAACATACCGAAACATTATCTCTGCAGAGCGGCTGAGCCTGTAAACATGTCCATACAGAATAGCGTGCAATCATACCATACATCTGTGTTTGTGTGTGTAGGTCGGTTGGTCCTGCACCATGTGTACGTATGTGAACAAGCCAACTCGTCCTGGCTGCGAGATGTGTGGACAGGAACGGCCAGAGGATTACCAGATACCTGAAATCTACCAGCCGGACCAGGAGGAGGCTCAACGAATGCAGCAGGAGCAGCTGGCAATGATGCAGTATGAACAGGTAAGGATTCCTGAAATCCTTTTAGCCTGTTCTCCAATCTATGTCTGTATTTGAGCCCACGCTGATCATGCAGGCTCATTAAAACATATGGTTGTTGTGTGAGAACCATTAGCAGTAGGCCTACAACACAGCACAGCTAGCAGCTACCTGGAGTTGGACAGTTTTCACTTCTAAAACTTAAACTAATAAACTGTGCAGAGGCAGTTGTTGTCACTTTAGTTAACCAAAGAGTTGATTTTTAAAAAATCTTGGTGGTTCTGTAGAGCTGACAACAACACTTCTCAGCTGTTTCACTTTCTATTTCCTGGAAACAGGGGTGATGACATTCGTGATGAGTCATGCAGTTTGTAATCTGAATCTCTCTATTGTCTGTGTACCCCTGTCATACTCTGGAACAAAGGCTCAGCTGGAGGAACGAGAGAGGAACTACATGTACTTGTTGGCGACAGATGACCAGAACCTCATCCTCAACACCACAGAGACAGATTGTCCCATTTGCTTCTCTCCCCTGCAGCCAGACGAGGGCATCGTGCTCAGGGAGTGTCTGCACACCTTCTGCAGGTTTGAGAGCTTTGCAGCCTTTTTAAACTTCTATACTTGAGAGCGTTCACGTTAACGTTCTGTTCACAAACCCAGTGAAAATGTGCATCAGATGTAATTGATACAGCTGCTACAGCTAAGCTTATAATAGAATTCTTCTCGATGGTGCTGCTGCTTTTGTTTTGGATGGCGCGACATTCAAGGAGAACACTTTACACATTTCAGAATTTTCATAATTGTTATGTAATTGAACACAGCTGCTTTTGTTTAACCAGTAATCTAGTAAACATTCAATTTAAATATGAGACCAGAGCTGCCCTTTAGCTCTGGCTGTGTTTGAGAAAAGCAACATTTTGTTGCATTTGTCCACCTCAACCAAACTGACTTGGATTCTCATACAGATTTGTTGATTTAAAACTGTAATACATGTAGAATATGTTTTTCACTTGACTGCTGTGTTTGTTTGGTTTTTTTTGTATGAAACTGAACTGAACTGTGTTATTTGTGAGTATCTGTTGTTATTGCTAGGGACTTTTTTTTTTTTAAAGAGGATCAAGCATGTGTTCAGAAATGTTATGTTTCATAATGTTTGCCAGTGTTTGGGAAATGAGCATTTATGCATTGTTGGTTTTATTTATGTGTCCTTGTTCAGAGACTGTCTAAAAGGGACAATTATAAACAGTCAAGATGCTGAAGTGTCCTGTCCTGAGGAATGCGATAGCAAACTGTTGGACCGAGAGATCAAAGAGGTGAGTGGAATATAGGAGAAAAATGTAAAAACATTCCAATGCATCGTAAAAAAGCTACGTTTGTGATATAATTTTAAAGTAATAAATCATAATATGAATTTATAAACCACGTAGTTGAGTGTTGCAAGTGTGAAAAGAGTTACATTTATATTAACCATGTTAGCCTTTGAGGTCTAATGTGATATATAGGTCTTTGTGTGTGTGTCTACAGTGTTTGGTCAACCTGATAAAACAATATTATTATATTATAATAATTCATATTTTATTCTGCTTCAAACCTGTCTATAAAATGTAAGAAGTTGTAAAAAGGCATTAAATTATTATTCTGCAGTAGGTCAGTGAAGTTGAACTAACAGCAATAAACTAAAAAATTCCACTCACTCACAGATGAAGTGAATAATGCTTATTATCTACGAACAGCTGCACAAGTGAAGTTATGGGAAGTATTTGACAGTAAGTGAACAGTTTGTTCTTGCAGTAGCAATCTTGGGTAGGGAGAAATGCTCAGATGTAAAGACCTATTTGATCCAGTCATTGTGTATTAGTACATAGCATCTCAAACAGGGCTGGTTGTATGTTTGTCTCTTCACTGTACAACATATTAGGCTTTGGACATTTAATCAAATGTCAGTGCTCCATGTTATATACTCATTCATCACCATCTCCAACAAAACACACTCTAAAAAATAGCAGACAACATGACCTCATTTCTCTCATGTAAATGTGACAGCCGTTACATTACGTAACTTCTACCTTTGTCTCTCTGGTATTTATGGTATGACCCTGGGTGCAGCTGCTCACAGAAGAGGAGCACCAGCGCTTCCTGGAGTTGCGTCTCAGCATTGCAGAAAGTCGCTCGGAGCACAGCTTCCACTGTCAGACTGCCAACTGTCGAGGGTGGTGCATCTACGAGGATGAAGTCAACGAGTTCAACTGTGAACTCTGTGATGAAACCAACTGCATCCTCTGCAGGGTAGCTTTATGGCGTTTATTAAATTAACCCATGAAGGTTTTGTTTCTTCTTTTGTAATTACATTGTGTATCTTTTCAGGCCATCCACAAAGACATGAATTGTAAGGATTACCAGGATGACCTGCGCATCCGTGCACAGAACGACGAAGCGGCTCAGAAAACGAAGCAGATGTTAGAGGTGGGTCAGCTTTAAAACCCTGTGTGGTTACCCAGATAGTCAAAATCTGTTTTGGAGGATGTTAAACAATGAGCACATATGTACTCAATGCTGGTTTTATATTAGGTGTGGATTGAGAAACACTTTTACTACAGTTTTGCATTTGAAAAAAAGCGCTCCCTTATTGTTGAGAATATGTTTCAAGGTTTGCCAAATAATTTTAACATATTAAGGTTCGTTTTGAGTCAGCAGAATTATTACTTACCAAGGCACGGCGGAGTTATGTTTTTCAAGATTTCAGCCATCGGAAAAGATACAACAACTGAGCAGCCTTGGTGGAGTATTGCGCTCTCTGAGTGCTTTTCGTGTTAGTGTTGTGTAACCATTTCATTTTGATTGTTTTTGCACACTTTTTAAAAATCTAAATCTCAGAATTGCATCTAAGTTCTATTCAGCACTGATGAGTACTTTTTGTATTTTTCTCTCTGTGGCTACTGTTTAAATTCATGCTGTTTTTGTTGTATTTCCCTCAGAGCATGCTACAGAATGGGGAGGCCATGAAGTGTCCACGGTGTGACGTCATTGTCCAGAAAAAAGATGGCTGCGATTGGATCTGCTGTTTGATGTGCAGGACAGAAATCTGTTGGGTCACCAAACAAGCTCGATGGGGACCAAATGTAAATGTGTATTCATATATGGATATTTCAGTGTTCAGGAAAGTTGCTGTAGCATGTATCTGTATATGCATCTGACTCTTCTTTTATTTCTCCTTTTACCTTCACAGGGCAATGGTGACATATCAGGAGGCTGCAGATGTCGAGTCAATAACAAGCCTTGTCATCCCAACTGCCAAAATTGCCACTGAGCGCAGCACACTAAACAACACATGCTGCTGTAAGGACATGCACTATCTGGGTAAACTCTTCTGGTGCTTACCTCTGTGGCTTAGTACTGCATACATTAATGTGTTCTATTGATTTATTTCGGCCTTGATTTCAGTGGTATGCTGACAATGCTAAGTTGTGCTGCTGCTGAAGTATATCTTTCTTCTGCAACCACAGATAAACCTTACATAAGCAGTACAAACTGCCAGCTATCTCCTCTAAACGTGTATATATATATATATATATATATATTTTTTTTTTTTGTTGTTGTTGTTGTATGAATTAATGCTTAAGAACAGTCTGACCTCTGGATACTGATTTAATCACAGTTCAGTTTGATGCAATAAGATTGTGATGCTTGAATTTGGATCAGAACTTTGAAAGTCAGAACTTTGATCAGAACAAATGCACCAACATGTAAAAGTGTCACTCCACAGTTATCAGCTCCAAAGGGCTTTCCTGTAAAGGAGACCTACAACTAATTATCTACAATAATTTTCATGAATTAATAATTTATTTTACAACTCATCACTATGAAACAAAATTAAAGACAAATGAATGCTTACAGTTACAGATGTCTTCCAAACCAAACTGACCATGAAGATTTTTTTCGAAGTTGTAACTTTGAGTTTTTGCTTAGCAAGTGACATAATTGTTGATCTGTTGTGGGATTTGTAAGCAATGGATTTTCTTTCAGTCGACTAAGCAGACTGTGGTGAAGGATGTTTTATGTTTTAAACGTTTACATTGAATGTGTACATAATGCAAACCGGGTTGCTCGGACACCCAAATGCCTTTAAGTATTAGGGATAACCATAGTATGGTGAACAATTAATGATGCTGTATTTTATTTAATTCTTTCTCCGTAGTTCTTCAATGTTTATTCCTCAGGAATTACAGGCTCAAGTATACCATCACAAATGCAGGATATTTTGTTTATGCCTTGTGTCTATGAGGCTTGTTGGGCTTTACCACTATTTGAAACATCCGTTTTAAACCATCTTTGTCAAATTGTCTTCAGTAAGGAAGCACACCTTTAAAATATGGACTCTCAACATTCAAGTTGCTCTTCTTTGAATCCAAAATGAAAATCTATATATGTATAATGCCAGACTGAGCCTGATGAAGCATTAGATTCTGACAGTTCTGCTGTGTAAAGACTTCACTTGAGGTTCGCATTAACATTAAAATATGGCTTATAATAATAGTCGTATTTTGTTTGAACTGTGCATGTTTTTTTGGAAGTGATACGCCTTAATTTGGTTAAACTGGAACCTCAAAGCATAATATCTTGGCATTATCGTAACAATGATGTCAAAGTACTGGGATTAACTGAAGCTGCTGGGTTAAGCCTGATAAAATATGGTTTAGGATGAAAAAGCTAACTTGGTGTTGAGCTTTACTGTAAAAACTGAATTTGAGAGGTCCACAATGGTCAATATACTCTTTGTAGCTAAATATAGAGACCCAACAAATACATTCAACATTTTCACTAGTTTATTAGCATTCTCTTGTACAACTTTACATTAGTATGACAGTTTTGTTATAACAAAATAAACATAAAAGGCAGATAAATCATTTAGTGCAATGACAATAAATGAATACCACTGAGTGCGGACATGTGGTGCATTACAATACTGAACAACTATGCTCTCAGGAACCTAAGAGCATATCTGGGCATGTGCCAGGTCACCTTCAGTTTGATCAGTTCATAGATCCTTTACCAGCAGAATCAGGGGTTCACTGTAAAGGCATTAAACTAAATCACTCTTAATGCAGGAATAGTGTTCAGTTTGGAATATACCGCAGCAAAAACAGCATCTCAACATCACTTTGACAACTTCAACTTAACTGAGAAGTCTTGTGTAGGTGACCTAGAACTCAAGTCAGTAATTGTGAGAATACATAATAAAGATCACAGACAATCCAAATTCACCATCTTAAAAAGACGCTCTCGATGTTCTCTGACAAACTGTAACTAAGCTGTGTAGTTTCTGTAAAGACTAGGGTGTTTGGTTGAGTGCCAAATCACTGAAACCTATCAAAGCCTCTATTGAAATATGTGATTGAATGAAAATTACTGATCCATTAAAATGCATTGGACTGCGTCAGAAATGCAAATGCTGCTCATCCAATTTACTAAATGGCATGTGCTCAAATAAAGCAGAAGTCATGTTTAAAACAAAAATACTATACAGCATTATTCTGCAGGTTTAGGCCCTTTTTTTCGGCACCCTTTCAGTAGTAGTGAGCAAAGCACCTATCAAACAAATGGTAAAGTAAAAAAAAAACTAATGCAGTCAGTGCAAATCAGACACGCCACTGTGCCTATCCAAACACTAGGTATACGCTTGATTTTACTTACTTATTCCACTTCTGATAGTTTATAAGGAGAGATCTGACCATCTACTCCAGAAAAACTAACACAGAAAATAGCCGTTCGGGGCAACGAAACACAGACACATTTCAAGGTTGTGAGACCAAACATTTAAGGAATTCGAGAGCTCTCGATAAACCGTTCTGATATGGTTGATTGTTCGTTTTCTGGACTGTGTAAACTGTATGCTATCACAGGGGCTAATCCTTAGATTTACATTTGGACATACAAAAATAAGTCTCAAGTAGGCTATATTACATTTACTTCATTAACACCAATTGCATTTCGGAATTTTGTACCAACAGATAACTGACCCCAGCCACGAGCCACAACCAAATGTATGTCAAAGGTGACACCTGGTGATATGGATCCCAAAGACAAATCTGTATTTTTTTACATGACAAAAAAAAAACCTATTTCAGATAGAGGACAAAATTACCTAAAGATGGTGACCCTAAAAGTGCCTGTGTGTCATGTTGCTATACAATTACTTACATACCTCAAAATTAAGAAACAGTAAATTATACAAAGAGAGGATTCTATTAATCCTCTATTTGGTCTCAGTCCGGGTATCAAATAGACAACGAATGGGTTGCGACGACACACACGCTCGCACGCACTTGTACATTCACTCCAGCTTTCAAAATTGGCAGCAGTTTCAAGTGTTGTGAGTCCACCAAGCTTTCAGCATAATCTCAGTGAGCATAACTCATAATCAGATTATCCTAATATGAAATATAAATTAACTTTAATGATGACACCATCCATAATAGTGTTTAGAAATAGTCTCTTCATTGTAACCGGAAGGATTCTTCATTTCAGAATACCAGCAGCTGTTACACTGGTGCACACTCTTCAGGTATCATAAAAAGGCCCCACAGCAGTGGCCTTACAAGCCCTAAGAAGAGTGGGATGTTTAGACACATCCAACAAGATGAAAGAGGAGCGTTAAGTGGTTCAGTTTATAGAGTATGTTCCAAATGGTGTTGCAGACTCTGGTTTGTGGTTTAGTTGGCTAAATGGTTCTTGGAAACAGACCTGCCAGCTTCTTTCAGTCAAGCAGTGTAGGGGTAAAAGAGAAGCAGTTCAAGGAAATAAGTCCAGTTTAGGGGCCCACTCCAGAGCAGTATTGACCACAGCCAGAGCCGCTGCCCCTAAAGCCACCGTCAGACCCATGACTGCCAATCGAACAAACCGCCTGGCTGCTGACGGTTGGGCCACCGTCACCACAGAGTTCACTGCTGAGCTCTCCAGCGCAGCCTGTTTTTGTTTGCGTCGACGACGGAGAACTGAGTCTGGTCGTTGTTGAGTGGACGCAAGGTCAAAGTCTTTAAAGGTAGAGGCTGCCGTGCTTATGACGTTAACAGACAGATACAGATTGAGAGAAAAAGAGACAGAAAGTGATAGAGTTATAGAAAGGCAAAGAATTGGGTTTGTTAAAAGGCAAATCACTGCGTATAACAATAGTTAGTGAGAGTATGTAGTAGCAGAATAATACAATTCATACCACTGAGGCAAGTAGTATCAGTAAAGGTAATGTGCTTACATGTGCTAACTCTAAAAATTTTAGTACCTTTCATGCGAGACAGCTTCTCTTGCAAGTTCAGAGGGAGGAAACTGGACAAAGAGGTCTCCTGCCCGGCTGATCAGTGTCTCATATGGCAGATCCTGGGGAATCTGAGACAGGAGGTGATGAACCATGGCCATATCACATTCACAATCCAACACCTCCTCCTCTCTGTACAGCACGATCTGTAACACAAATAAGATATAAAGACACATTAGTCTTATAAACCTTATCTAACCTCAGGGTTTTACACAGCTGCAGTGATATAATCATACAGGAAGAGATCAATTTATCAGCTCCGTATCATAAAGGGCAATCAAGTCAACATTCAACCATCAGCTTTCTGAATGCAGTTGATATCATGACATCACTGCATTCTAGCAAACTACAATTTGTTTTCACATAACTCTCACTGACATAATACTACACATTATATTCTCATGATGTCACACACGCTTCTAAGCGGTGACAAACCTGTACAAGTTACTCAAAGCTTCGGGCTCACAAGTAAAAAAAGGAAACTCACATAGATGTTTAAGAATTTGGAAATGCTTAATGCTTGATTTCAATAACATAATTCATGGGCTGTAAATTAAACCTGAAGTTCTAAATATGTGCCTCAGCTAAGGAGGAGTGGGGATTACAAAAAAACTCACCACAGCAGCAAAGTAGATGGGCATCAGTGGATGGCAGGCCAGGAAGAAGTCATACAACCGTACGACATGGCGGAAGTCTGACAGGACATGGCCAAACCAGGTGATCAGCCAGCTGAGAGCAAAGACGGTCCCCACCTCTGCCCTTAGAATCAATCAGACAGATGACGTCAACTCACAAGCTTTACAACACACAAAAAATTTATGTTTTGTAAATGATCCACTTTAGGCACTGTATATAGCACCTACCATGAGAATATTATAGGATCAAAAACTGAAAGTCAGACATGAAGGCCAACTGTCATGTTAGCCCTGTAAGTCCAGGATTTAAGGACCTGTGTCAGCACTTGAGCTGTCATAATAGGATCAGTGTGCTGCAAAAGCAGTCACTCTTCACTCCCTCACTTTATTATCATGTGAGCAAACTGAGACACAGCATTAACCTTTGCTCTTAAAAAAAAAAAAAAAAGATACAATGCCGTATGTGTGTAGCAACAGTAGATGATATGCATGATAATGTTAAATGAGGGTGCATGTACCAGGAATTACAGAATTCCATTTCGAAAATGTGATCAGAGCTGAGACATTTTTATTTCTGTAAATACAATGTTATGTCTGTCTAATAAGAAAAGCTACTAACATAAGTATTCTTCATTTCCTGGAGCTAACTAAACTGCTGGGAAAAAATGCTATAGACACTTACTGTTCCATGAAGTCATGCACTTCAGGGTTGACCCTTTCAATGATGGGCATCAAATAGTTAAGAATGTGTTTTGTGTTGTCCATGGTGGGATCCATGAAGTCCCTGAGGATGAAACAGATAGCGTGTTTTTAGTGCACAACAGTGAGACTTTTCTTCGAAGCACAACCAAATGAGGCCTGCTTCAACTGTATCTAATGTAGGCACCTGAGGTGATGTGTGGATAGCTTCTCCACTAGAGCAGTCGCTAGGCGCTCTCCCAGGACCAATAAGAAGGTGACAACAATATCATGGTATCCTTGGTAGTAGTGCAGCTGTGGGTTACGTTTCAGAACTCTGAGGATGATGTCAATTAGCTCTTCCTGAAGACCCTCTCTCTGCTCGTCTGGCATACCTGCACAAGTCCACCCAAAATAAAATACAGTTAGCTTATGTCAGCTTTGAGTATGATACTCCATCAAGAGCCCCACAAACTTCAATGAGAATGGGCAGAAATCACCACGGTGTCAACATTTTCCTCCTTCCAAAAAAGCAGTTTTCCTTTGAGAAAAGTATTACAGCAACAGATCCTAATCTAAGAATCTGAGTATTAGTACTAGTGTAATAGCTGGCAGAGGTTTCAGCAGCGCAGAGTGGAAGACAAGGCTACAAGCTTAAAGAGCACTTGAGTAATTCTGTTTGTTAGCAAAGTTATCTAGAATCAAAAGTCACCAGAACAGCAAATAGTGACAGAGCTGTTTTCAGATTATACTGATCTGTAGAATAATAAATAAATGGTTGTAGTGGGTATTTTGCCCTGTCTATTGACACCAAAATATTATGAACACTTTTCAAAATAATGCAACTGCAATATTGACATTCGTGACAGTTTGTTGAGCAGAAATGGATTCTACTCACCAGGTGGGAACCTCCGCAGTGAGCGCTGGACGTCCAACAACACCTGGTTGTAGTCCTTGTTATTTTCCCGCTCTACTGTTTCTGCACAAGACATGTTACATCAGTAAATGCTGTAAGTGGGAGAGCTTGCACCTGCTAACACTGTGTGATAAAATGTGTCCTGCATTGTGGGAAAAGGACATGATGTGTAATTGCATGCGCTAGATATGAAAAACCGCCAGCTGATCCAAAATGCTGCAGCCGGAGTTCTGGCAGAAACTGGCAACAGAGATCATATTTCTTCCATGTTAGCTTCTCTTCAGTGGCTAGAATTTTAAATCCTTCTGGTTAAAATACAAACCACTTAATCGTCAAACTCTTTCAAATCTTAAGGACCTTACGGTACGATTTTGTGCCAATAGAGCATTTTGTTCTCAGTGTGCAAGCTTATTTGTGGTTCAAATAATTACTGAAAGCAGAATAACCTTCAGTTATCTCCTGAGCTGTCAAACCAGCACCCAGTTTGGGTTGGGAACAGAAACAGTGTTTCTACTTTTAAGATTAGGCTTAAAATGTTTCTGTTTTATAAATCCTATTGTTAGGACTGGCCTTAGATGACACTGAACCACTCCCTTGTTATTTTGCTTTGGGCCCACACTGCTGGGGAATTTCCCATGATGCAGTGAGCACCTCCCCTCTACTCCACACACCTGCTATTTATCGAACACCATTGCACATCACAAACCTTGTGTCTCCTCTGTCCTCCAGTTTGATTTGTCCTCTCTGCAGTTATCTGTGGGTCCGGAGCTACACATTGCTGATCTGCGGTTACTGGCCTAACCAGCATTACCAATGTTGTTTGCTTTTGTCTGTTTTCTCCCTGCTGTCCTTTACTTTCACACTAACCAGTCGAGGCAGATGATCACCCTCCTGATTCTGTTTGAGTTTTTTTTCTGTTAAAAGATAGCTATCATTTTTTTCTTTGATTATATTTGTGTAAATGTGCTTTCAAATGAACCATAGAAAAATACATTGATGCAAATTAACAGTTTGAGCATAATTATTTGAGCAAACCATTGCCATTTTTCTTATTTTGACAAATATGTCACATAGTATTTTCTGCAACAGTTTTTAGGTTGAAGGCCCAACGTGACACCATTTTTTTCTAATCTGGTTATATTTCAATTTAGGTAAAGAATGTGGTAAGGACAGCTTAAATGTGATCTTGGACATGATATTAAAGGATTACAATTGTGACATGCGTTGAAACGCATTTTAGATTGAGCAAGTTTTCATGAAGTGATGTCATGGGGACAACAATTCACATACTGTCAAATGTTAAATTCAAGAATAAAGCTCTCTTAGGAACTTTCCAGAAAATTTAAAGAGTCTGAGACACCGTGGGTCATTTTGGGTAAAATCTCATCTTACTATGTGAAGTGAGATGACTTATGTTGCGAGTTGGCCCTATATGTATAAAACTGAATTCAACTGACTATGTGGCCTGCATTGTTGTCAGTGTAAGCATATGTAAGTAAAAACAGACACAAGTAGCCAACATCATACCTGGCTCTTGATCCAAGACGTCCGGGGGGACGTTGAGAAGCCTGGGCCAGACCTGGCAGCGTATCTCATCAGTCAGCAGTCCTCCTTCACTGATAGCCATCCTCCTCAGAGTTGCCACATCCACCGGACTCACACTGAGGGCCTGCGTGATGTCCGCAATTTTCCTCTTCCTTCTGGTGTCCCAGTCTGAGACAGGTAATACGGTGTTTAGCTACTTTGTCTCTGTTGACTTTAATCTTGCAATACATGCAGCGAACACACTTAAAGGCGGTATAAAGGCCGGATTAGACGTGGTATTGTCATTAAAAGTTAAATCTGGAGACCGTCTTTACTGTTCAAGCATCAAGAAAGTAACAAGGCAGAAGACAGTTCACATGACACTTAGCAACCGTTACCTTGCTTTCCATTCACTGGCGACGAAGCACCGACATTTCTGGATCTCATCATTGTGTTTCTCCACTTCTTAGTGCGTCCTCGTTAGATAATAGCTGCCATTCCCCTTTTTGTTTGGCCAACTCCAATGTAGCCGTTCGTGGCTTCCAAGGTAAAGCTAGCTAGCTGTCTAATTAGCAAGGCCAGCCTCACACAAACACGGCCCGATAGTTAGTTAGCCATTCAGTGTTAGCTAGTTAACAAGCTAACACAGCGCTGCCCTGGTTCCGAAACGGCTATTTTCAGCGGCACAGCCATCGTTACTGGGACCACTGACGAACCGGTTGACAAGGAAAAACACAGCCTGGTGGTAGAGCGGTTACACCAAGGAAACGTCTACATGTTTACATCGGCGGAAGCGACCGAGGATACAGCAGCATTAGCCTCCCTGCTCAGACGGAGTGATGACGTAGAGTCAAGATGATAGGAGGTCACCAAGAGGAGGCGTCACGCTTCCTGACTTTATCAATATGGCCCTACCAATACTAATACTACATTTTTTTCAATGTACGTGCAATACTGATGCTACATCTTCACTGTAAAATAAATATGTGCATGTTTACAGGTTTGTGAGTATATATATATATAGAGAAGTGACACCTTTGTTTTCAAGCAAGACACTGATCTGAAAGTATCCAGCTAAAGCTTCACTAAATGGCCTAAAGACAATAAAATAAGGCGAACACTCTGAAGCGGACAAGTCAGAATCCAGACCTTAATCGAACTGAGAATTTGTGGCAGGACTTGAAAAGCGCTTTTCACTCATGATCCCTGTGTGATCTGACAGTTTCGCAAAGACGAGAGGACTCAGAATGGCTTATCTATTAAATGTTGGACAAACATATATATATATATATATATATATATATATATATATATATATATACATATACATATATAACATATATATATGTGTGTGTGTGTGTGTGTGTGTGTGTGTGTGTGTGTGTATATATATATAGAGAGAGAGAGAGAGACTCACAAACCTGTAGAAAAATGCTTTCTAGGCATAGCCTCTCATAAAGTGCATATAGTTAAAGAGCCTGAATTTAAAGTGCCTGAATTCCTCAATGTTCAAACGTTTGATTGTCAGTCAGCCATGTCTTATACTGTCTCTTAAAACTGACAAAAGTGGAAATTTCTCTGATAGCTATAGGTAAAGTATTCCAGTTTGTCCAACATTTAATAGATAAGCCATTCTGAGTCCTCTCGTCTTTGCGAAACTGTCAGATCACACAGGGATCATGAGTGAAAAGCGCTTTTCAAGTCCTGCCACAAATTCTCAGTTCGATTAAGGTCTGGATTCTGACTTGTCCGCTTCAGAGTGTTCGCCTTATTTTATTGTCTTTAGGCCATTTAGTGAAGCTTTAGCTGGATACTTTCAGATCAGTGTCTTGCTTGAAAACAAAGGTGTCACTTCTCTTGCAGACTGCATCAGGTTGCCCCCTAGGATTTCCTTATACTTTGCTGTATTAGGTTTACCTGCTACCTTTACAGCACTTCCAAGGCCTGTTGCTGATAAGTAGTAGTTCCAACATCATGATGCTTCCACCACCATGCTTCACAATGGGGATGGTATGTTTGTGATAATGTGCAGTGTCTGGTTCCTGCCAGATTTATCATCTAGTCTGATGATCAAAAGGTTCAATTTGATCTCAGACCAAAGAATCTCCCCTCAAGTTGACTTCAGAGTCTGCCACTGTCACAGTCACAGCCAGAGGCTGTGATTAGGTGGCAGTGCTCTCTCCTCCTCCAGTCTGTTTTTTCTGTCTCTAGGTGTGTGGCAGTGGTGGGCAGCAGGTGTGGCTGATTACCAATCAGCTGATCGGGTGCAGGTGGGAGTCGCTCATCAGGCTGGCTGGGCTCACTATAAAGAGTGACTCCTCTTGTCAGTTGGTGCCGAACCGTCTCCTAACAGTTAGTGTTGCAACTAGATCTGTCTGAGCCACTGCGTTTCCTAGTTCTGCATCTAATCCTGTTCTCTCTGTGCAGTATTGACTCCTGCCTGCTTCTGTTTACCGTCTCTTCTGGTTGGAAAGCCACCTGGCTGAGGCTTCCTGGCTCTACGAGGACTGGGGCTTTCTCCAAGGAGTCTCAAGAGGCTAAGGAGGACTTTGGCTGCTGCCACGCCACTACAGGAACGCCATTCCACTGGGAGCTGGAACCACCGTCGCAGTCCACTTACCTGCAGCCTAGGATTCCAACTGTTGGCTGCCGAACACCTAGGACAAGAATCGTTGGTTCTGACTTCATACCAAAGAGAGACTATTCAGCTAAGTTCTCGTTCTAGCAGCATCAGAGAATAGAGCATTGTTGTTTTGTATAGTTGTTGTTCCTGCTTGTTTAGTGGGATTCTGGGATTAAAGTTTGGGTGATTTGTGTGAACTAGGTTTAGTAGTTAAAGTTTTGTAGTTTTTCTGCTTGGAGTTATCAAAGGTGGGTTAACTATTCTGTATATAGTGTTTACACCTTCCCTCTAGAAAGTCTTGTTTTGTTATGTTTACTGCGTCTTCTAAGTTACTTCCCTTTCTGGTAAAATAGTTCTGGTTGTAGTTGTTTTTGGTCTAGCTGTTGTACAATAAAATCTTGTTTAAATTGAGTCACTCGTCTGCTGTCATTTCCCTGCTCTTGAGCCTCTGCACCCGCCGTAACAGCCACATGCCTTCTGCAGAACTCTTGAGATTTAACAAATGTTTTTCAACGATGGCTTTCAAATTGTCCAAAAACCTTTGACTGGTGAAGAATGATTAACAGTTGTTGTATGTACAGTCTCTCCCATCTCAGCTGTTGAAACTTTTAACTCCTTCAGAAGAATCATAGGTGTCTTGGTGGCCTCCTTCACTAGTCTGTCCTAGTTAGTCGGTTTTTGAGGACAACCTGCTCTCGGCAGATTTCTGCATGTCATATACAATGTGTTTCTATATGATGGCTTTAACTGTACTCGAAGGGATATTCAGAGACTTGTATCCATCGCCTGAGCTATACTTTTCAATAACTGTTGCCTTGTGGGTGATTTTGATCAATATTTATGAATAAGATTTACTTTATTGTCACATTTAGATGTTGCTATACTTTAACTGCAACATACAGAATTTATCTTTTGAAAAAAATAAAACGCAATTTGATTATTGCCATTTAATTTTGACCCCTTCCGTGGTTTACCCTTCATTTGGTGTTGCCTTTTTTGACCATCTGCTCTTTCTACTTCTTGATTACAATAGATTAGAAATCTTTTATTCTGGAGGAAAATAATTAGTTTTTTTTAACTTCAACGCTACATTTGGATTTGTATTTCAAAATAATGTATTCCATTATTCAAACACTGCTTTGACACATACACACACAGTATTATAAAGGCTGAGACAGAACCATTCTGCAATGAGCACAGAGCACACCAGCTAACGACTTAACAAATAATTACAACAACTTGCATTCCAGACTGCTAGGTGGGGTTCTGATGAAACGAAAACGAAAATGACAGAGCATTTAAGTGGCAGCTGAGGAGGCTGAGTTTCTAAAGAAGCTGCGGGGTTTGGACAGAGAGGACCAGATGATGAAATCAAACCAACCTACCTCCTCGGTCAAGTGGATTTCAGTCTAGGTAAGCTTTCTTTCTTTCGTTCATTCATTCTTTCTTTACGTTACGTTTGGGATACTGAGGCATCTGTTGTTTTTTTATTTTATTTTATTTTAATTTTTTTTGTAATGCTGTACTATATTCATAAAGAAATATGCGAACTGATGATCAAAACTACAAACCAAGCTTCGTACAGCTAAATTTTCACGTTACATGGATTTACGCTTTGGTGATTTCTTTTTTTTTTTTTCGCTTTTTTCTGTTTTGCTTTCCTTATGTTGCGTTTGCGATGCAGCTGCCTTTTTTATGAAGAAACACATAAAATAGGACTGAGTTTACAAAAAAGAACGGATCACCAAATCTACTGGTCATTTGCATTTTGTACCTGTGTTGTCTATAAAACCTCGACGTGGCTGTACTCGTCCGTGACTAAACATATCAAAGGCATCCCGTGATGACAACCTCTGAGCCATTTCTGCTGAACAGAAACCTAAAATCCCAGTTAAGTAGGTCAGTATCCAGCAGAGGGCGCACCTTCTCTTGGAGCTTAGTCATTGCTATTAGAAGTATACTTGTCAAACAGCACTGGAGTGTAACATTAGAATTAAAAACTTTACATGGTGTTTCATTGAAGTCTCAAAATAGCCTGGACATACAAAATAACACGTTTTTATTGACAGTGAAATGAGATGCAAATAGAATGGCTGCTTTGATTTTCTGATAAGCTGCAGTGAGATCATCCTTTCCAATCTGACTTCTACACTCCTGTGACCTTGCAAATTGCACCGAGTGTTTGTGTGTGTGTGTTATTGTAGTACCCAGGACTATTTGACTGTAAAAAGAGGACACCCCCAACAACTTTTCATTTTATGAATGTTTTAACTTGTGTTTTTATTGTTTATACTGTGTGGCACTTACCTGTATTAAGTTGTTTCTGGTGCTATACCAATTTACACCAGAAGATGGCAGTAGTGGCGCATAAGAAAGACTGACTTCCCAAAACAGCTCAGTTCAAGCAGAAGCTGTGTAGAAGGAGTCATTACAGAGAAGCCATTGCTTGAAAAGCTGTCCTTTCTGTGTTTACAGAATAGTCATCCTGTTATACAAACGTCCATGCCTTGGTCTTCATGTGTGTAACATTATGAAACAAGCACAGCACTATATAGTGATTGAAACCCTACTTCACTGTTGTGCTGTCTGTTTTTATGAGGTCATGCATAAATATATTATACATTCTTCAGATCCTTTTATTTGTATTGTGCTTTAATGTGTTTTTTTTTTTTAACTTTCTTTCTTGCCACTTACCAACCTCAGTTTTATCAACTACCACATGCAAGACCATGGACAGACTGACTTTAACAACAGGCAGAAGAGGACCTAATAATGGTAAATATACCATATGAGAGTGCAATCAAACAAAAATCTCAGCGCAAATCTAACACCCAAAGTGTTCATAGTCAAGGTCTCATTATATGTTATTTTTCCCACCAGATATTGATACTGGACAAAATGCAGATGGCCTTGGAGGAAGAGGGAGAAGACAAGGAAGTGCACAGGGAGACAGGGCGCAAGAACGAGGGGGAAGAAGAAGAGCACAGAGTCGTGGGAGTGGTGAAGGGGAGGAAACAGATAGAGGAGGCAAAGGCATGCGTGGCAGAGGAAGACGAGGAAGAGCAGAGGCAGGAAGAGGAGGACAAAGAGGTGCAGGAATAGGAGGCAGGTTGGAGACAGGTGAGGGAGGACGAGGGAGAGGAAGAGGAGGAGGAGCAGCTGCAGGGAGATGGGGGGAAGGAGATGCACAAAGAGGAGATAGACATAGGGGGGGAGGAGGGGAGAATGAAGGGGAAGCTGCTGTGAGAATGAGAACACAGGGAGGAAGAAATAGAGAGCCAAGTGCAGCTGAGGGAGAAGGAGCAAGACTATGGATGGCAGAAATGGGGGTGAGGAAAGGAGGACATAGTGTGGACAGAAGAGAAGGAAGGAGGGGTGACAGACGAGACTTTGCAAGGGAAGGGCAACAGGGGAATGGAAGGAGATCTGATTCTGTAGGCACAGGTAGGGCACCACAGGGCAGAGGACTGGGCTATAACAAACTGGAAGAACTGGCTGAGAAAGACCCGCCTGTGGTGGCCATTACCCTCTCCTCAAACCCTGCCCTACAGACGATCCTAGGGGAGACAAAAATGAGGCAGGATCTTATCGAACTCCTCGGCCTAGTGCTGAGCAAAGCCTTCAAGTCACGGGCCGACAGAGGCACCCTGCAGCACCTGGGGGGCATCATAAAAGATTCAGGGTTCTTCTGCACCATCCTGCCCCACTATCTGGTGGGAATGGTGTCAGAGTTCAATGCTGTCCGCAGAGCACAGTACCCACAGCACCTGGAAAACATCCTGGTTATAGTGTCGGAGGTAAATAAAGGAATGAATGAGTAAAACCAATTATGTGATAAATTCAGCAGAAGGATAAATGAAGCGAAACAGAAAAAATAGACCATGACTTTGCCTGAAGTAAAATAGCTGAGTAGGCCCGCAAGAGATGTATATAAGGTACAAATAGAAGGCCCCGATGTACAATGTAGTCTTTTTAGCAAGTGAGTCATGCTTTTTTTTTTGCCATAAAATATGTTCTGTAATTGTAGTAGATTAAGTAATTTTAAAATTGTGAATTTAGAAGCAGTTCAATGTAATATGCAATGTTGATTTTTAACAATATACTTAAAAGTCACTGGAAACCAGAAAACATTATAACAATAAATATTCATATTTAAATAACCAAGAATCTGATTTTAAATTTGGGGCATTTTAGAGTTTACTGCTTAACCTTGATGTTGTCTTAAGATTCTGTACGCTCCCCTTGCTGTAAAGGTCAAAAATGACCCGCCTCCACTGAGCCTCTAGTATAGAGCAGTTTAATTGAATTTTCAACCAAAAATCAATTTTACATGAAGAAAAACCTGTCCTGCATCAAACACTTTGTAAATATCTGGGTTTTTTGCTATTCAGAGGGCAGAAAGACTTTAATCATTGGACACCACTCGTTTTAGCAGAAAGTAGCATGAAATGCTACAACAGTGCACTGTATACTGTACAATGGAATGGAAAACTGCAAAACTCAACTACAAAATATTAGTCTTTTCACCTCTTTTCAATCATTGCTCCCACCCACAAGATGCATAACCTACAACAGTAATAAAGATAAAATTAAATAATAGATGCGAAATAAAAATATGAAGAACATATTAGTATATGTAGGACAGTATGCAAATGTGTGTGCATAAACTTTGCAAATGTATTTCTTACATGTGCAGCACACAGTATTTGTTTTACAGTCCTTCTTGTTACTCCTGGATGTCTGACAAAAATATGATCTATGACCTGCTGGGCACTGAAAACTGCAGTCATAGCTTCAGTAAAGAGAGAACTGTTGGTGCTGTCATCTGCAGCACCGTTATAGCCCATGAACACCTGTTGGTAAAGGATGCTTTCAAGAAATGTTTCATTTTTTGAAATTGTTTAAACTTGAGAAGCGTGCGCGTGTGTGTGTGTGTTGTGGTTTTAGAGGTATGCGTGGCAGTGTGTTTTAGTCTTGTGTGACTGTGATTTTTAACTACTGGGTCAAAAATGGCCTCTCAAACAATATTTCACTTTATCTAATGTTGGGGTCACTTTAGGACAAGTCATCAAATTTGAAGTTGATAAAAGGTCATTTAGGGGGTTTTCTATGCTATTAAACATAGTGGCCAGGTCATTTTTGACCCAAAGACAACACAAGCGTTAAAAACTGTGACATTTCAAACCAGTGGCAAAATCAGAGGCAAAATCACAACTAGAGAAATCTTGTGTGTGAAATTTATCACCACTGTAGAACTCCATTGCAGCTTACAGCTAACTGGGTAAATAGATTTTCGTAGCCTTTAACAAACTTTGTTTCACTGATTCTCAAACAGATTACGACTTTAAAAAAAAAAGTCTAAGCCTTCTGTGTAATCCTTAAATTGAAAACCTTAACTAACTGTCCTAATATTTGCTTGTTAGGTGCTTAGCATCTTCCCTGTGAGCTCCATCAAGACAGTGAGTATGTTACTGACCCTGCTCCAAGCCTCTATCAACAGCCTGAGGGCATCGGGTGAGGAAATCAAGCCTCAAACAGAAGAAACCATAGATAATCTTCAGGGCATCATCAGGCACCTCCAGGAGAGATCAAGGGAAGGTACCCTGCGCTCAGACAGGGATACGTATGCACTCCTTCCCACCGGTGGTGAAAACCCAGGTAATTAGCTCTCAGAGATATTTCTACTGGGATCATCTTTCTTTACACAATTTAGTACCCTGCCCTTGAGCCAACACAGCACAATTAGCCAGAACATCATCTGGCAGGTTTAAAAATTTGGCACAGTTTTAGTGACAAACTGTCACTGTTTCTAACCCAGGTGAAGAAGAGGAGCAGAATTTCAGATCCATACCAATCTACCCAACTATTGAGGAGTTTCAGCAGGACCACAAGCCGTTCCTTAGACCCAACCTCACCTCCCAGCGCTACACAAACACTTACATGTACCTTGATACACATTTCCGGCTGCTCAGAGAGGACTTTGTTCGACCACTCCGTGAGGGGATCCATCAGCTGCTCCAGAATCAAATGGACATGGGGAGGACCGATAGGCCACTGAGGACAAAGCGCTTTGATGACATCAGAGTTTATTTTGATACACAACTGATGGTGCCCAAATGTACAAAGACTGGCATTGGATACATAGTCCAGTTTGACATTCAGCCACTTCAGGTTAGCCTCTGACTACACTGGCATGTTACCCCATGCTGTTCATTTGCTATTTAAATGACAAGTGCAAAAGAGATATAAAAAACATGCATATTGATAATACTTCCATTTTTCCCACAGTTTGTATGCTGGGCGAACTCCAAGCGGCTAATCTTTGGTTCCCTGGTCTGCTTGTCGTGTGATAATTTTGAGAACTTCTTGTTTGCAACTGTATCAGATCGAGATCCCAAAGCCCTGGAGAAAGGACAGGTCCAGATCACCTTTACAGAGGAAAGCAGATTCAAGTTGGCCAGAATTGAGGTGTGTCTGTGCATTGTGTACAACAGTTGTTGATTGGTGCAGAATGCCGGCAGTTGTTGAGGATACATGATGTTAAAGTCTGATTTCAGCTACTTAAAATACAAAATCATGGTTCTGTGGTTTTATATGTAACAGACATACAAAGAATTAAATTCTTTATATCTCACAGAAAGATCAGTTGTTCGTGATGGTTGAGACAACTGCCTACTTTGAAGCCTATCGGTACGTTCTAGAGGGTCTACAGGAGCAGAGGGAGGATGACATGCCCTTTCAGAGGTAAGAATGTGTGTGTGCTGTAGAGTGTTTTGTTTTATTGTGTCAAGGTCAGTTTTTCTAAAATCCCACAGCACTGTCAAAAGCAGTTCTCATGTATATTTTTGATCGGACTGTGTGGGGGAGAAAAGGTAAAAAGCAAGTTCAGCAATATTAATTGGCATGAGTATCAATATTCCCAAAAAGCTGTCTTGCATGAATGCATTCAAATGCTGGATTATTGTTTGCACCTATGGTGCCCTTCACAGAATCTGCAGAACAATGTTTGTGAGCCATCCGTCTCCTTAACTGAAAGGGCAAAAAACTGGGTCCCTCAAAACACTATTAACTCCTCTTGGATGTTTTTACTTGTTTATTGCTTTTCAACACTGAAACATGGTCAATTTATTTTGGGTTTGTTGACAGCTGCAAGTGTTTACCCCAACAAGTCTACCCCAACAACTGGCATTTACGGTATTCACAACTCAATTTAAAACTTGAAAATATCCAGGTGGATCTCCATTAAAATTTCTTCAGAGCAATACAGAAACAAAAGCATGAAAGGAACATGAAATCTAACACGGATGTTCAAATAGATCTAGAAATGGCTTGTCACACAGCGTGTGTCACTGCATTTCAGTGAAAATTAAAAGTTCACAAAGGGTTCCAGTACAAAATAAAATGCCAACTTGAAATCACTTGCCCTTTGATAAAAGAATGTGAATAAAGCTAAAGTACATTTCTAAATGTGATATTGAGATAAATGCTGAGACTAAGCATCTGCAGATGCAGCGGTCAAAAACACTACCCCAACAAGAAGCACTTGCTGTATTGATAAACAAAGTCAGTGCTTCTGTTAGGGTCATATTAATGACCATCCTCAAGTCATGAAATGGTCCATGTGAAGCACATTTTTATTATGTGGCTCACATTCAAGGATATCTGAATTTCAGTGTTGGTTTGGTGAGTTGAAACTGCCCCAACAAGTCGCACTTACTCAGTTCAACAGTAAAGTCAGTGCTCAAGTCAGGGTAATATAAATGACTTCTTCACACAAGAAAAATCCTCTTTATTCTTAAAAAGTGATGACCTTGTGGACTCAAGACAAATTTTGACACTAGAGGACCTCAAGATTACCCCAACAATTAGCACTTACTGTTTTCACAACTCAAGTCAGTGCTTATGTTAGAGTAATGATGGTGACCAGTTTATGAAATGATCTGCTGATTTAAAATGGCTGAAAAAGTCACACACAAAACAACCCCAAAGAGAAGCACTTATGAACACAAGAACCATGAGTGTCTCCCTTGGAGTTGATCTGCATGTTTCACATCACATGTATCTTCAGTTACAGTCCAGAGCAGTTGTCATGTACAATTACCCCAACAAGAAGCACTTACTGAATTCAAAGACAAGTTAATGCTCGAGTTGGGTCAATCAGACAGACATCTAATGAGGAATTTACCTTACTTGCATCTTCCATAGTCCACATGAATACTTCTGCTTTCTTCTGTGCTGTGTCTCCTTCACAGCCGCTGAGGTGTTTGCAGAACAGGTTTGGCCATCTTAAATACTCAATGCCACCACTTTCTCCGCCTTGTTTTGCAGAAAGTTTCACAGGTCTAGGTATTGATCAGCCTAACGACTGTGCCATAGTGGCCATTCAACCACCATCACATTTTGAATGCAGGGTCGTCAGACGTTGATGAGATTACAAAAACCTTTCAGTGAGGTGACTTCCAGCAGCTTCTTGCCATTTCTTGGTTTCTGCTTGGATCTCAATCAAAATGTACTGACAGCAATATGAATTCAGAGGAATAGAGGACAGCTTACCTGATGCAACTTCTTGCCTTTGGAACATCTCCAGGTGGAAGTCCAGTCAAATTTCCTGAGAGCAGTACAGAAAAAAACAGATATAAAGGAACACTAAATCCAACATGGACGTTCAAGTAGATCTCAGAATGGCTCCTCAAAACAGTGTGTCTCTGAATGTGAATGACACTGAAGTAAATTTCTAAATGTGCTTTTGAAATAAATGCCAGGAATCAGCATGGTGCAGATGCAGTGGTCAAAAACACTACCCCAACAAGAAGCACTTGCTGCATTTATAAACAAAGTCAGTGCTCCTGTTAGGGTCATATTAATAACCATCTCCAAGCCATGAAAGGATAAACATGGAAACCACATTTTTTCAAAAACTCCCATTGTTTTGGTCGTAAAGTGCTTTTTTATCAGCGGAAATTAAGGCCTTGGCATAGATACGACCAACAAGAAACTTTGTCACAACCAAGACAACCCCAAAGAGAAGCACTTATGAATATAATCATCATGAGTGGCTCCTTTCAGGTGGTCTGAGAGTGGCTCAATTTCAAGAATGTTTAAATTTCACACATGATTTGCTAATTTAAAATGGCTGAAAAAGTCACACACAAAACAACCCCAAAGAGAAGCACTTATGAACACAAGAACCATGAGTGTCTCCCTTGGAGCTGATCTGCATGTTTCACATCACATGTATCTTCAGTTACAGTCCAGAGCGTTTGTCATGTACAATTACCCCAACAAGAAGCACTTACTGAATTCAAAGACAAGTTAATGCTCAAGTTGGGTCAATGAGACAGACATCTAATGAGCAGAAAAGTTTCAGTGAGGTGACTTCTCAAAATGGCTCCTCAAAACAGTGTGTCACTGAATGTGAATGACGCTGAAGTACATTTCTAAATGTCCTTTTGAAATAAATGCCAGGAATCAGCATGTGCCGATGCAGAGGTCAAAAACACTACCCCAACAAGAAGCACTTGCTGCATTTACAAACAAAGTCAGTGCTCCTGTTAGGGTCATATTAATAACCATCTCCAAGCCATGAAATGACGAACAAAAAAACCCCCACATTTTTAGTTATAACTCCCCTTATTTTGGTTGTAAAGTGCTAGTTTGTCTACGGAAATCAAGGCCCTGACCACCAAGAAACTTTGTCACAACCAAGACAACCCCAAAGAGAAGCACTTATGAATATAATCATCATGAGTGGCTCCTTTCAGGTGGTCTGAGAGTGGCTCACATTCAAGGATATCTGAATTTCACAGTGTTGCTTCGGTCAGTTGAAACTGCCCCAACAAGTCGCACTTACTCAATTCAACAGTAAAGTCAGTGCTCAAGTTAAGGTAATATAAATGACTTCTTCACGCAAGAAAAATCCTCTTCATTCTCCAAAAGTGATGATTTTGTGGACTCAAGACAAATTTTGACACTAGAGGACCTCAAGATTACCCCAACAATTAGCACTTACTGTTTTCACAACTCAAGTCAGTGCTTATGTTAGAGTAATGATGGTGACCAGTTTATGAAATGATCTGCTGATTTAAAATAGTTGAATAAGTCACACACAAAACAACCCCAAAGAGAAGCACTTATGAACACAAGAACCATGAGTGTCTCCCTTGGAGTTGATCTGCATGTTTCACATCACATGAATCTTCAGTTACAGTCCAGAGCAGTTGTCATGTACAATCACCCCAACAAGAAGCACTTACTGAATTCAAAGAGAAGTTAATGCTTGAGTTGGGTCAATGAGACAGACATCTAATGAGCAATTTACCTTACTTGCATCTTCCATAGTCCACATGAATACTTCTGCTTTCTTCTGTCCTGTGTCTCCTTCACAGCCGCTGAGGTGTTTGCAGAACAGGTTTGGCCATCTTAAATACCCAATGCCACCACTTTCTCCCCCTTGTTTTGCAGAAAGTTTCACAGGTCTAGGTATTGATCAGCCTAACGACTGTGCCATAGTGGCCATTCAACCACCATCACATTTTGAATGCAGGGTCGTCAGACGTTGATGAGATTACAAAAACCTTTCAGTGAGGTGACTTCCAGCAGCTTCTTGCCATTTCTTGGTTTCTGCTTGGATCTCAATCAAAATGTACTGACAGCAATATGAATTCAGAGGAATAGAGGACAGCTTACCTGATGCAACTTGTTGCTTTTGGAACATCTCCAGGTGGAAGTCCAGTCAAATTTCCTGAGAGCAGTACAGAAAAAAACAGATATAAAGGAACACTAAATCCAACATGGACGTTCAAGTAGATCTTAAAATGGCTCCTCAAAACAGTGTGTCACTGAATGTGAATGACGCTGAAGTACATTTCTAAATGTGCTTTTCAAAAAAATGCCAGGAATCAGCATGTGCAGATGCAGTGGTCAAAAACACTACCCCAACAAGAAGCACTTGCTGCATTTACAAACAAAGTCAGTGCTCCTGTTAGGGTCATATTAATAACCATCTCCAAGCCATGAAATGACGAACGAAAAAAACACATTTTTAGTTATAACTCCCCTTGTTTTGGTTGTAAATTGCTAGCTTGTCTATGGAAATCAAGGCCTTGACCAAGAAACTTTGTCACAACCAAGACAACCCCAAAGAGAAGCACTTATGAATATAATCATCATGAGTGGCTCCTTTCAGGTGGTCTGAGAGTGGCTCACATTCAAGGATATCTGAATTTCACAGTGTTGGTTTGGTCAGTTGAAACTGCCCCAACAAGTTGCACTTACTCAGTTCAACAGTAAAGTCAGTGCTCAAGTTAAGGTAATATAAATGACTTCTTCACACAAGAAAAATCCTCTTTATTCTTAAAAAGTGATGACCTTGTGGACTCAAGACAAATTTTGACACTAGAGGACCTCAAGATTACCCCAACAATTAGCACTTACTGTTTTCACAACTCAAGTCAGTGCTTATGTTAGAGTAATGATGGTGACCAGTTTATGAAATGATCTGCTGATTTAAAATAGTTGAACAAGTCACACACAAAACAACCCCAAAGAGAAGCACTTATGGACACAAGAACCATGAGTGTCTCCCTTGGAGTTGATCTGCATGTTTCACATCACATGTATCTTCAGTTACAGTCCAGAGCAGTTGTCATGTACAATCACCCCAACAAGAAGCACTTACTGAATTCAAAGACAAGTTAATGCTCGAGTTGGGTCAATGAGACAGACATCTAATGAGCAATTTCCCTTACTTGCGTCTTCCATAGTCCACATGAATACTTCTGCTTTCTTCTGTGCTGTGTCTCCTTCACAGCCGCTGAGGTGTTTGCAGAACAGGTTTGGCCATCTTAAATACCCAATGCCACCACTTTCTCCCCCTTGTTTTGCAGAAAGTTTCACAGGTCTAGGTATTGATCAGCCTAACGACTGTGCCATAGTGGCCATTCAACCACCATCACATTTTGAATGCAGGGTCGTCAGACGTTGATGAGATTACAAAAACCTTTCAGTGAGGTGACTTCCAGCAGCTTCTTGCCATTTCTTGGTTTCTGCTTGGATCTCAATCAAAATGTACTGACAGCAATATGAATTCAGAGGAATAGAGGACAGCTTACCTGATGCACCTTGTTGCTTTTGGAACATCTCCAGGTGGAAGTCCAGTCAAATTTCCTGAGAGCAGTACAGAAAAAAACAGATATAAAGGAACACTAAATCCAACATGGACGTTCAAGTAGATCTTAAAATGGCTCCTCAAAACAGTGTGTCTCTGAATGTGAATGACACTGAAGTACATTTCTAAATGTGCTTTTGAAATAAATGCCAGGAATCAGCATGTGCCGATGCAGAGGTCAAAAACACTACCCCAACAAGAAGCACTTGCTGCATTTACAAACAAAGTCAGTGCTCCTGTTAGGGTCATATTAATAACCATCTCCAAGCCATGAAATGACGAACGAAAAAAACACATTTTTAGTTATAACTCCCCTTGTTTTGGTTGTAAATTGCTAGCTTGTCTATGGAAATCAAGGCCTTGACCAAGAAACTTTGTCACAACCAAGACAACCCCAAAGAGAAGCACTTATGAATATAATCATCATGAGTGGCTCCTTTCAGGTGGTCTGAGAGTGGCTCACATTCAAGGATATCTGAATTTCACAGTGTTGGTTTGGTCAGTTGAAACTGCCCCAACAAGTTGCACTTACTCAGTTCAACAGTAAAGTCAGTGCTCAAGTTAAGGTAATATAAATGACTTCTTCACACAAGAAAAATCATCTTCATTCTTCAATATTGATGATTTTGTTTACTCACGACGAATTTTGACAGGAGAGGACCTCAAGGTTACCCCAACAATTAGCACTTACTGTTTTCAGAACTCAAGTCAGTGCTTATGTTAGAGTAATGATGGTGACCAGTTTATGAAATGATCTGCTGATTTAAAATGGCTGAAAAAGTCACACACAAAACAACCCCAAAGAGAAGCACTTATGAACACAAGAACCATGAGTGTCTCCCTTGGAGTTGATCTGCATGTTTCACATCACATGTATCTTCAGTTACAGTCCAGAGCAGTTGTCATGTACAATTACCCCAACAAGAAGCACTTACTGAATTCAAAGACAAGTTAATGCTCGAGTTGGGTCAATGAGACAGACATCTAATGAGGAATTTACCTTACTTGCATCTTCCATAGTCCACATGAATACTTCTGCTTTCTTCTGTGCTGTGTCTCCTTCACAGCCGCTGAGGTGTTTGCAGAACAGGTTTGGCCATCTTAAATACTCAATGCCACCACTTTCTCCGCCTTGTTTTGCAGAAAGTTTCACAGGTCTAGGTATTGATCAGCCTAACGACTGTGCCATAGTGGCCATTCAACCACCATCACATTTTGAATGCAGGGTCGTCAGACGTTGATGAGATTACAAAAACCTTTCAGTGAGGTGACTTCCAGCAGCTTCTTGCCATTTCTTGGTTTCTGCTTGGATCTCAATCAAAATGTACTGACAGCAATATGAATTCAGAGGAATAGAGGACAGCTTACCTGATGCAACTTGTTGCCTTTGGAACATCTCCAGGTGGAAGTCCAGTCAAATTTCCTGAGAGCAGTACAGAAAAAACACATATAGAGGAACACTAAATCCAACATGGACATTCAAGTAGATTTCAAAATGGCTCCTCAAAACAGTGTGTCTCTGAATGTGAATGACACTGAAGTAAATTTCTAAATGTGCTTTTGAAATAAATGCCAGGAATCAGCATGTGCCGATGCAGTGGTCAAAAACACTACCCCAACAAGAAGCACTTGCTGCATTTACAAACAAAGTCAGTGCTCCTGTTAGGGTCATATTAATAACCATCTCCAAGCCATGAAAGGATAAACATGGAAACCACATTTTTTCAAAAACTCCCATTGTTTTGGTTGTAAAGTGCTTTTTTATCAGCGGAAATTAAGGCCTTGGCATAGATACGACCAACAAGAAACTTTGTCACAACCAAGACAACCCCAAAGAGAAGCACTTATGAATATAAACATCATGAGTGGCTCCTTTCAGGTTGCCTGAAAGTGGCTCAATTTCAAGAATGTTTAAATTTCACACATGATTTGCTAATTTAAAATGGCTGAACAAGTCACACACAAAACAACCCCAAAGAGAAGCACTTATGAACACAAGAACCATGAGTGTCTCCCTTGGAGCTGATCTGCATGTTTCACATCACATGTATCTTCAGTTACAGTCCAGAGCGTTTGTCATGTACAATCACCCCAACAAGAAGCACTTACTGAATTCATAGACAAGTTAATGCTCAAGTTGGGTCAATCAGACAGACATCTAATGAGCAGAAAAGTTTCAGTGAGGTGACTTCTCAAAATGGCTCCTCAAAACAGTGTGTCACTGAATGTGAATGACGCTGAAGTACATTTCTAAATGTCCTTTTGAAATAAATGCCAGGAATCAGCATGTGCCGATGCAGAGGTCAAAAACACTACCCCAACAAGAAGCACTTGCTGCATTTACAAACAAAGTCAGTGCTCCTGTTAGGGTCATATTAATAACCATCTCCAAGCCATGAAATGACGAACAAAAAAACCCCCACATTTTTAGTTATAACTCCCCTTATTTTGGTTGTAAACTGCTAGTTTGTCTACGGAAATCAAGGCCCTGACCACCAAGAAACTTTGTCACAACCAAGACAACCCCAAAGAGAAGCACTTATGAATATAATCATCATGAGTGGCTCCTTTCAGGTGGTCTGAGAGTGGCTCACATTCAACGATATCTGAATTTCACAGTGTTGGTTTGGTCAGTTGAAACTGCCCCAACAAGTTGCACTTACTCAGTTCAACAGTAAAGTCAGTGCTCAAGTTAAGGTAATATAAATGACTTCTTCACACAAGAAAAATCCTCTTTATTCTTAAAAAGTGATGACCTTGTGGACTCAAGACAAATTTTGACACTAGAGGACCTCAAGATTACCCCAACAATTAGCACTTACTGTTTTCACAACTCAAGTCAGTGCTTATGTTAGAGTAATGATGGTGACCAGTTTATGAAATGATCTGCTGATTTAAAATAGTTGAACAAGTCACACACAAAACAACCCCAAAGAGAAGCACTTATGGACACAAGAACCATGAGTGTCTCCCTTGGAGTTGATCTGCATGTTTCACATCACATGAATCTTCAGTTACAGTCCAGAGCAGTTGTCATGTACAATCACCCCAACAAGAAGCACTTACTGAATTCAAAGACAAGTTAATGCTCGAGTTGGTCCAATGAGACAGACATCTAATGAGCAATTTACCTTACTTGCATCTTCCATAGTCCACATGAATACTTCTGCTTTCTTCTGTGCTGTGTCTCCTTCACAGCCGCTGAGGTGTTTGCAGAACAGGTTTGGCCATCTTAAATACTCAATGCCACCACTTTCTCCCCCTTGTTTTGCAGAAAGTTTCACAGGTCTAGGTATTGATCAGCCTAACGACTGTGCCATAGTGGCCATTCAACCACCATCACATTTTGAATGCAGGGTCGTCAGACGTTGATGAGATTACAAAAACCTTTCAGTGAGGTGACTTCCAGCAGCTTCTTGCCATTTCTTGGTTTCTGCTTGGATCTCAATCAAAATGTACTGACAGCAATATGAATTCAGAGGAATAGAGGACAGCTTACCTGATGCAGCTTGTTGCCTTTGGAACATCTCCAGGTTGATGTCCAGTCAATACAGAAAAGACAGATTTAAAGGAACACTAAATCCAACATAGAAGTTCAAGTAGATCTCAAAATGGCTTCTCAAACAGCGTGTCACTGAATGTGAATGATGCTGAAGTACATTTCGAAGCGTGCCTTTCAAATAAATACCAGAACCAAGCATCTTCAGATGCAGAAGTCAACAACAAGAACCATTTGCATTATTGATAAACAAAGTCAGTGCTCCTGTTAGGTTCATATTAATAACCAAGTCCTTGATCATAAAATGGTCTACATGAAGAACATTTTTAGTTTTTACCCTCATTACATAAAATTAGTGATTGCTTCAGTATTTTGCCCTTAAAGTCAGTGTTTCGCAAATGCACCATTGGCTGCAATAACCATATTCAGATTGTATAGATCGGTCTTAATTCCCCTTGCATATCTGCATCATTTCCTCTGTTCTTCTTTGCAAGACTGCTCAAGCTCTATCAGGTTGCACAGAGATTCAAAATGATCAACCATTTTCAAGTCCTGTCCTCAATTCTCCATTGGATTGAGGTCTGGGTTCTGACTTGTCCACTCAAGAACATTCACCTTGTTTTTAAACCATTTCTGCACATTTTTGCATGTATGCTTTTGGATTATTATTGTGGTAGCAAACTAATGTTCCCCTAAGTTGCATTTCTCTCCCATACTGTAATAGTTTGTTCTCCTCGATTTCCCTACACTTTGCTGCTTTCATTTTACCATTGGCCTTGCAAGCTTTCCAGGGCCCGCTACAGAGAAGTATCCAAACATCATGATGCTGCCACCACCATGTTTCAAGCTGGGGATTGTGCTTTGTTATAATGTGTAGTGTTTATTGTCTGTCAAACGTGGCTTTTTGTAAGATGGCCCGAAAGGTCAGTTTTGGTCTCAATAGACCAAACAACCTTCTTTTAGATGACTTGAGAGTCTCCCACAAGCCTTCTGTTGAACTCTAATTCAGATTTAATATGAGCTTCTTTTAACAGTAGCTTTCTCTTTGCACTCTGTCATAAAGTTTAGACTATAAGAACCTGTAAAACAGTTGCAGTATCCACAGTTGGTCTCATCTCAGTGGCTGAAGCTTGTAATGCCTTCAGAGTAGTCATAGGTGGCTTGGTGGCCTCCCTCAGTAGGCTCTCCTGGTTAGTTTTTCAGATTACCTGCTCTGGGTAGGTCATTATGCAATCACTTATTCATATTTTTAGTTAATTAACATTTATTTTGTAAAATATTGTCAAAAAAGCCTAATTAAATTGACCATGATTCAATGTTGCAAAAAAAAAACCAAAAACTTCCCCGGGAGGGTAAATACTTGTTCTTGGCATTGCACATCTTGGGAGTCTTCCTCTCTGTCCCCTTTCTTGATTTTGTTCTTATTGTGAATTGCTATTGTCTGCAAATAGTAGAACATTTTCTTCTGTTCCCCTCACAAATATCTCTAGTTTTTCCTTGGATATTTTTTAAATAATGTCATAAAATCAGCTGAAGGTATTTGGAGATCAGTTCTTCCACTCTTCCACTGTTTTACGTTGCTTTTCAAAGCAAAATACCTGGTGTATTTGAACTTGTACTTAAACACATTATTTATAGAAATATAAATTGTAATGCACACGCAATGAATCTTAGTCATTTCAGTGCACTGAGCGAGGTTGATGCTACAACCTTTTTCTTGTTTTAACTAATCCATCTTAGCTGATTTTGCTCAGCTACGTAACTTAATAAAATGATCATAGTGGATTTTAAATTCAAATTGATTTTTTAAATTCAAAAATACTTTCTGCAGAGAAATATATTAACAAGATTCACCAATGCTTCCAGGTATATTGTGGAGTGCAGCACAGACGTCCGACCACCAACTTATCTGTACAGAAAAGACACTTATGACCTGTCATCCGTTGCTGACCCTGACTACAAGGACAGCATGCTGCCCTTTCACAGCCTGAAAGCAGAGGCTTGGCCAAGAATGGAAGAACTGGGGCTGGATGAGTCTCAGATGAGAGCCTTCCAGCTGGCCCTTACAAAGGAGCTGGCCATCATACAGGGACCTCCTGGAACTGGTATGAATTTCAAATTTAATGTCATTGTTTGAGGTATAACTTCATTCATTCATGAATGAATAGTGTATGTGTAAACGTATTTTACATATTTTTCTAAAACGACAGACCATAAGGAAATGCAAAGTTAAATTGTTGTTCTAAAATTCATCAAAATCAAGCTCTTCTACATTTCCCTTTTTCTCAGGAAAAACCTACGTTGGCCTAAAGATTGCTCAGGCTCTGTTGACCAATCAGCATCTCTGGAGAGATGAATTAGGCACAGCTCCCATGCTAGTTGTATGTTACACTAACCATGCCCTGGATCAGTTCCTTGAGGGTAAGAACACGTCTGTCCATAATAGCATCAGATGTGTTGAATTCATTGTTTTAATAGTTTGGTCAGGTTGCTTGTCGAGAAAAAATGTGTGTATTTATTCCAAATACAAACAGTAGTTCTTGGACATCTACTTCAAGTTGTATTTAATAATTTTTCCTAGCACACTCCTGATCTGTGCCCTGGAATGGGTAATGAAATACAAATAGGCTTTCAGTTTTATCAGATGTGATTTGCATTTGGTTTGACTTCCCAGGTATTCATAAATTTCTGCCAGAGGGCATAGTGAGAATAGGAGGTCGCAGCAACAGTGAGATCCTGAAGAAGTTCAATCTAAGGGAGCTGACCCAATCACACAACTTCCGACGTAAGCTGCCGCCTCACCTACGTACTGCATATAATGAGGTAAGCTCATGCTAATTAAACTGCAGTGTGAATCTTCAAACTTAACTTGATGTCTCAAGTCAGCTATATGAAAAGATATAATAGGTGCAAATAATTCACAAAAAGCAGCCTGTTACTGTTCGCTAAAAGCATTAAATCTATCCAATGGATGTCTTGTTTTGCATATGTTGCACCTGGGTCACATAGTACATCATATATTTCACTGTGCACAGTATTGCAGTGTATTTTACATATCCTTGTGTGACTTCTCCACCTGTTTAACAGATTTACAAGCAGCTGTGTCAGGAGGAGAGGGAGATCCAGCAACAGAGTGTAAAGCTGGAGTGTTCTCTGAAAGGTGTAATGCGTGAAACCTTCTTACAGAAGTTCATTTCACACAGACACTGGGACAGTCTGCATCAATGCCCTGTGAGTCATACTGAATAAGAAATACGCATTAATTTATATACAATATATACATATGAGTGTGTGTGTGTGTGTGTGTGCAAACTGAGCTAGACAGATTGGACAGAATGAAAAGCAATGCAAACTCATATGTCTTTTAAATGATTTCTAGGCACAGGATGAATTTGAGACCTGGAGTGAGAAGAAGTCCAGTCTGATGATGGAGTGGTTGGGTTTGGGTTCCACTGTCTTCCTGCAGAGGGAGACAGAGAATGCAAATGGAAATGAAGGTTTGTTTGTTACTTTTAGTGGGGTCACTGAAACAGCACAAGAGTATTTAATAATTGTCTTGCGAACATGCTAAAGTGAGCACTTAAAACAGCAAAATGACCATATTGCTGAATAATAATATATATTCCAACACTTAGATCACCTAGTCAATTTCAGTAACTAAAGGTTATCTAAAACATGAACCATTTATCTTGCAATGTACAGCTCATACAGTATATTTATCACAATATCGCATTATCTATGCCCTCATTCAATTCTCTTGCCTGTTATCCGTCTGTATGTGAGCATCCTGCGTTTAATTATACTACATGCTACTTCATAAATTGTCAGTAAAAAAAACAAAACAATAAACAATAATATGTGCAGTTATTGCACTGTGAGAATAAAATAATTCCCGTGCTGATTCTTACTTGTTACACACAGCAACAGAGGGAGCAATGGAGGTGGAAGAAGAAGACCTCATTGAAATCGCAGAGGAGGCAGATCTGATCCAGGCAGAAAGGATTATTGAAGACAACTTTGATCCCAGAGGTGGTAGCGATGGCAGGAAGAAGGAAGACATGGAGGAGGCTGTCAGAGCAGTGGAAGAACTGATGCTGGCTATGAACTTGGATAAAGCTGAAATACAGGTTGAACAGAGAGAGAAAGAATGGGAGGTAAAATTAGTAGGAGATTTTTCTTTCAGAGTTTTAACATTTTTGCAGTCCCCGTTCAATCAAACAAATTGATTTGAGAGCACTTTCATTCAGACACAGGGTGAGATTGCTTTTAGATTGGTTTAGTAGATGCATGCTCATGCTTAGATTAAATCTAAGAGCTGACCAACAGAGACATATCTTTACAGGTTTAGGTTTCCAACATAGGTTATTTAAATGTTTGTTTTTCTTCCCTTTGCTGGCCCATTGCTTGTTTTTCTTGGCATCATTACTGCCACCAACTGTTGTTCAGTGGAATAGCCCGAGGCTATTGGCAGTAGTGTCTCAAATCACCTACTTTACACACATGCAGGCTTGTGCAGGACCCAACTCATAAAACCTGCTCTGTAGCATTGCTAGTGGTCATATAATCCACAGGTTACCAATAACAGAACAGTGTAGTACCCACAAAGGAGCCAATTAAATTACTTGCTTCAAGGAGACAACTAAACGTGTGTTAAGTACAAGATATTCACCACCAGTAGGGTGGGCATCTGAAAAGGCTGTAGCAGCAGAATGTTTAATTCATAGTAGTTATTGTGATTGTATCCCTACAGTTGCATAGCTAAACACACTGCTTCTATGCAGTGCTATATCTTATCCTGATACTTCACACAACAACATACTGTTTGATGTCAGTTTTTCATCTCAGCCAAACTGCATCATTTTATTTCAACTAAAGGATGACAAAAAACAGATAAAATGACAGTTTGAGGTTCTGATTTTATTCTACTCTGATCTGTACAGATACAACAGGCCCAAAGGAAAAAGATGAAGAAGAAAATCAGGAGAGAGCTAGGGAAGACGTCAACTATGACTGAAGAAGAGGAAGATTACATCTTGGATGTGTGGACTATTAGTCTGCAAGACAGATGGAGGCTTTATCGGTAGATCTGCATCTATGTTTCAGTTTTCTGTCCTTCATTCACTGTGCACCAACCATCAACTCTCCTAGAAGATTTCTTCCATTTCCGTTGTCCTGCCTTCCTTTTCCATTTTCCTTCCTTCTTCTGCCATGCTGCTCTCATCCCATAAGTGACCTTTGTCTGGTAGAAGTAGTATTTTCCCAGTGCATTTAATTAAGTCAAGTAGTCATAAGGTAAACATATCCCAGAGGATCTTCTCACCATAGAGAGCCAAGACCTATCTCCTAACTTCTATTAGTGTGGGACTGGACTCATGTTCACACAGTCATAGCTATAATTTAATTAATAAATAAGATCATTTCCTTCCAAGACACATGCAATATGTCTTACCGTATTCTTTCAGATGCTAATAATGAGTCTCAAGTCTTTAGTATAATTATTTGACTTGTCACTGTGTTGGACTATTATTAACTGACTTTGTTTCTGCAGGTTGTGGGTGTCGCGCTACAGGGTGGAGCTTCGCACCAAAGCTCTCACTTCTGAACAGGAGTATCAGAATGCAGTGGACAGACTGGCTGATGTGAAACGACACGAGAACCTCTGTCTGCTTAAGGAAGCCACGGTACAGATTAAGAGTCTGAAAGAGTAGGAATAGCAGTGTTTAATGATTCTACCTTACACCTTTTAGTCATAATGTCTTTAGACAAAATGTACTTGATTAAAAAGAATGAGAAGTAAACATGTTTTGTGGAATTTAATGTGATATAAAACATTAATGTACTTTGTTTTATTGAAAAGGAAGTTATGCTTCATTAACATATTAACACTAACAGAAAGTTTTGAGCTGTGCATCTTTGTGGTGTCTGAACTATTTTTTCTGAAATCCCAGCAATGACAAATTACACTGGAGGTCACTGTGCCCTGCCAGCAATTAGTCCCCTGTAAAATGACATTCCACAGAGCCAGGCTAGCTGTTTCCCCCTGTTTCCAATCTTTGTGCTAAATCAATCAGCCACTGGCTGTGACTTTATATTTGTGGTGCAGATATGTAAATGGTATCAGTTTTCATGTCTTTCAATCAGCAAGAAAACAAAAGTAATACAGAAAATGTTGAACCCTTCCTTTGATAAATGACAATGAAAACATAGAAGTAAAGGGAATTGTGTGGACAAGAAAAAATTTTGTGCTTAAAAATTATCAGTGGAAATTGTCTGTGAGGCTCAGATTTAACAGGTTAATGAAAGCTGAGTTCACAGACATGACCTCCCAAAATGTATCTTTATAAACTTTATTGATCCCACAGTGGGGAAAGTTCACCATTACAGCAGCTCCAAAAGAAAAAGTATTAAAGTATAAAGGCAGTGCAAGAATAAATAAGAAAAAATACACAGGGCAAAAATTGCAGAGAACATTATATACAGATCATCTTTAAAAAAATACTACGTAGAAGACTATATACAAGAGGATGAGGAATCACTTATTGCACATAAGTAGGTGGATGCGTGTGTAAATTGCGGGAAGAAAAAAGTGCATCAGTAAACAGTACACAGTGAAGTTTATAATGCGGCATTGTAAATACACTTGTTGTAAAATTAGTAATAATATACTTGTAAAAGCTGCAATACAACAGATTGTAGTAATATAATGATGACAAATATCTGACTTGATAAGCTCATATTTTGTAGAAATAAACTGAAACACTGTCTATCAGGTTATTGGCATGACAACAACAGGAGCGGCCAAGTTCCGTACAACACTGCAGCAAGTGCGTCCACGCCTGGTGATTGTAGAAGAGGCTGCAGAGGTTCTTGAGGCTCACACCATCACCACACTGAGCCAAGCATGTGAACACCTCATCCTCATCGGAGACCACCAGCAGGTAAGAACTCAGGCTGACAAAGAGGGCAGTGTTTCATGAACTCTTAGCGGGCTTTCATCTCATTAAACTCTGCCTAACTCTTTTTATACTGCTGTATTTAAAAAAATAAAAAATAAAAAAAAAATCCTCGACACCTCTGAGTGAATTTATCCCATTTTTATGTCTAGGTGAAAATTCTAGAGACAGGGTTTCACTAGGGACTGTATGTTTCTGTGTTGCTTTTTCATAGTTGTTACATTAGTCTGTTTTGCCTTGAGGGAAATAGCAAAAACAACATCCCAGCCTTTGCAAGAGACAGAGAAGAGTGAGGTGTGATATGCTGGACATCAGTACACTATTATACAACTACTTGTCAGCGCCTGCCAAGGACATATGGCCAAGCAGCCTGTCTAGCAATCTGCAGCATGTGATCACAACTACACACAGTTCTATCACAGATCTCAACATTCAGTCCCAGATTCTTCTTGCTGTGTGACTTTGTCTGCTCTGAACTCATATTTGCTCGTTGTACCCTGTTTATGCATGGATTTATGCATGCATTTGCCTGTATAAACAAACCCCAACTCCTTACAGTTTTATAGAAAGTTTAGCAAGTATAAGAACTGAATTTTGAACAGAGCTTGATTTAAAATTGCTTTTATTGTAACCCAGGCTTGGAAATCAATAGCCATTTTTTATACATCGTGAACATCTGATTAATATGAAAAGTAATTTACCGCTCAGCCCGAGGCTTCACTATTTTCTACAACTTGGTGCAATTAAATGTACCAGACTAATGTTGACCAATGTTTGACTAAAGTTGTAAGCAAATACATAAAAACCTTTAAAAAATTATCTCTGATGTATCACTTTAAGCTACAAGCAAGTTAATTAGTACAGATGTGGTAAAATAATGATAATAATAATAATAATGATAATTGTGATGCCACTAATCTGAGTTAGTCTGTTTGTTTGATGGGTTTAAAGCATCTGATAATATTTGTTTATTTATTTTTTACTCCGTGAGCACGTATTCAGAGCTTTATTTTTATGGAACCCAAACCTGAATCTGTGCATGTAATGGAGGTGGATGGATCACACTTTCCAAGTAAAATAAGCTCTGGCATTGTTGTGCTGTTCATTAATCACAGGTTTGGTGTTGAATCGAGCAGAACACAATGCTTCACATTTATACTAGAATTTGTCTTGCCTCCCCCACACCCCTCCCACATACATGCACAATCACACTCTGTCCTCTAGCTAAATTAGGTTTGCACGCACACACACACACACACACACACACACACACACACACACACACACACACACACACACACACACACACACACACACGCACACACATAGACACATACACACCCAGAAACACACACATATAGGCAAAACAGCAAAAAACCTAACAGGACAGCAAAAGAAAATTAGAGCACATTTGCATACATTCTATATTCCCATCTTGTCTCCCTAAAGGACCAAACCCAGAACAGAATATTGTTTCTAGGTTTGCTAAAGATTGTTATTCTCACCTGTGTCTGAGAACTCTATAATTAATAGTAAACTACAAATCATCCGATCAACCTAAACATATGACCAGGAAAATCATCTCTCCCTTCTTAACTTAGATTACTTACTTTTACTGCAATTAAATATGTCAAACTAGTTCAGGAAATCTTACATTTTAGATTAATGGCCACTTGCATAAAAGAAGGCAAAGCCTGATAACAAACTGTAAGTCAGCTGTAAGTTTCAGGTACATAACTTAATAGCTTAGTTTTTCAAAGTATTGATAAAAAAGATTCAGCAATATAACAGAACTTGTATTCAAAGTGTTAAAAGCATATGGCGAACGTGATTTTTCCTTCAGCTGCGCCCCAGTGCCACAGTGTACGAACTTGCTAAGAACTTCAGCCTGGAGATGTCCATGTTTGAGAGGCTGGTGAAGATGGGCCTGCCCTTTGTCAGACTCAACTACCAGGTTTGTGTTTCTACAAATATTCTTCTGCTCGTCTTATTGCAAGAGCAACCGTTAAAAATGTAAATCATATAGTTAAACACAAAGCTGGAAGCGACAGGCTTTATTGCTATGTTTGTGTACGTTGTGTGTATGTGCCAGCATGTCTTTGTGAATTCTGTCTTTATCTGTGTTACTGTTTTTCTTTGGTCTTTAGCATCGCATGAGGCCAGAAATTGCCCGTCTTCTGACCCCACACATCTACTCAGAGCTCGAAAACCATCCCTCTGTGCTGGACTACGAAAACATCAAGGTGTGTATTGTGTTTGGTCTCCTGCAGCGTCTCCATTCAGTTTGTTTTTCTCACCAGTGAATACCTGTTTCCTTGCCTGCATGGATTTAAAAAAAAAAAAAAAAAAAAAAAAAATCATTTGCATGGTCTTGGGCCTATGTTTGGCCATCCATACAAGATTAACAACACAAAATCTAATAAGAAATACAAAAATGGCATAGAATATGTTTCATTCCGTGCTTTTTTTTTTTTGTTACAGGGTCTTAACACCAACTTATTCTTTGTGGAGCATAACCACCCAGAGGAAGAGATCAAAGATGGAAGAAGCCATCAGAACCGTCATGAGGCAGAATTTGTTGTTGCTCTTTGCCGTTATCTTCTCTTCCAGGAATACAGACTAGAGCAAATTACCATTCTTACGACATACACCGGCCAACTTCACTGTTTCCGCAAACTCATGCCTGTGAAAGAGTTTTCAGGCGTCAAAGTGCATGTAGTAGACAAGTACCAAGGAGAAGAGAATGACATTGTTTTGTTGTCTTTGGTCCGTAGCAACCCGCAGGGAAAAGTTGGCTTTTTAAACATTCCCAACCGTGTCTGTGTAGCCTTGTCACGTGCCAAGAAAGCTCTATATTGTATTGGCAACAGTGGGATGCTCAGCCAAGTTAAACTGTGGAGCAACATCTTCCACACCTTGAGGGAAAACAACCAGGTTGGGAAGGCTCTGACCCTCTGCTGTCAGAATCATCCAGAACGACAGGTCAAAGCATCTAGTGTTGAGGATTTCAAGCAAGCACCCGAGGGAGGCTGCACCCAGCCTTGTGAGTTCCGTTTAGCGTGTGGCCATGTCTGCCCAAGAGTCTGTCACCCGTATGACCCAGAGCACAAGGAGTACAAGTGTGTCAAGAAGTGCCAGAAGATTTTATGTGATCAGGGACACAGGTGCACACTTCTGTGCTATCAAGCATGTCCAGAGCAATGTTCAGTGAAGGTTGAAAAGATCATACCCCAGTGTCAACACACACAAATGGTTCCATGCCACCAGGATCCAGAAACATTTGTATGCCAGGAACCCTGCCAGAAGTTGCTACCTTGTGGACATCCGTGTGATTTAGTCTGTGGGGAACCATGCAACAGTAGGTGCAAGGTGAAGGTCACCTTAAAGCTTAAGTGTGGACACAGCCAGCAAGATGCTTGCTTTTACAAAACACAGATAGAGCAGCCTGAATGTAGGACCCCGTGTAAGCATCAGCTAAAATGCGGTCATGCCTGTCGTGGCACCTGTGGCAAATGTTATCAGGGACGCTTCCACTTCCCCTGTTCTCACCAATGCGAGCGTCTCCTCATTTGTTCTCACAAGTGCAGTAAGCCTTGCACTAAAAACTGCCCCCCCTGTCAGAGACCTTGTGAGAACTGCTGTGTCCATAGCAAATGTATGAATCAGTGCGGGCAGCCTTGTGCTCGTTGCATTGAGCCCTGTGCCTGGAACTGCCCTCACCAGAGCTGCAGTAAGCTTTGCCATGAGCCATGCGATCGTCTGCCATGCACGCAACCCTGTGCCAAGATCCTGAAGTGTGGGCACCCATGCATAGGCCTATGTGGAGACAAATGTCCCAGCAAATGTCGCATCTGTGATTATGATGAGGTCACTGAGATCTTCTTTGGCACTGAAGATGAGCCTGAGGCTCGCTTCATTCAGTTGGAGGACTGTGGACACATAATTGAATACACAGGCATGGATACATATATGGGGATGGATGACAACAACCAAGCAAATGAAGGAGAGCAAGTGGCCATAAAGCTAAAGGAGTGTCCCAAGTGCCGAACTCCAATCCGTAAAAATCTACGCTATGGATCTCACATCAATCGCAGTCTGGCTGAGATAGAGAAGGTAAAGGAGAAGATAAATGGTCTGCAGCCAGATATTGAAGAGCGCAGAAAGGTCCTTCAAAAACAGTGGAGGGAAAACCTTTCCATCCATGAAATGCATCAGCAAGAGGATTATATGCATATAAAGGTCAGATTGGGAATACCCTACCTCACAGCACATGATCTGTGGGTCCTAGAAAACAAGATGGATTACCTAATAAGAGTTGCAAAACTACTTAAGATCGAACAGGAAAACATGTCATTCATGCATGGCTACAGGTTTAGGAAGAACGTTGCAGAGTTTGTGTGTTGGCTTAAAACCTACCACCAAAACTTCACAGACCAACAGGTTTTTGATTTGCAGAGAGAGCTAGGCAGACTCACCCTCTTGGCTGAACTCAACGCCCGCTGCAATTTAGCAGGCAGGAGAGGACAAACCGACAAAATTCAATCTGAGGCACAACAAATGAGAGATGTGTTGGAAATGCCTGGCCAATTCACTGAGCAAGATCAACGCAGAGTCAAAGAAGCCATGGAGGAACTGGACAAGAAGCTTCCACTCAAAGGCTTGGGGATCAGTGAAGAGGAGAGAAAGATGATCGTCTCAACCATGAATATGCCACCTGGACACTGGTACAAATGTCCTAATGGCCATGTCTATCTTATCACAGAGTGTGGAGGGGCTATGGAAAGCCGACGTTGCCCTGATTGTAATGCTACTATTGGTGGGGAAAGGCACAGACTTGATAGTAGCAACCGAGTTGCCTCAGAGATGGATGGGGCACAGCACCCTGCTTGGTCAGAAGCATATAACCATCCGAACATTGGTCGCTTTAACTTGTAAAAGCCAAGCCTTATGGAAGTATGTTGCCTGCACAGCCTTGAGTGACAACAGGTTATGATTTTGATGAGGAGGAGGAAAGGCCTTTGCAAAATTCAGGATACCTTTTTTAAAGTACTTGTGCGTTTCACTTTGCAGCATTCAAGGCACATCAGAGGTAGATAGTAGGCTATATATAGATCATATGCTTTGTACATGAAATACACTTCTTAAACCTTTTGTTGAAAATGCAGACTTTAGTAGTAATAGCAATTACCTGTGTTACTGTATTACCATCAAATATCCCTTTGCTTGTGAATGTATGTAACCTAGTATTAAGGTGTACTTCATGGAATTTTTGTTCTGTTATATACATTATGGGTAGTGATTTTGTTTTACCAATTCTTAGAAAAAGGCTTAGAATAAGTGATGGATGGAAGCTTTTAAAGTTACTCGGCTGACGACTGTAATCCTTTTGATCTGTTCAGGTCTTGTAGAGTTGTTGTCCTGTACCTCAACAATAGGTGGCAGCCAAACACTGTAAAATAACATACAGATATCATTTAGTAGTTATTATGCTTGCAGCATGTTCCTACAAGAATAAAAATATCTGGAACTACAAACCTATTCTTGCATTTCTTTTGGACACACATGCCATGATTCGAGAAACACCATCAGGGAAGGCAGTGTTCAAATAGCATGTCTCTAGAAATATAATTGGAGTTAAACTGTATGTTGTTTTTTTTTCAGGCTGAAAGTAATAAGCTCAGCTGAAGTGATCAACATGTAAGTTGTAAGTCTAATACAGTCTGTGTATGCTTTAAAAACACACACAAAAGAACACATTCACATAAAGTTGGTATGAAGGAATTATTATTCAGAAATTATTTTTATAGGTGCTATTCTGCAGAAATATTTATCTACCTATGCATGAAAAAAAGTTTTTTTTCTCACTTCTCATTATAACAAATACTTTTTCTCTCCTTTCTCCCTCTTGTCTCTTAAACACACTGAGCTGGTATCAGCCCGAGATAAACATTTGTGTCTGTAACAGAACATCATTGGCAGTGAGGCCCAAGAAATAGCCCCGAAATAGCTACAATTCCTCTTCACTACCATACAGGACTCACAGTCGCTGAGTTTCATTTTGTCGTTTTGTAACAGCTTGCATCACTTTATTACATGATGAATGTATCCCTGTCACAAAATCAGCTCCAGTGCAAACTGTGCTGTCTGCAGGGGAAAAAGGAACAACAAAAATGTGCTGTCAAGACAAGTGTTAAAATTGAGCAAATTTTAAAAGCTTGCCACTCTCTTAGTATTTATAGGATTCAAGCACCAGGCTGAGAGAGAGCTGGACAAAAGCCGGTGCCGGAGAAAAATGGTAATATTCTGCAGGACTCTCATCTATCATATCAGATGGCCTTAAAATATGTTATTGTCAGAGTTTTCAGCTAATGTGCCTCTGCAATAAAAAAAAAAAAACAGTTTGCCACCAACTCCTTTAAACATATATGTGGTTTGATTACTGTCTCTTTTTTGTAAAGAGAAATACCTGCACAGAATGTTTGGAAAACATCTAGTAAAGGTAAATTCAAAGTAAGAAATTCAGCAGCTTTTAAAATTCAGAATCTGATGAGTCTGATTTGCTTCCATACGATATGGATTATTTTGTATCACGATAACGATATATATCACGATATACCACAATAAAGTATGTTTTCAGTTATTCTCTGAAAAGTTTGACAAAAATTTCATTGCTTACTTTTCTCCACGAAACTTTAACCTGTTGCTAGGGAACAAACCACAAAATGGAGTTTCTTTGCGAAAAATCTCTTTTTTATTCTTCATTTTCACTTATATAAACTTAGAGTATGCATAGTGACAAGAAAACACTAATACAATCGTCGCAGGCTATTTAATGATATATTTGCTGTAATAATTGATAAAATCAGGTTAGAAACAATAGAAGAGAAATGGCACGATAGACACTTTTCTATCGTTCTCATGTATCGTCATATGGCCTAGCACTACCTTCAGTGAGAATCTACAATGGAAATAGTCATGAAAATAAAGAAAAAACATTAAATGAGAAGGTGTCCAAACTTTTGTCTGGTAGTGTAGTTCAGAGGTTTTAGAGCTTCATCCAGCCTCCCTGGATGCATGACAATTAAATTTGAACATCCTTAGCCTAAGAGTTAAATGAGAGTCTGTAAATATTATGGGGAGGCATGACAATTATGTTTTAAAAACATAATTTTCTAACACTTTATCTGATCCGTTAAGTATATATTTTATAATGGATCTTGCAGGTTATCCAGAATGTAGATGACTGTGGTTTTTCTTGTCTCTGGTTTACATAAAGGTGTGAACACTGCAGATGGTTGAAAGTAACTGCTGAATAGAGGTTGAAATGTGAGTTCATACAGACGCAGTGAAGAAAGCTTCAAAGTATGTAAATATGTTGAATTTTATCAAGAGTTAAAATTTTAAAAATATGTTTTGTATGACAATGAAAATTACAGAAAGGCTCTTTGAAACTTTGATTAGCAAAGAATCTCCAAGGCCGCTGGTAAAAAGGTTTGAAAATGAACCAGACGATCTTTGTAATGATAACTCAAAAGTATTAGGGAAAAGCACGGCCGAAGTACTATAAACTTAATCTGTTGTATAAGCCAAGTGTTTAAAGAAAGTAAAGTGCCGCCTCGAAAAAGCTTTTACTTGTATATATGCTGCCCTTCATTATCAATTTCTGTAATTTATTTTGCTTGTATTCCTTATTGTGCAAACATGGTCTTAAATCAGTAAAATCTGATCTAATTTTATTTTTAGCTGGTTTTGATTGTATCATTTTCACCTTGTTGTATTTCAAATTCATCTATAGAAAAAAAAAACAGCTCCATATAATCTACTTCTGAGAAGAAGCAACAAGGTTTATATTCACAGAATGAACCGTTGATATTATGCTGGCTAAGGGTAATGGGTTTGTATTATCAGAAAATTGCTCATTAATGTTCCCTTGGAGGCATTTCATCAGTAAAGTAGGTTGCAGCGCAAAGTTTCTACAAGACACAAATTGTGTGTGATGTCTTGTCATAGACGAAATACACAACCTTGCGTCTTTTGGCCAAAGATCTGAAGCAAAGCTACCAAAACATTAGCCCTCGGTATCAGACATTACCTTCAAGCCTCTTCATGAGCTACCCATGTCTCTATGTTAAATAATAAATGAGAGGTTGTTTACATGGTTGTCCTCCAGAGAAGTTGTCTTTTAACTTTGTTACTGCACTGTATAATTGCAGCATATTTCTTCATGCAAATGATTATACACATCTTACAAATACAGGGAATTATACGTTTTTCTTGAAATAACTGCACTGATTGAAGTTTCCTGTATTTTCACACCTTATGATTTCAGTAAAAAAAAAAAAGTGGAAAAAAAAGGACTCTCAACATTTGCACTTTGAAGTCTTTCCATTCACCTTCCACTTTATTTTAGTTTTGCCTTTTGCAGAGGGTCATAATCCACAAAGGTCTGAATTCATCTGGCACTCGTTTTTAGGCAACTTTAAAGAGATCACAATTTCAAAAAAATATTGCCTTCTTTCTTCCCGCTGGCCCTAATTTCTTCCAAATTTGTCACCAACCTCAGGTGGGAGCTCCTGACTGAGCAGATCACTGGACCTTTTCTGTCTCCAGTTGAAAGTGGCAGAGTCACTCAGCCTCAACTGACTTTCCATCCTTGGCCATCATTCCCACAGGTGCTTGGGGTGCTGTTAACATGCTGTTCACTTCCCAGAGGATTTGACTGATCCCCATCTACTGGACCAGAGAGAGTTAGCCACACAAAGAGATAGACAAGTCAGGCAAGCAGAAACTAAGGCCCACACACATCTACACAGACAGAGGAGGCAGAGATGAAGATAAAATCAAGGGGAAAACAGTGAGATTGGATGGTAAGGGGATGTATTGGACTGACTGACTGATCTGTTTTCAGTCCACCAGAGACTCTGCTGATATAGGAATGAAGACAGAGCTGGAGAGAGAAGCAGGCAGAAAGGGAGGATATGGAGGGAGAATATGCCCAATTTGATATGGAGTGAATGGAGTAGTTTGACTGATCCTCCTTTCCACTGGACCACTGAATGTGTTCAGGTGAAAGATATTCAGGCAGACAGATAGGAAGAGAAAAATCAAGATCAAAAGAAAAAAAAATATAGAGGTATATGGTGAGAGAAAATGTGAATAGGGGTTAAAATTTGTGCAGGAACTAAAAACCAGCAAGAACAAAAGTGAGGCTGACATTTCTGATTCAGCTTGTCAGACTCAGCTCCAAATTGTCAAACTTGCCTTCATACTTTGTCAGCCTCAGCTGTGCTTAAAAAGTTATGCTATAAGGTGGAACCTTTTCACAGAGCCGGCATATGAAGAGTCACACGAACAGTCAGTCATTGAAATTCAGATTTTCAGCACTGGCACCTCATCTGTTACAGCAAATCCAAATGCAGCTTTTTAAGTAATGCAATTAATTCAACCCACCAACTACAGCGTGCTTAATTTCTATTAGGTTTGAGAGAAAATTATGAATCTTGCAATTAAATTTTACAAAGCAGCTGCTGGCTTTTGAGATGCACAGCCTTACTTGGCATTTTGTAGTGTTGACCACAAAAGAAGACGGATGATTTTCTTTCTAGAAATATAATCGCATGGCACAGAAGACTTGGCTTCAAATCTTACAGCTTCCATCCAAGAAAAGTGACATCTAATTTACAAAAGCCCCAAATCAAAACAATGCATGCCTTGACAGTCACATGATTTAATGATATACATTTTTATTTATCCCTCATCTTCCACACAAACTGGCAAATATACACCTCACAGCAAATATATGACACTCGATGGAATTACAGGAACACTACACTGGATTGTAGACAAGGATGAACCTAACATTTACCAAACAGACATTTATTTGAAAGAAAGACATGTTTAATACTGGAAAATGTCATGTCATTCGTTTTTTTTTTTTTTTTTTTTTTTTTAAATTTCCTTTCAGTCTTTTGCACTACAACCATAAGATGACATGCAGTTTTTTGAGAAGTGAGCTAAAAGTCTAGGCAAAGTTTAAAAGCTTTACAGTCTGGGAATGTGTCAGACGCACAACCTGTGGTTTTAATTGATGCTTAATTGCAGCTTGGGCAGTACATTAATAACTTATTACCTTGGGCCTCTCCTGAGATACTAGCCAGGCAACTCCTCGTGGGGTGTGTGTCATCACATCAAAACTTTGATTAAGGCAGTGGGAAAAGCACAGACCCTGATCACATTTTTGTTCACCTCCCAGGCTGATTTAAATGTAAATTCATTTTAATGTCAGCTCCTCCCATCTTGATAGTGTCTTGGTGTGGGTGGAGGGAGGGAGGGAGGGAGGGAGGAGGGAGGGAGTTGAAGGGAAGAGGGCAATTCTGCCCAGGTAAGCATATTTAGTTTGTGAGGGTCTGATTCTAAACTAATTTGAATAACTGTGTGAAAGCCAATTTGGTTTAATTGAGCTCTGCTCTTCTGAACACCTGCAACTAGATTAGTGACTGACATTAAGTTGTTTTGCTGCATTGGGCCTCCAAGTGCTGCTCCTGCCGCTTCATAACTCTGGATTTACTTCCAAATTTTTAATACAAGACCATATGTGCTTTGCAGAATATGCAATGAGCTTGGCTTAGTGTTTCGCAGAGCAGCAGTGAAATATGGCCAAGAAAGGGAAAATAATACCCAGGCTAATCCATTCTACTCTCCTATGCCTGAGTGCTGTGACAAAGGTGGTTTATTACCATTACCATCACTGTATGATTATCAATATGTATTAGGGCATCTCACCATCGAGCAAAACCCCAACAGGCCATGGCAGGACTAAAACAAACTATGTTTCTGCTCCTCCATCGAGGGAAAACATTAAGCAAAGATACACATCCCCCCTGGCGCCACCCCAGTACAGCTGAATCTGCCAGAGAAGTTGAATGAGTATTTGTGTGAGCACAGACCAGCACACACACTTCCCCTCAGCTTTTTGTTGCTCTGTGTGGTTCTGTGATTTGTGAACCACCAAATTCATTGATCCACTCCTGTTCAGGACTACAGTATTACTGCAAGGCAAGTCCCCTGTTTTTTACTGTCCAACATTAAAATGGATGTCATTACGCACCTTTACATCTAGAATAGGGATGAATGAAACATGGACGTAAATGGACATCGATAGATAATTATTTTATTCTGAGTCAGTCGTACATTCAAAATTAAGGCAGGGATGAGAAAATGTAAGACACGTGATAAAAAAAAAAGAAAACCATGTGTTGTTTAACATTGTTTATGAAACCATGTACAGGGCAATTTACAATTCCTAATTCCACTTCTGACCATTTTTATGTATAGTTTATCATTGAGGGACTACTAGAGGGCACACTTAGCCCAGCTGCCTCAGCATGTGCCTACATTCCAAACACTACATGTTCTGTTTTTAACACATTTACCTGGTCCAGTTTACAGACCAAATACACGTAACATTTATGATAAACAGTACAGAATAATGTGAACACTGTTTTAGAAAAGAATAGATGTCATCTTTTCCAAAATTGAAAATCTGTTGTTGTTTTACTGCATTATTTGTGCCAGAGACTGTGTGACAGTGCAAAAAAAAAAAAAAAAAAAAAAAGTAAAAAGCAACCAGGAGAGATTTCGAGCTTAGCTATGTCAATGCAGATCAATGGGCTAATATAGTGAGCTAAGTGTTAGCGATTAGCATGCAAGGTTAACACCAGCGACTGGCATAAAGTTCACTGACTGCTAAAACTTCTATCATTCATGGTTGGGACCTGGTAAAATGTTACATCAGTGTAGCCCAGCCCCAGCAGTCTGATTTATCTTATTATAGTTTTTACTGCAGAAAGCATTTAATGTAACTTATTTGAGAATATAAGTTAGGAAAATGCCACAAGATACTTTAGAGGCTAGTAGAGTTAAACCTGTCAGCCTGTAGAATAAAGTTAGGTGAATAAGCCAGTTTATCAGACATCAGAGATAAACAAGAATAACCTAAATAAACAAACTAATGCAGTAAAGACATAGTATGAGGTTGTCAACCAGCGCAACACTTGCTGAGAGAATTGTGTTGTACTGAACATTTTGTTGTGATATATGTTGATGTCTTTTGCAGTTCTATAGATAAATTGTTATTCAGTTTAGATGCATTTATATGAGTGTTTTCTGTAATTGTTTTCTCAGTGGCTATGGCGAACTATTCTGAGCAATTTAAAGCGGAACGTCAAGTTGAAGTAATTACAGTCCATTTCACAGAGTACATTAAATGTTGCTGACGATTGTCACAAATTGGGTTTTACACATGTAACCCATGTAATTAAATGTACTGCACCAGAACAAGTGTTTCAGTCTGAGCCTGTGACAATGGAAAACTAGGTATTGTGGTTTAATTGGGAGGTAGCCTATAATTTGGGGACATACTGGCCATCAACAGCTACTGTAATTCTGATTCCTGCAGTCAGCAGCACTCTGAAAGTCCTGTTTTGCAGAGCAAAGCCACAGGATTCAGCTGCCTTCTAACTCTGGCTAGCTTTTTAAGTGGAAACAACATGGAAATAAGTCAACTCCATAATTACCAGAAAACATACTCTCCAAGCCACAGGCAGATTCTTGCAGTTCACATAAATGGGCTAAACGTAGCCATTGAACAGGTTGTTGGGCATCCCAGTGCACCTCCTGACCTTCTGGGATTCTGCATAGAGGATGGAAGTAACAGAAAACTGGTTCAACGTAACACTCGAAGATTTGCAGGTGGAATGTAGGAAGCTCTGAACAACAAGGATGTGAGTCTCCTTCTCTTCCTTGATGTCAAATTTCAAGACAATGTCAGTATCCAGGATAGTAGTAACATCATGAGACTTCTCAGCCTCACTGGGTTCCCTAGTCACGCACAGATCACACTCATCATAGTGTCCATGTCCGGAGCAGTTATGCCAATTATCACTTCTTGCCCTCTTTAGCCATTTCAGTCTTGGAGCTTGGAAAATCATTCTGATGAATCACACCACTGTTGGGCAGGTTTTTGACCAGTCTGTTGGTGAGGGCAGGTTTTCTCTCCATTGATGCCAACAATATCAGTGATGAATTGTGACATCTTTTGTCCAATCCCCGGTTATTGCATTTGGATAGATTCAGAGGAACACACCAATATGGAATTGTGCGATCAATTACATGCTAACTATCAGGGGTAAATATGTTTTATGCAAGGCATTCTAGGAAAATTGACAAAGTGCAGCAAACCTATATATTTTACACTCCTATTGCTTGTACTACAGCTTTATTCATTAATTAATTATTCATTAGACAATCTTTTTAAAGTTATGGCTGGCTAGGTGCAGCCAGATCATAATGTTTGCATACAAGAGCCTTAGTAATGATACAGAATATTTTTAGAAAGAACAACACAAACATAAAAACATATTTTGTAGGCTGCAGTTTCTAATGCATCGATCTGTGGGGCTGACAATTCTGACTCAGTGACTTCTCGAGGTAATACCATTACAATATCTTTAAAAATGAGAAGCAAACATGTATATTTTTTTGATTTACAAGTTTACTTTCCTAAAACAAATTTAATGTTTAGAGAACCAAGGAGTGGGGATACATTCGTGTTTTTTATTTGTACATTTGCATCTACTTATTAACCAGCATGTGTAGACAACAAATATCATAATTTAAACATATGTTTGGGCTAATTAATAGTTAGCTAAAATTTCTTGATTTAATTTGTGGACTTTTTAGACAGTGAATGGTGACAGGAAACTGGGAGACAGAAATGGGAAATGTGGTTCTGACTGGCTGTGAAATTGAACTGGGGACCCACTATTCAGGATTAATGGGATTATATATGCAAATCTTTTATCATAAACTGGACAGTTTTGTGACACTTTTCATCCTCTCCTTTATAATCCTGCCTTTGCTGCTGATATAAGGAGATTCAGGTAAACAGGTAATGTTGGGAGAGATGGGACATGGATGGTTGATCTCAAGTTTACCGGAATTCAGCTAATTTTAAGATATATGAAATTTGCCTCAACTGGGTCACTGAATCAACCCTTAAAATCTCACCTCTGTTGATCAGAGCTGCCTTAAATTGATATAGACATAACTCTATGGCATTGTTTCACTTAGAACACTCAGATCTTCATAATCCCAGCTTTCCTTGGCACTCACACACCCCCATTTGTGGCAAATCAAGTTCACAAACTAAACTGCAACTCTACTCAGGCCCTGCAACACTACTCTATGCTACAAAATGGCAAGTTGCATAACTAAGTGGAGTAATTCATCCATAGATATTTAAACCAGAAGCCTATTCTGAAGAGGAATAATGAAACAGAAAACTCCACCCTGCAATTGGTTCCTTATGTTTGTTATTTATGAAACTAAGGAAGTCTGAATCAGTGGTTTTGAGACTGTTATGGATACATTTTAAAGGTGGAACTACTTATCCAAAGTGTTGACTGCTTATTTTGCTCATGATATGTCTCCTAGCGTATATAAAAAACACCATATGGACACATCAGCAAGGCAAGACACTTGATTTTCACTGTCAGGGGTCTTTAATTAGTGTTTGTTTATAGTTAGTTCATTGCAATTAAGCATTAGCATAATGAGCACAAGTTTGTTTGTGTAATTCACAATGGCTCTGGTTGATTAGTGAGCAGTGTGTCAACTGTGGGGGGAAAATGGTCGTAGATGCCACATTTCTGCTTATGTTGTTCTCTGCAGAACAAATGCTGTTTATGTTTCTGCTCATTCAACAGGTGTTTGATAAATTGCTCGTACTGTCTCCCTCACCAGCGGATTTTGTTACACCTACAGAGATAACGAGCACTATTGTCGTCAACTTGAGTAAGAAATAACCTAAAGCCGGTTTCACCCTCGTGCTGTGTGTGCTCTGCTCTGTATGTGTGTGAGGAGCGCTGTCCTACTGCAAGCAGGCAGCGACACAGAGAGCAAAAAACCATCACTCAGGACTGTGGTTTGAACACTGCTCCTTAGTTCATGGAAACTAAACTGCTCTATATATACATACACTACCGTTCAAAAGTTTGGGGTCACTTAGAAATGTCCTTATTTTTGAAATCAGAAATACAGTCTAGCCATTGTAAATGTGGTAAATGACTATTCTAGCTGGAAACGACTGATATTTAATGGAATATCTCCATAGAGGTACAGAGGAACATTTCCAGCAACCATCACTCCTGTGTTCTAATGCTACATTGTGTTAGCTAATCATTTTGAAAGGCTAATTGATGATTAGAAAACCTTTGTGCAGTTATGTCAGCACATGAATAAAACTGTGAGTTTTCATGAAAAACATGACATTGACTAGGTGACCCCAAACTTTCGAACATATCATAAATCATGTCTTAATACAATTTTCCAATCCATCAATTCACATCTGATGCTTTCCTTACTGGACTTAACTAAGTTTTCGGCCACCTGAGCCTCCTTGTGTAGCATGTGGCTCGCCTTTCTCTGACCGAGCTCTACAGCTTGAGAATTTTGCTCCATATAAAAAATGGCAATTGAATGTTAAAAATGATTTTGAGGCACCTCAAATCACTCTAACCTCAGACTCTGTGGTTGGCCATTGCCTGGGTATGCCATGCACCAACTCTAATTATCCTTAGTTAAAAGTGATGTACAAAACATTCAGGTATCAGCTTTTCCTCTTCGGCTGGTGCAGACTCCCACTTTCACTGATTAAAATGACTAATGATGCCAGCAGCAGATCATATCAACTTGTGCTAATTAAAGGTAATTCTGGGAGTAAGTTGATAACAGGCCAATAGTAAACGGATCTGTTGTCTGGCGAATGTGCTCTCTGCAGCTCGGTCAGAGATCATTTGCGATGGAAAAACCTGCACTCTGTTAACACCATTCCATTTCACTTCGCAATCAAAAAGAACTGAGTATTTCTTAAGTTTCACCAAGTCTAGCAGGTTGAGATGTTATCCCTGTTGCTGATCATGAAACACTAATTTCTGCAGTGAAATGCTCCCAGTTCATCTTTCATTCATGTCCTATCGGTGATTTAGGATTAGAATTTAATATTTTGGATATTCTGGATTGTTTCGGAAAAATAGTGCATCAAATTAAGTAGTCCACACTCTTTATTTCAGTTTGTGAGATACATATGTGATGTACCTTTAACTACATCTGAGTATAGCACTGAACCCTATATTGGTAGACAGTCAATTTTAAAGAACTTGGATTGGGATGAGGGTCAAAAAACTGTGATTGGGGTTATGGAGTCTGTCTTTCAAGTGAATTCAGTTACTCCAAGATCTCAGGAACCTTCATTCACGAAGGTGCCTTTTGTAAAATAAAGTCAGGCTTTTGTTCCAAGCAAGCAGATATGTTGAAAAAATCTGACTATGTCTCCACATCCTAATTCGGCCCTTTGCTGAGTCTATGTGAACTGCAACGACTTAGAGACAGAAGAGATCCAGATGTGATTACTGCTGTCAGTATTCAGTAAGCCTTAACCCGCCTGGCTGCTCTTTTCTCAGCAGGGAAGACACACCATTGTCTTGTTCACACTTGTATGCCTTACTGGGTTCATTGAAATGTTTGTACTACTATGTCAACCTCATTCCATTGGGTTAATAAGACAAATGCTAGATTCCAGTTCGCATACAATTATAGGTTACATTTACCTAATTAAACAAGATGTTTGGGTATAATATTGCAGTACAAAATGTAATCTGAATTTGTTAATAATCCAAAGTTGCAAGAGTGTCACTCCCACCCTCTGTGCAGTCAAGCTACTGAGCCAGGAAAAACAATGAATGCCTGCAGTTAAATGTCTCTGTGGCTGCTTGTGATCGTCAGAAACTTTTATCTGTGCAGTTTATACTGACTAATGTTAACATACCGGTGTGTTAATAATTTCAAAACAAATCCCACTGAAAAAATAATCAGTTAATGTAAGGTATTTTAAAAGCATATAATCTTGTAAACATTCATTTTGTTTACTGTTGACTGTGTGGGAAACCATGGAAATTTGCATCCTGCCAGGCACTCGTGTTTCAGAAAACACACCTGACCTGAGGATATTTGATAAATCTGCACATTTTTATTTCCATTTGAGACTAATGTAAGACACTGTGTGAGTCATATGCCTGCACCTCAGATCACTTTTAGAAGTTGGAAAGGAGGCAAAATGAAATAGAATTAATTCTGCAAGCCTATAATAGGGAAGACATTAAATCGAGTCAAAGAGTTGTGAAATGATGAATGGTTGTTTCAATTTGAATACACTTACACAGAGGCAAAACCTCAAATGGAGAGAGAAATTTGTTCAAGTCCTCCCTTTACTTTCATACCATGAAGTGGCAGAATGGTGTGGCTAATATTTGGAGGCCTACAGCAGTAAATTATTTTAAGTCCATAGTGTGGGACTTCAACCATAGACCTATATTTGAAGATCTTGCCATGGTTTCTTTCTGCTTCCTGGTTAAACTGAGAGGAAATGTGTCTGTGCTTTGAGCACTGTGTGAGCAGTGAGAATGAATTTGGATAGCTGTCAATGCTGAGATAGTCACATTGTGCCGCAACAGCAAAACAGGATTCGGGAGAGAAGCCATTGAAAAGCCCTCTGTCAGTCCTTTTAGTGACAGAACTGTGCCCAAACTGAGAGGGACCAGGCACCCAACTAATCACCACCGCAACACCCTCTGATAATGCTTAGGTGACACTCAGTGCCAATTACCTAAACAGATAATGACCAAACAAAACAAAACACATGTTTTTCCTCCTGTTTTAAAGACGAAGGATACATGTTCCTTCTTGTGCCAAATAAATGTTGTTATCCTAGATTTTGGGAAAATAACTCTTAAGTGATTTCATACATATGATAACTGTCTAAAGATAAATTGTTAAAATAGTTGAATTCTAACCCAGTAAGAGAAAAGTGAGACCACACTACAATAACTGGATATCATATTCATCCACACATCCTCCCACAGTCCAAAAACATCCATCCATCCATCCATTAGTTGTACACTGCTTAATCCTCTTTAGGGTCGCAGGGGGGTGGGGTCCTGGAGTCTATCCCAGCTGACATAGGGTGAACGCAGGGGACACCCTGGACAGGTCGCCAGTCTATCACAGGACTACACATAGAGACAAACACTCACATTCACACCTTTGGACAATTTGGAGTTACCAATTAACCTCAGCATGTTTTTGGACTGTGGGAGGAAGCCGGAGCACCCGGAGAAAACCCATACATGCACAGGGAGAACATGCAGAAAGATCCCGGGCTGGTGAGGACGTGAACCAGGGATCTTCTAGCCGGAAGGTGAAAGTGCTAGCCACTGTGCAGCCCAGTCCAAAAACATGCTGAGGTTAATTGGTGATTCTAAATTGTCTGTCGGTGTGAATGTGAGTATGCTGTTGGTCTCTTTGTATAACCCTGTAATAGACTGGTGATCTGTACAGTGTCCCCTTCCTCCCCCGTAAGTCAGCTGGGATAGACTCCAGCCCCTCTGCGACCCTAATGAGGTTTAAGAAGTGTATAGATTTATCCACAAAAACCCTCCTTGTGAATATGATGAAAAATATTAAACACCGAAAAATCAACAATTTCTGTATTGCAGTGAAGACTGGGGCCCAATATAACCCTGTGTAACTCTGAACTTGAGGGATAAAGTTGTTCCTGTCACATAATGCCACATAGTGTGAGCTATGTGTCATTAGAGAGCTGTCCCTGCCCCATTTGTATTTCACAGAAAGCAGGAACAAGCAGGCTAGACTGACCAGCTAGATAACTTCTTCTACTTCCAGCACTGATTCACACTCGACGTGTTCTTGCTCGTATTATTTCAGTGCCTGCTGTGTCAGCAGCGGCTCCTGCACACTCTGTGCTGTTCATCCCACATAATACATGTTCCTCTCGTGGGTCCAGTTGCAGGGATGTAAAATACCCACACTGTCAAAATTCATAGCAGTGGGTAGTCTTGTAACCACAGCATGCCAGACGTCATTCTGTGACTCGACACAGAAAAACTAATGTGTAGAGTTACAGAGTAACATAGGTACTGTTATTTATAAGACTCCAGTTAGTAGTGAAACAGTTGTGACAGATGCTTGGAGTGCTGCTGGGATTGTTAAAAGCTTGCTAACTGTGAGCTACACAAGCTTAGTGAAAACCAAAGAAGTCACCTGGAATACAAACCATGACAGCTGGTGACACTAGGTAAAGTTCTGAGCTGTCTTTAAAAGGTCATTTCTTTGACATGCATTCACTCTCTTATGCATAGTTATGTACTGGTGAATAGAAAAGTTTCTCCCACCTCCCAGAAACATGCTGAAATTAATTGTTGATTCTAAATTGTCCATTGTTGTAAATGTGAGTGTGATTGTTTGTCTTTGTATGTAGTCCTGTGATAGACTGGTGATCTGTCCAGGTGTCCCCTGCCTTCACTCTAAGTCAGCTGGGATGGACTCCAGCCCCCCTGCGACCCTAATGAGGATTAAGTGTTGTATAGATAATGGATGGATGAAAGGATAGGAAAAATAAACAGCCTTTAGAATTAATACAGGCTAACAAAGCTTGCAACAGTGAGGGTGACATTAAACAAAATCGTGCAAAACAAACACAATTCAAAGTTACCATCATTCACTGATAACTAAAATTACAATCCTTGCAATGGACATAATACTGGGTTACACTAGTGATGAATGCACTTAACTTCTGTGCATTTCTTTTTTCCAATTACATTTGCTCGCCTAAGGCTCCACTACACTCACATTAATCTGGCTCTTGGCTGAACCAATCACAGAGCAAGTATTCAGGAAGATTTAGGGGCAGTGGCATCATCAGAGTTGTAGAAACGACTGAAAATGAGTGAAATGACTTCGTTCTGACCTGGTTGTGCTTGGGGTTAATTGTGATGTGCTTAAAAAAGGGGACAGGTTTGTTTGAGTCCAGAAGGAGCTGAAGATGAGAGTGAAGAGCTCTGTGTCCCACAGAGAAGGCGCTGCAATTTTCTCTTGTCTTAATTTTTCACTCAAGAGGGAGGAGGCCTTTTGTATCCTTTGGCGCGGCACACAACTGAATTTAAATCCTCACAAGAACTCTAAATAGAACATTTCTCACTGTTTTCTGTTGCGTAATTATCTCAACAAACTGTTAGCAGAGCTCGCTGCTGTGAAAAGCTACCGTTAAAAGTAAGCTACGGTGCAGAATCCAAAATAGCAACAGGGAGCATTATTCATGACGTTAAAAGTGTCAGCACAGTTTTTTTTAATGTTAAGACTATTCACTTGTTGAAAATGCAAACAGCAAATTTCCTGTGTGGAAAACGATGTTCAGGCAATGACTGGACCACTGGTTTCTGCCACTGCAGTCTCGTCAGCCTGACAAGCATAAGCAGAGCAAACATGTATTGTAGGTTATGAACAGTGACATCTCTCTAATTGGCTGGGTGCTCTGTGTCCTGATTTACAAGTGTATCGGAACTGCTTTCTCATGCCATGCACATTAAAAACAATTGGACATGGCTCCTGCCCTCCAGCTTGCTCACAATTACTACAGTTCAATCTCCTGTCAGTGTGTGTCTTTGTGTGTGTGAGAGAATGTGTGTGTGAGTGAGAGACAAACAACAGAGACAGAATTTCCACACCCGCTGATAGAATTCTTATAAATAATATTTGTTGCAGAGTATTAAAGAAAACAAAATGTCACATCTATCTAGTTTTGCAAAATGGACTGAGAGTGTTGTATCATTCAGTTAGATGAGAACTGATGCGATAAAGGGAGAGAAGCGTCTTTAGTTGCTGCTTTTCAGCTTGTAAAAAAAAGGCAAATATAGTCTATCTATCTATCTATCTATCTATCTATCTATCTATCTATCTATCTATAGATCTGTGATGAAACAAGGCCTCAGTGACATGAAGTAATAACGCAGACAATTCTGCTGACTCAGCACACACCCACTGAGGCGTTGTGAAACAGAAAAAAAAAAGTTCAGCAGTGCAACAGATTAAAAAAAAAAAAAAAAAAAAAATCCTGTGCCCAGTCCGAGAGGGAAAGTTTTCCATTTTATTTTTCATTTTTATTATCTGTCTAGTGAAAGTGTAAATGCCAGGCGGATTAGAGAAATTACATAGGCTCTCGCCTCTCCTGGCCCGGTGCTTATCCTCCTCTCTGCTCATCTCTCTCGCTCCTTCCCTGACTCTCTCTCTCTCTCTTCCTGTCTGTCTGTTTTCATTCATTGCTCCCCTCACCTTCTTCGCCTTGCTCTCTGTTTACCCACCATTTTTCCCACTCCAATGTCCTTTTCTCTCCTCTTTGCCTGTCTCTATCAATCTCTCCATGTCACAGCTGCTCTGACGCCTTCCACACCTCCCTCCCCTGCGACAGACCCTCATTTCTATTTCTCCCTCCCCTATCTTCATGTTTAGCCATACCACTACCTCTCCTGTGTTCTTGAGTGTGTCGCTCTCACCAGCCCGCTGGCACTCCCCAAGCGGCTCGTGCTGGATCAGCTTGACTTGGTCTGGCCCCCATGGGTCCTACTGGCCGGCCAGTTCTCAGCAAAGAGAAGTGCCTTAAGAAGCCCCCCCCTCCCTAATCCTTAAGATCTATTACAGATAGCGGGGCTGACACAGGCGACAGAGATTAGAGGGGGCAGATACTGACTGTATTGATTGGCCTTCTCATCCCAAGGCCAGCCCAGCAGCTTGCTCGTGTAATAGCATGCTGTAATGAAATTCAGCCAGTTCGTCAGAGCCAGCAGCTCTAAATGCATAAAGACTGGACTGAACTGAGGTGAACTGGTGATACTGTAAAGCCACACAGCAAGGGCAGGGGGCACAGTGCCTGCAGGGGTAACACTTTACAAGGAAGCTACCATTCATTCACCTCTCAAAATATTTGCTGTCCCAAAGTGGACCAAGTTTGCTCAGGGAAAACCCTTCCATGCTTGGACTCAGGGGGTTTTTACTTATTTTTTTTTAATGTCATGTCATGAACGTGGGTTTCAGTGAGCTGTTTGTTAGGGATTTTTTTTTTTTTGGTTGTCACATTTAGGCCTGGTTTGGGAGCCAACAAACAAAGAAACATCTATGCCTTTCTCTTTGCAGTCCATTACCAGAAGTTCCAAGGCCAAATTCATTTTGTTCTTAGCTCAAAAAGAGATGTGCCAGATTCTTTTTTTTTCATTTCTTGGATTCGATAAAAGTTGGAAGGGCCCATGGCTCTCTTCAGTCTGATACTTTAAAATGAGGATCAGTATAAAACACTAATTAAAGTGATACTTAATTTAAAATAAAGATTGATGATGGTGCTATCTCTGGTTAATGCAAAGATAGGTGTAACCAAAAAAATAAGAGCATAAATTGCTCTCTTATATGGAATTATATTTCAAAGCAAAGCACAGGAGCCACATTAAGCCATATTTACTGTATAAATTTACTTCACAGTGTGTGTACTGGTAAGCAGTTTTTATTAAAATGAATGTGCTACCATAATTAGGTCCCTCATCCAAACTTGCCCATTCATAAATTGACTTGAAATGCATCACTTTGACTGTGCTGACTGTGTTTTAAAGGACTTTACCAGAACTGTCAACCAGGGCAGGTGCAACATGACAGCCTACATTTTTCAAAATCTGAATACAGAGAATATCTCCCTGAACAATAAATATACACAGATGTGGATAGCAATTCACCTTAGCTGAATGTAAATCTGAAACTTGAAATATGCTGCCTTTACAATGACTTATTGGTATGTGTGATGTACTGGAAATGGTATACCCTAATAGAGTATAAGTAGATCTAGATCTGACTGACTATCAGTTTTGGTTGCACAGTAGACAGCGATGATCTTCTACCTTTTTATGCACTTGATACAATATGAGAGGGAAATCTTTGTGTGGCTCATTTTGTGTGCGATATTACGGCTGTATTGGCTTTTCAAACAGAAAAGTAAAACAGAAGTGACAAATACGCATTCAAAATTCAAACAGCTAACAAGTCCCCATCTCTGCCAAATGTCTGCCTCTTTTTATCAAATTGACTTTATTTATTTACAGTGTAGTGCTTGTATTTTCCAGCACTGCAGGCCCCTCCAGTGCAGTTCACCGGTATTATTATAATGGAAAAAAATGTTATTAGTTTTTGTCCTGATTTATGTTTACAGTCATTCAAGGAAGCAATAATTGCATTACATCCAGGAAACTTGTGACTTTCATTTTTTCCAAACATCTATCTGCTACTGTTCTCTAAAAATGCTTGCTACAGCTGGCTCTGGTTAGACCTGTTTCAGGCTCCATGTCACGCATTTCTCTTCCTCCTTAGGCGTCCAGGCTTGGAAGGAGCAACAGCCCCCCTGTCCCCTGGGTTTAGCTTGATGCAATGGATTGCCAACAACATGCTATAGCTACAAGGCCTGTGCTAATCACACTATTGATCCTGTAATTCCACCCATTTGAAACTCTTTAGCTCGGTGGGTGGTATCAATGAATAAAGTCCAAGTCTCCGTTTCTTCCCTTGTTCGCTGAGGCACCTGGCGTCTCTGGGGAGGTGACTGAGACCTGTGCGCCTTCTCCACATCATAGCCTTGCTCTCTCTTTAGTATGCAGCTGCCACAGACTCCACAGGAAAGTCTGTCACGTCGAGAACAAACGCAAATGGAGAATGGCTGATCGACCTCCCTCCCTTTGACTGCTTCTTTGTGGAACTGTGTTGTGTTGTGCTATGTTGTGTTTTTTTTTTTTTTTTGGTGCAAGTAAAGATTGTCACATCAGAGTGAAGAACTGGGATGCAAGAAAGGAGAAGCCTTAGAATGCGAACTCCTATGGAATATCAATAGGCAGAGTAATGGCCTGGTTTTTGAGATGGCAGAGAAGGCTTTGGTCCATTGCGTGTCATTCCAAATGCTCGGCCCGTGGAACAAAAAAAACACAAACACACATCTTATTGCCTCGGCAGCTATCTTGTGATTACACAATGTCCCCAAGTAGTCAAGTCTGTCATCTTATCAGTGAATTAGATTATCTGTGACACACCTCCTTGACAATAATTATCCTCTGCTATTTCATAAGCAATCTCAGTGCTGCTTGCCCTTCGAAGAAAAATCCATCTGAAATTTACAGCATCTCTGTATATGTGGGCCCTGCAATAACACAGATGGCACAGAGCAGCTAATGGTGGGTTTAATTTTTCCTCAGTACTTTCCATCATATAATTGACCCCGACTGTAGACCTGTAAGGAGATGAGCTTGAAGTCCCAGAGTCATGATAGAATGCTTTGTTTGCCTTTTAATTAAACAAGCAGCAGTGAAGAGAAAGAGGCTGAAGGAAACATACTGCAGCCAGAGATGCCAAATCACTTGCTCTTGTTTACGTACTGTCCTTGAATAGATGTAGGTCTGAGGGTAGTCATTTTAAAAAAGGATGAACACCATGAGGTGAGGGAGGCTGTATGGAAGGAAGAAACTGGCATGGAAGAGAGAGAGAGAGCAGATAGAGAGCAGAGGATTACCAAAATAAGAATAACAGAAAAAAAAGTAGAGCAGGATTTACATTGAATGTAGTTTCTGAATGGATTTACAAGGGAAAAGACTTTATCCGATGGATTTGGGAGAGTGTATCAGTGGTGATGGCAATATGTAGGTGAGCTCTGTGAAATGTTGACGCCAGGATAAAAGTATTACACGAAATAAGTACTGTAGGCAGAAAAGAGCAGATGAAGTGGTGTCATTTGGAACGGAACAGAAGAGAATCGGTTGAACCAGAAATATGGTTTCCTCTCTCACTTCAAAAGTAAGAGCCTAAAAGAGGCATGAACACATGATAGCTGGAAGGGATTTTAAACAGTGTAGCCTAGGCAAACTTGATGGATGATATAGCATGACATGAGCAGTGTCTTACCTTCTATATGATTATTTTGGTTTACAGCTTGAATGCGATGTTTGTGACTTTGGCCATAATTTTCACTGATGGTGACTGCTGGAAGCAAGTTGAGTATGTGGTTAGACAATCAAACCGCTTATCCAGGTTTATCTAAACCCAATCTAATATCTATCAACATGATTATACTTTAATGAACCCAAAATTTGAATTGTATAGAGAAGTTGGCAAACAGCAGAGACTCCAGAAAGTTGCTTGTCCTGGCCAAGAGAAAGTCTGTGTCATAAGCACCCCATAAAACAACAGATTGTTGTTTTTATACTTGTATTTTTGTAAGGAATAAACAATAAAAAGATGAATAAAAGATGAACTTCAGAGGTGCTGGTAGGTGAACCTTGGAAAAAGCTATGCTAGCTGTTTTCCATTCCCAAGGCTGCTCGCGTTAGCTCATCAGACCGATGAGATTGGTATCAATCCTCCGATGTGAATCTCAGTAAAGAAATGACTATATTTCACAGATTTTCATTTAAACAAAAAAAATGAGTGCACCCAGAATATGAATAATACTCTGTTGATACATAAAACGACTGTGTGTGTGTGTGTGTGTCAATTACAACAGGTAGGCATTGTGGGTCAAAGTTGAAAATGAAGTCATTTTTCTTTTAAACAAGATGAACATTTTGTTTCATATTACAATTTTGAATGAGTCTCGCTCACCCAAATGTTGTTGTTTTTTTTTTTTTTTTGACAACCTGTCTAATTGTGTGACCGCTCACATCTTTGCCCACATGAATTTGATTACAATGGCAGCAATATTACCATATTAGTGGGGGGGGGTGTTGTGTATTACAGATGGGAAAATTGAATAAAATTACCAAAAATTAACCCTAATTAGTAGAAATCCTTTAAGGAATCTAAAACATCCAACAGAGGGTAAAAAAAAAATAAAAAAAATTAACAAAGCGCAAAGGGAATGTGATTTGCATTGTGTGTTAATGAGGCTAAAGCTGCTAATCACATTGAGGTATTTAGCCCATACAGGTGACAGCGAGGCGGCGCAGTCACACCTGTTTGCCAAGGTCACTGAAGGTTTACATCGTATTTTATGGATCTGTGCCAAACCAACTGGAACAGCCCCTTGTGTTGTTTTGACAGGGTGTTATTGACAGATTGGAAGACCATGACAACATTTTCTCAGCACTTCACACCAAGCCGTCACCAGACTTTTCATCCGTCCAGCTATTATTAACTTGTGAAACTCACATGGACCTCTGGATGATGAGGAATTACCATTGTTCAGTCTCTCAGTCTGTGGTTCATGTGCTGCTTCCTTTTCATTATGGTCCAAAGAGATAATACCATTCAACAAACCCTAACTGCCCATCCCTTCATTTGCTCTCATCATTATCAAAAATAGTGATTGTGCTGCTGTGGCCCCCTCCCTTCCTCACCCTCAACTCAACCTCTTTCTCTGTTCTAAGAGGCGCTCTTTGCACTCAGCCACAGGCCATTAAAGTTGTCCCACAGCAATAAGCCTTTGTCTGTGTGACCAAACAGTTGATGCTTGATAAGCGTAATCCTGGCCTGTGTTTTAGTCCCCTGAATGGGGCTGTGTGGGCTGTGAGGCCCTTCACAAAGCAGCTAGCACTAAATTGCTCACTCTTGCTTCCCTTTTGTCTCTGGATTTGTGAAACACTCTGAGCCGCTTTTCAGTTCTGAGGGCAGTGGCCTCTGTGGGATGGAGTTTACTGAGGACCATGTTTACAGCTGAACTGACCACACAGAATCAGGACGAGGCCCAGTTCCTGTTCATCTGTTCACTGCAAGCACAGAATTATGGTTTATAGTATGGCTGCATGTTGTGCTATATGTATTTTAAAGAAAGCCTTTGATGAGCCTCTCATGAGAGTGCATTACAGCTGCATCTAACATGACAATAGTAGCCCTTGTCTAGTTTTGGAAACTTATCTAAAAGCAAGCTGGCAGCCAATTTGTGTTGGACGAAAAAAAAAAAACGAGTGGAGACAGAGAGGGCTGAATCATGGAACAACTTCACAGCTACTCTACACAATTTTCATAATTGAAAGTAAGTTGTTAACTTGCAGCTACAAGCCATCATTTGATGAATAAACTCTGACAGGAATTTAAGGCCTCCTCTCTAACACCGGATTGTACAAATTCTATTTCTGTTTCCAGAAAATATGTCTGGCGATCTTCAACATGATTTTAATATCTCTTAATGTCTTTGGATTTTGAACTGTAAACATATGTCTTACTGTCACTGCTTTTGTCCCCTAGCAAGAGTATGGTCACCCACATTCAACTAGCTTTAGTCACAATCCCATTAATCGCATTAGCACTCAAAGGGGGAGCAGCCAAGTTGGATTAATTGGCTTGCACTATGCAAAGCAGGCACAATGTAACAGGAATTCAATACCAAGGAGGAGTGATTAGTGATTACAAAAAACATTTCACTGCCTGCACAAAGTTTAGCAAGAAATTATCTCATGGTAAGTGTCCCGTGTTCGAATTCTGTAGACACTCTTTTGTTTCCGTATGAATTGACTGTCCGTAGCTGACAGTAGCCTAAATGCCGATGTCTTGTTTTCCCTCTGTCTGAAATGTCCAAGGATGTCAACATTCTCGGCCATCACTCACTTCCTATTTGTGCAGACTTGAGCCCATGCTGCTAATGTATCCATATGTCCCCTCTGGGTTCCCATACATCAGCCCTTGACCCACGTGAAAGGTTCGGGAAGGAGAGATCATTTATTATTGAAATGTCCAAATGGGTGGGGTGAGGTGGGGATTCTCATAAGGCATATTTTTTCCTGACTGCAGAAAGACATTTGGGTTAATGTGTGTCAGAGATCCACCAGATAAAGACACTTTCTGTAGAATGCTAGAACCCAAAGCCTTATTCTCTCATAGCATTTTTGTAACTAAATAATTGTATTAAAACACATATGCACGCACGCACACACACACGCACACACACACACACACACACAAAGTCACTTTAAATGACCTTTACAGACTTTCAGAAAATTATTTGGTTGAAAAGTAAGTATTCAAGTCTGTCACAAGAAACATTACCCATCTGCATTTAAGACCTCCAATATACACTGGCTAATTAGTCTGACATTGAATGAGGATGCATTGATATCTAAAGAGATGTAAAATTGATCTAGAATGATGAATAATATTCCAGTGCAGATGCCATAGTAATTGTTTCATTAGAATTCTGCATGAGAGCATAGAATCACATAGTTCTTTTTCAAGGTAAAACGCATCTGCAGTTGAACATAATATAGAGGGTGTAAACGCTGATAGCCCATGCAGCGCACCGCTACACTGTCACTGGTGGACAAACAGTCTGTTGTGTGATCAATGAGCTTGTCTTTGAAATCATAGCACAGCTACAGCCCATGCACTACAAAATGTACCTCATGCACCTGGAAAATGCCTGCAATAACTAAATGCTATGAATAATGTACTGTGTACAGTATACAATAAATAATCAATGAGGCTCTTTTGACCAGTGTTTGTCAACCACCTTTTATTATGTATATATATATATATATATATATATATATATATATATATATATATATATATATATATATATAAATATAAACACATTCATCAAAGGTTTTGGCTGGGCGAGAAAGGTCAAGGTTGATGCTTTCCTTCTTTATTTATTACATGATGGGGAACAGATAAGTGGATACACATTGTTGGACAGAAAAACAGGGAATAGATACAGAAAAATGTAACTGGAATGTAAAAATGGATAGCAGATGCAGATTGTGGACAAAAGCATAAAAAAATGATAGAAAATGAATCAATAACTATTATTGCAGCCAGACAGCATTATTAGTCAGATTTTTGAAGAAAAAACGTCTTAAAATGTTTTTATGCTATTCTTTGCCACACATTCTAGTAACAAGAAAAGCATTCAGAGAGTGCATTACTCCGCCAAGGCTGCTCATTCCCCCATATGGCATTGTCAGAAATGCAGCATTTTTTTCTAAGGAAACGAAACATTTGTTTATTAGTTAATGATGATCAGAAGTCAATGCAACATCGAATGTGACTATTTAACATAGATGTACCCACAAGCAAAATGACCTTTCACCGAGCACATGCGTGTTATGCACGTGCACGTTTTGTACGCATACCAAATTGTGTGACCTGAATATGTAGTAGGCGGCTGGAATTGATGGGACTTGGAAACACCCCCACAATTTAATCAATTGTTCCTTGTATAATGTCGGACGGATCAGTCCTGATAAGTCCGAAGCGGTCGATTTGTCGTAGGATTGTAATCATGTGATCGTCAGCAGGCAGCTGACGTAGTGTTCACTAGTTGTCATAGTTACAGTGATGCCGTGCTGCTATCTCGTAATGATAAAGAAATCCTTAACAAATCCATGGATCCAGACTATAAGCTGCATCACTGCCAAGATCTAATCAAGTGGTCCTTATGTCATTTCTGACCTTCCCTGAAAATTTCATCCAAATTCATTCGTCCGTTTTTGAGTAATGTTGTGCACAGACGGAATAACAGACAGACAGACTAATGTACACAGATTGTCATATAACTCTGCCGCGTTCCTCGGTGAAGTAATAATAATACTTTATGAGTGCAGAGTCTAGTACATTCATTAAGCAAACATAGAAGACAAACAGAATTAAAATACAGGAAAAGAGGAAAATAATAGAGTTAGATGTTAAGGAATAAACATTTATTAGCAGTGGCAGCACGGATAAATAAAGACAAGGATACACATTAAAGCAAAATTAAAAAGGTGAGACTTAAAATGTTTATAGGAAGGCTGTTTCACAGGTTTGACCCACAGTAAGAGAGGACTGCCTCTCATTACTTTTTATTCTTCACTGTTGATGCAGTTAACGCTGTAGTATTTAATGATCAAAGGCTGTTTGTATAGCGTAAGAGACAGCTGGCTAAGTATATAGGTGCTAACCCATTCAGAGCCTCATATACTCGTAACTATATTTAATTTGAAATGAGAAGAAGAGAGAGAAAGATGGGGAGCCAATGATGAAATTAAATAGATGTAATGTGTTAAAACTCTGGCAGCAACATTTTGTATAAGCTGAAGTCTATTCACAGATTTTCTAGTAAACCAGTTAAAAGAGCACAGCAGAGAATTACTTCCTTCCTTAATAACGTCTGACTTTGGAAGTATTTATTAGGTGGAAAATGCTTTCTTAGTTATGTAATCAATATGTTTAGTGAGATTTAAATCATCTCCACTTACACTCAGGCAGGAATTGAGGAAATGATTTTATTAATTGCTTGGGTCCAGCAGGATCATTAGCTGTTTTCAATTAAAAGTCTGATTTGAAACCATTTAATCCAGTTGATGTGTTTGCATTTTAGATCCTTCCTTTTATAAAGCAGATAAACAAAAAATAAATAAAAGATTAGATTTTTTTTTTAAACACTTGCAAAATGGTGCATTCATTTTCCACAACAAACCCATTAACCCTCCTTTTGTTATGACTAAATCCAGATTGTGGCTCTTATTGTTTTGTTATATAATACATGTGGAAGTTAAACTATACTGTTAAGAGAACCTAAGTGGTAAGAGAACAGTGATAGCAGCCCAGGCAGTTCTGGAAGAAAGAAATGTAATTTTAGTGGGGGGTTGGTCAAAATCAGAGTCTGTGCTAAGTACATTGGTGAATGTAGTCCATAAGTTAGCTACTTTTACAGTTTTATCCTCTTTTCCCTTCACTTATTGTCTGACAGAACTCCACAATATGGGTGTGGTCTCAGTGTCGTATGGTAAAAGTCTTATTTCTAAATGATTTAAATTGATTTTAATAGATGTGTTGTGCGTCACAGCATGAAACGATGAATGGAATGTGCTTGTAAGAATGTCTTGCCTCACTGATTTCTACTTTTTTTCCCCCCTTGTGGTTACAATGTAGAATACTACAATACATGCCTGTGATCACTGTGCTAGAACTTGTGATGCCAGGTGGAAGAAAGTGTAAAACAAACTTAGAATTACTGTGGATAGGGTTATTCATGTTCGCCATGTCGTGTGTGTAAATTTAACAGGAGCTTTTGACGCTTTAAGGGCTGTGGAGGCTCAGATAACTGTAGTAATAAATACACTGTGTACTGGACGAAGTGGTACCATTTAATGTGAGCATGTTGCCCTTTGAAGTTGCCACCCCACAGGAGCAGAGTGGGATTAAAAATTAGCCTGCTACTTGAGCTGACACACCAAAAGCCATCTGGAGACACACCATCACACACAAACCCTGTCACACTGTTACGATCCTGCTCCAGCCTCTGCCCTTCTTCCTCCTTTTCTCTCTTTTTCCTTCTTTCTCCCATTGTTCCTCATCTGTTTGTTTTGACCTGTCTGTCATCTCTCCCTCCTGTCTCTCTCCGTTCACTCGCCTCCTTGCTCTCCCTGCTTCACCTGCCTGCACTCTATTTGCTGATTACTGCAATGAGTGTCACCTGCAGTAATTACTTCACACCATTCACCTGTTCCCTACCTCACCTCCGGTATTTAAGCTCTGTGCTTCCATTCACTCGCCGCTGGATCATAGATTCACATCCCTTCTTCGATTCTGTTTCTCCCCACCAAGCCTGCCACCTCCGGACTGCTTTAGCTCCATGGACTCTGCTGCTCTCCCTCCTCCTGGATTTCCCCTTCTTGGACTCCATTTGCTCCGACCTGTTCATGGATTTTCCCCAGCCTGTTTTCCCCCTCAGTTTTCAGTTTCCCCATCTCGTGAGTACCCCTACCCAGCTTAGTTTTGTTAATTCAGTTCAGTTTTGTAAACTTCCGTTTTTTGTATTCATAGAGTTAGTGGAGTTTTAGTGGTTGGTTTAGTTCTGGTCCCCCAGTTCAGTTCCCCATTAATGTATTGGTTCAGTTGTTGTTTAAATAAATCTTTGTTATTCACCTGTCGGCCAGTTCTGTGTGTCTGCGCTTGGGTTCTCCTGCTTCCCCCGCCGTAACACACACTGTAAGAGTCATGCAGTAAACAGAGAAAATAAACCACAAGCACATGATTTTGTCAGGCTCTAGTTTGTTTTTCAGACATTTCAGTTACAGTTGCTATGAAGATTTTATGAAAAGAAAAACTGTATCAGATACACCTTTTATCATTTAAAAAATTGTCAAATAAATCATTAATGAAAATAATTAGTTGCAGCCCTAAAGCAAATGCAGAACAACCCTACCAGGCACTTGATGTTCGCTAGATTTTCAACATCTGTTTTCTCTTGTTCCTGCTTTGAACTGTAGATGTTTCATATTTGATTAAGAAATCAAGAAGTCATTGTGTGGAGAGAGTCGATCTGTTTGTCCATCATCACTTGCCTTTCAAAACTACGTATTCTGTCGATTTGTCATCATATAGGAAGATAAAAGGTTGTCAAAGGTTGGTCAAAATGCAAACAGGATTTAAACAGCAGTGTTTGGCGTGTTTGAGTTGTCATGCTGAAAGTTTTGAAATATTTATAGTTCTTCCTTGACTTTTCTTCAGTGCATTTTTGTGGTTTTGGGTTTTGTGTGCAAATTTCAAGTTTTGAAGCTTTTGTGTGGATTACCACACAATAACTTTACCTTTCCTTTTTAATAGTACATGCAAACAGATTTTAAAAAGTAGTTCTGAAAATACAACAAGTTGAAGTACACAGCAGTAGATACATACTTTTATACATTTTTAATACAGTATACACAAATATATTTCACCTGCTACCAGTTAACCCATTGTGCTCAGTGGGAGTCTTGAGATTATTTTCACTGAAAGCCAATGTGGCTGGTAAAATTGCTGGCACTGTGACATTATCACCAGTAAAACATATTTTATTCATCACACTGGCCTTCCAGGTTTGAGGTACCTGGTGGAGCACTTCTGTAGTTCACTGAAAATATACCCTTGTATCTGAGACTCTCAAGTTCTCCTTGCAAATACAATGATTTTAACCTCTAGCCATCATTATGATTTGCATCGTATTGGTCACATTAAGGTGCAGGAACGTTTCTGCAGCCCAGACTGTGAGCTGTTAGCAATGAGGTTCACTTTGCTTACTTAGCAACTGCAAGAATCCAAACAAAACAGCCATGTGTTTTCTTGCATTTCTTGAGCTGCTTTGTATTCTTGTCAAATTTTACGACTTCATCAACAAGAAACTGTTACAAGACCATTTTCCCTTTAGGGAGTTTTTCTTTTTTTTATTCTCATGTTCCCTCCGGTGTCTGTTCCCTTCAAGGCGCTGCTGTATTAAAATTCCTTAAAATGTCATGGCTACAGTGTCTAAGGGTGATGATCCTCAGACGGTTGCACTTACAGAGTAAAAAGAACTAAAGAATGAATTCACTCAGAAACCCTGCCATACACGCAAACACACATGGCTACAACTCAGATATGATATTCTTTTGCGAAGAGCTTATTTCTTATTTATTCAATGCTTTTTATGCCATTAGTTGGAAAAGGCTACACTTTGTCCCTGGTTTGTTTGTGTGCTGACCTTGTGTATGTGTTTATTGCTCTAATTCATAGAAAAAACAAGCTGAAGGGCGGAAGTTGGTATAAATGATTAGATTATAGGTTTAAAAAGACATGGAGTGAAATCCTTGTACCTACACAGAGATTTTTTTACTCGTCTCTTTAGTCTTTAGGCTTTTTTCCACTCAAGTAGTAAAAATATTGCATACGGTTTTATTAAAAGTAAAAAAAAAAAAAAAAACTAATGTTTTTTATGTTCATTATGATCATTTCTTTATAAATCCCATAATTATTTATTATGGAAGCAATCACATTTTTTAAAAAAATGACTGGATATCACTAAAATGTCAACTAAATAACTGTCCAAATTTAATGACAATCACCTTCTAATTAGCTACACAATAATAAAATGAGCTTATTCAAAAAATGTTTGAGTTGAGATAATCATGACAGGTATTTCTTTTTTGGAAAAATATCAAATTTTATATGGAAAATAACAAATTGTATCTGTGTCCGAGAAATCACTTTCAACTATTTAGAAGTGTGTTAATTCCAGATCACATGACCTGCTCCACATGATGTCATTTCCTTCTGAAGAAGACTGGCAAGACTCCAAGGCTTTCTGAGTTATTTAATATAAAGTAATGTGTGAGTCAAGTGTGGATTTATGGCATGTCAGCAGGTTTACTACAATATCTTTATAAATAACTTTCAATTTTACTCAATTGTATATATAATATTTTAGAAGCATTTTTCTCTAAAAATGCCATGTGGTGTTTGTTTATAGATGGCCATGTTGATTTTAGGCCTGAAAACAGCAAAAAATGTCAGCTATGATACAAAAAGTCCCACAATTATATATTGACCCTGCTGTATGATGGATGCTGTCCTTTCAAATGCCCCACAACATAAAAGTTTTAACATGAACAACTACCATCAATCTCCTGGGGTGCCCAGATAGCTCAGCTGGTTGAGTGGGCGACCCATAAACAGAGGCTGTAGTCCCCGACTTGGCAGCTTTAAAATGTGAATGTACGTATATGCAGTCAGTGTCTGGTTTAAGTAATGCCAAATGAGAATTCTTGTCTGCAGACAATACAATACAGTTTTATTGTACAAGTGGAGAGGCTATTTTCAAACAAATAACTTGTGATTTTAGATTCTCTTTGATGCATCTGATCAATGACTCCATGGCTTGAGGGATGGGGATGGTGTTGTTGGTCAGATACCCTGCTTTGTTTTAGTCTGAAATGTCAGAACAGCTACTGCATCGACTGCCAGGGAATTAATAATCGTTGCAAGAACCTAATGACGTTGGTGTTGCATTATTGTTGTGCTCAGTAGATTAAAGATTTTTTTAATCCCGTGAACATCTGCTAGGTATGATGAGATTCGCATTTGTGGTTGTGAGTGACGTGTCTCAACAACTACTGCATTGCTTGCTATTAAATATGACAGAAAAAAATCATGTTCCCTTTAATAGTAATGCTTAACCTTTAACCTTTATATGCTTTTAATTCTAAACATGCCTCTACCTAAGAAGTTAGTAGCATGATCTGGGGCTTCTTAGTTGTTTCTTTTTTTTTTTCTTTTTGTTTTTGTTTTCCGGTTGGTGACAGCTGACAGTGAATTTCTCTCTAATGGTCTTGATGTGTCCCCGTGTTTAAATGTAGGTCATCCAAATGCATTCTTTTAACTTTTTTTTAGCTGAATCCCTTCCAAGTCAACCACACCAACTCTTCACCTACTTGGTTATGTTGAGAGGTTATCAGCGAATGGCTGTATACTCCAATGGAGATTCATGAGGATGAACATTGTAAAAAAAAAAAAAAAAAAAAAAAAAAATTGTATGGAAAGTCACACACAACTCTCCTTGATGTGTCTCTCAGTTAAACCCTAATTTCACTTGACTCTTCTTACTAAACATTCAGTTCCACACCCCAATATCTACAATGAAAAATGATTTGAGAGAAAATTACATATTCAGTGTAGACAAGAATGTTTTTTTTTTTAAATTTTATTCAGTGAATTCTTGCTACATTCTTTTAAGTCCGAGGCCATAGTTTAGCTGTGGATGAGAGGGAGAAAGTTAAGCTGATGCTCCTACAGTCTGGAGAAGTCTACTTCTTATTCTCCCAGGGTTTACTGAGGGAGAACTGTAACAATTTCTTTTCTGATAGGAAGCAAGTGCGAGGACCGAAGGGCAAAATCAACTAAAAGTGTTTGATCTCCCCACCAGCTGATTTACATTTGTGGCACACGGTCCTAATCTGCCCATTTATAACCACCAAATGATGGAACACAGACACAGAGGGAAGCTGACCTGAAGCCACTGAAGTCCAGTGTCTTATATATCCCTCCTTCTGTGTCTTTGTCTCGCTCTCTTATCTGACTGGATTTATTCCTGTCTCTCTTCCTTTCTCTTTCAGCATCTGCCCCATCACTTTCTGTTGAACCCACTCTCTTTTCTCCATCTCCCTCCCTCCATCTTTCAGTCTCTGTTCTCATCTCCCCAAAGGGTCTCCATCTTATCTAAGAGATAAGCTGAACTGCCACAGAAACGCATTGGTCTTCATCTCTGTCTGTCTCTGTATTCCTCCCTTCTGGGTTTATTGAGGCACATTCGGGGGGATAGATGCAGTTTAATGAAGCATTCACGGAGCGCATGTGCTTGAGTGTGTGTGTGCGCAAGTGTGTGGTGCCAGATTACGTTTTACTTCCATGGATACTCGAAAAATGAAGGGAGGCACACCTCCTGCACACTTGACAACATTCTAACCCTCCGTGGTCTCTGAACCATGAGGCCCCCTTGGACTCAACATCAAATAGTTTCCTGCTCAAGGAATTTATTCAGAACTTCTTAATGTGCTCGATATCCCTTGTGTGTTAACCTTATGAGATACAATATGCGGCACATCCAAAATGTAAAATTCATTTAAATTCCCCACTACTTTGTTGCTGTTCTCTGCATAAATAAAAGGAAAAATATCATTTCCTATTTTGTCGGCCGTACTCCTGCATACTGTAAGATCTTCTCATTCATCACCTCACTCTCTCTATTACATAACGAACGCACACATGCGAAGGCGCCCGCCCACATTCACACCCACACACTCTTTCACTGCCTTCACTCACCCGGCTGGCACAGGTGGTCTGCTCCTCACCTCATGAGAAGCCCGCCTGGCCCCACTGCCTGCGCAATTTCCCATGAGCCCGCGTGTTACCATTCTGAGCGAGACAGGAAGGAACCTACAGTTCAAAACCCGATCTCTGCTGTTCCATTGCAGCTCTCTGCCATCTGGCTGCCCGGCATTGCGTGGCATTACATTGATGCGTGCAGATGTAGGGGAAATCTGTTTGCCTCCAGTGCAGGTTGTTTGGTTTTTAAGGATGGCAGACTGGCAGATGTTAATGGTATGCATCTATGCACAGATAGCGCACTATATGTAACAGTGCTGCATCTTCTGCTGTGTATTTTTCATCAGGTGTAGGCCTCCGCTGACGCTGTGATGTGTCTGTGTGTGTGTGTGTGTTATGATTTATGGGTGAACGGCTGGGTGCTGTTGCTGAATCTGCAACTGTGCTGCTCTACCAGCAACCGACGTTCATAACAACATGTTGTTCTCTGTTTACATCGCAGGTCAGAGGCGAATGAGAGGAATAAAAAAAACAGGAAATGAGAAAGCTGTACTTTAAACGTAAGGCAGTGATTATTTGGTGGGTTTGTGTCTGTGTGCGTGTTTAGAGAAGAAAAAGAAAGAAAGTAAGAAAGAAGGAAGGAAGGAAAGAAATTTGAAAAAGAATGTAGATTAGTACTGTACACATCAGTTTTATTTGAAGAAAAATAAATGTGCCACAAATTTACAGAAAATATGATTACATATTACCTACAAGTAAGTTTTGCATTACCTTATAAAGTGAGCAATGCCATGTTTGGACTAGTGGTGGAGAGCGATTAAAAAAATGATCTAATTAATTAGAGGCTTTGTAATTAAGAAATCGAGATTAATCACATTTTTGTCAAATAGCAATATTTGACACAATAAGCAAATTTTTCAATTCAAATCAATTTTTATTGACCACTGAATCGATGAATAGACATATACGTGAACTTAAACAACAAAAATGTTTGTTTCATATTTATCTGCATTTTTCTACTACATTCACAGATTACTGCAAACTCAAAATGTAATTATAGTGATTATATTCAACATTTTAAGACTTTTTGTAAACTCAAGCACTTTCAGTGTCTTGAAAAGTAGTCTCTTATGGGATGGCTACACTGTTTGCCACTGCCAGGACTGTCGTAGCTAACGTATGGTGCGTCGCCTCAGAGCTCATTTACATAAAGTAGTTTCATTTATGCAAGTGCAACTTGGGGTGCCGACTGTCCGACGCATCGTGAAACTTTCATTAGATGGCTAAACTAGCCATCGACGAACTAAAACAGAACGATTCTGGAATTATTTAATTCCAAACTAATTCTAACACAAGCTCAGTAATGGGACAATACTGTGATATAAAGGAAAGTAATTACTTATTATCACTTAAAGAGAACACACACACTTTTTTTTTTTTAACTCAGTTGTTATGAAATTTTGTCAGAGTTGGTACTTTGACTGGATGTAGTGGGGAAAGTGTTCAGCTGCGTCAGGGACCCCACAAGGACCATGGGTTTGGGTCAGATAATTTGATTTGGAGGTTTGTTTAGAAAGCCGGCATAATATAAAGGTGGATCTCAGTTTATGGCTCCATTCTGAGCTCCTGAAGAAAGGCCCTTTAATATGATAGCTGTCACACTAAAAAAACAAAATCAATGAGATGAAACTTGTACCTAATTTGGATAAAGTTTTAGATGTTTACTTTCACTTGATGATGTAGCATTTAGTTCCTGATGATTCCATTTAAAATGAAACATTTCAACTTTCATTGTGACTCACTTTTGCAAAATAATAAAACATTAAGTCCAAGTACTAGCAACAAATCAGTCAGCCTTTTTAAATGTCACTATAAACACATAGTAATGATTTTTTTGTGTAGTTTAAAATGACTTGGGAAGGTACAAATAATAAAAAAGAAAAAAAAATCCAATAAACCCATGTACAAATACCGTTAATTGATGTTGAGTAACAGTTTAAATTTGCTTATTAGGAAACGAATAAAAGAAACATAAAAAAACCCCAAAACAATCCAATTAAAAAATACACAAATGTAGTTAATTAAGGATACAATAGACAAATCAATTAAAGTGGGCACAAACAGTAGCTAAATGATGTGTGATCAGGAATTTAAATTGTTACCATATAATTAATTTTTATGGTGCTTTGTAAAGCGTTCCAGGTGGTCAAAGCATAAAAACTGAAAGCACATCTTCTGAGCTCAGTTCAGACTGGAGGGAGATGCTGTGAAAATCAGTCATTAGACTGAATTAGACAAAAGATCTGATTGAGATCACCAGTTTAGCATAGACATGAGGTAGCAGCTTCCAAAACAAGGGCCCTATAGACAAACAGAAACAATATGAGGTTTTTCAGATAGAGAGAACCCCCCCACTCTTTCATATAAGATGCCATGACGAGGACTATAAACATCACCAGTAGTAAACCTGAGGGCACATTGATAAACAGCATCCAAGAGTTTAAGAGTAGAGGCAGGGTCCTACCTATAAATCACATCACCATTATCCAGAACAAAGAGAAATCAACATTTTCCCCCCTACAAAGCACAAGTATACACAAAGAAGTCACAATTTGTTAACTAGACTGTCTAAATGACATTGGAATGTCCGTTCTTCATCTATTTCTTAATATTGCATCCTTACAGTGGAAATGTGAACATTATTGGTGCCATCATCTCCAGCAGCAGAAAATAACAAACAATTTTATATGCATTCAATAGCCATTTGAGATCATGAAGTGCAGCCTGGAGAGCACTAAATTGATGTTTTAGGGTATTCAAAGCTTGAGATACAACATTGTATCATCCATGTGTCAATGTATATAACACAAATTCGAAATAAATAAAAGATCTGAAGCCCATTGCAGGAGGATGATTGTGTCACATATTTAATTATGAGCCACTGCAAACTAACAAACATTGAGCATTTTAAAATGTTAAAATGATATTTTAAATACCAGGATGTTTTCTGCTATTAAATTTCTGATTTGCTCAGTATAATTACTGAGCACTAAATTTACTTGTTCCACAGCACATTGAGTGTGCTTATAAACCTTACTGTAAGAGGAGTTTATGTTGCAAAAAAAAGGTTAGATAAGAAAACTGAATTTAACCCTTAGATGCATGAGTGGTTGGACCCTACACTCTTCCATAAGTGGGTCAAAAATGACCCGTATAAGAATCAATGTGTTTTTTATGCCATTTTTGTCATTTTGATTAAGAATAATCATTTGTATTATTGTTTGTATTATAGTTTTGTCCACAAAAGAATAATTTCATGTTTGAAATATGTTTATTTTTCACTTTATAACAGATTTTGAACATTTTCATATTTGAAAAAGGAGAATATTACACAGAACAGCAACAGAGGAAAGTCAACGTCCATTTTTGTTGACATTTTTCCACACTCTTCCTCCAGTTGGTGCTACTCTGTCCCTGCAAGTTTGTGCATTGTCACTTGTTGTATGATTATTATCAGTGATAAAGAGCTTAGGGGAATTAATACAAATATTACAATTTCTTTAAAAGTATAAAAGGTAACCTAAAAATTTAAATGGAATGATATCAAAAAACATGTTTTTTTGAGGAATAGCTAAAATATGAAATCATAAAAACTTTTCATTAAAAATATATTGCAAGAAAGCTACTTCAATGGATCATTTTTGACCCACATACATCTCAGGGTTAATGGCATTAATGAGGTTTGGCCACTATAAACACCTTATAGGATCTGCTTGAGCTCAGACAAGATTTAATGGTTAGTTATGCTTTCACTCAGCATCGTGGTCAAAGGCACAAATAGAATTCACATGATGTTGAGTCTGCTATGGTCAATAACCTGTAAACCAAAGATGGATGGCGAGCTGTTATGGCCATAAAACAAAGAGCCAGCTGTATTGACACGACCATCCATACTGCTCTGCTAACTCTCTGTCAAATGGAGCGAGAGATTTTTCTGCCTTTATTTCATGTTCCTGCCTTCTATGAAAGCAAGCTGAGTCATGTTAATGCAGAAGTTCTGGGTGATGCTGTGTTTCTTTTCCTCGTGTCTTAAAGTAGTTTCATGGACAGTGAAACATTGGTGGAGTCTTTTAATGTAACTTGGAAAAAAAATCATGTTGGTGTAAAAACAAACAGTGCATAGTTCTAAAGATGAAAAAGCTTTTCTTATTATGCACTAATATGTAAACATGCATGACACTTAATCATTAAAAATAAAAAAAAAAAACCAAGGAAAAAATCATGTTTTTTTTCTTGCCCTTTCATCTGATATTATACTCAGTTTTCATCTCATGGATACACTGCTGACATCAAATGTAGGCTAAATGGCCTAAAAGAAAAAAAAAATCAAAGGGCCAATAAACAGAATTTCATAAATCACTGAATCAATTAACCGTCTGTAATGTGGAAGCTTGACTATACTGCCGTTGAGAACCATCACATGATTTTAAAGCTCCAGCTCTGGATCCTTTTTAGGTTGTTTTGGTTCGTCGCCTGTATGGATGACTTCCAGTGTCAGGAATATTCTGCCGCACAGCTCTAACCCCAGTGCTGTCAGATATCTTTTTGTTCTCAGCCGGTGAGCATTTGATGAGGCTGTCCATTTCAAGTGTTCAACCAACTTTAAAGAAACCTATGTTTACTTTCAGTGCCAGCAGTGTGAGTCGGCTCGGGCCAGCGACAGACTGATGGAAGCATTAGCATATGGTCTCATAGTGTCTATGTTAACTTATAGAGGATGAGGTGCTGAGCTAAAGACAGAGCGCTCCGTGGCTGCGGTTTGTTGACTCGAGGCTGGGTTGTTGGAGCCACAAATTTTAGGTGAGTCTTTGTTACTCTGCCAAGGAACGCGGCAGAGTTATGTGACGATCAGTGTTGGTTTGTCAGTCTGTTAGTCTGTTGGCAACATTACTCAAAAACAGACGAACGGATTTGGATTAAATTTTCAGGGAAGCTCAGAAATGACTCAAGGACCAAGTGATTCAATTTTGGCAGTGATGTGACTTATAGTCTGGATCCACGGATTTGTTAAAGATCTCTGTATCATTGTGAGATACCGGCATGGCATCACTGAAACTTGGAAACAAGTGAACACTACGTCAGCTGCCTGCTGACAATCACATGATTGTGATCATACTACAAACTGCCCAAACCCTAAACCTAATCCTCAACCGCTGCAGACCACAATTTTTTTTTAATATCATACGACTGAGCAGCCTTGGTGGTGTACTACGCTCTCTGGGTGCTTTTCTTGTTCAGTATTTGCTCATCTGAATAAAATGTCCAAGATTTTTTGTTATTTATATTTCCTCTTTGAAATGATCCCCAAAACATCATGTGTTGATGACTGTTTTGCGAGCTAGCTGAGGTGACTAGATCACATTGATTTGTGATTGTTGGAAGTGTCAAGTGTTGAATGTCAGTCTGTGCACAATGAGAATAAGAAGCACTGATCAATTTGCTGAGAGCCAACGGTGAGCTTTGCAACCATTATATTGGCTGAAAACCGATTCACTTCAATGTAAGTGTAGTTAAAAAGAAATAATCTTAACTACATTATAAAAGCATTCCCTTATGTTTTGAGCCAGTGTTTTCTGGAAATAGGGCCTGCGGGCAGCTAGTAAAAACCGTCAAGTGTAGTAAGCGATCCCCAGAAGCTACTCAACACACTTCTTTTGGCTACACCTTTGTTCATACAGTATCTCCTGGTGCTATACTGCAAATGTTCTATGAAGATCATGCCAGATGAGACGTCTGTTGTAAGTGATTTGTATTGATTTTTAATAAGAGACTTCTGCAGCTTTTAAGATATTGCTTTCGCAATTAGAGCATCAGCATTGAGCCATTAAGTTGAGTGTTGCTTTACACCTACTGTATTTTCATTATTTTACATTTTGATGATAATGGAGTAAACTATCCTCGGCACTATTTCAGAGTCTCGCCTAAGTGCTCAACTGAGGAGAAGTCTGCTAACTAAAGCATAGTTTATGCTTCATTTCATATCGTTTTGGCTCTCATTAAACCACTTTGTCCACTTGCTCTGGGTAGGAGAGCGTTGAATTACATGACAAAGCACAAAAGGAGAAAAATAATAATAAATAAATTTTTTCGATAAATGCTGCAATTTGTAAGCAATGAATACAGCATGTAACCAGTGTGAATTTCTAACAAGCAATTTCCTTGAAAAACAACTCTGTGTCCTTGGAATTATTGGAGAGTGTGCTATGAATGGCTTCCATCCTGTTCCACACTGTCAAAGATTAAAACTTCCACTTATAAAACAATAGCATTACTAAAAAAACAACAGTAAAGTCTGCACTGAATTTAAATGGGCTGTTGTTATGTCTGTTAGCTACTTATCTGAGTGGAATAGTCATGATTAATTAATGTTAGAATCTATTCTCCTGTTTTAGCAAGTTCAAGGATCTACTGTGAAAACAAAACTAAGGCCACATCCCACTCACCAACCTGAGACCTAATCACTAAACCCTCACAGGCTCACTGACGTCAGCTGTGTGCGCAGCTGGAGTGCTTGAAAGCGTGATTTCATGAGGGCTCGAAATGGTTTAAAGACATCGAAAGGGACACACCAACACGTCAGCACACGTTGCTTGAAAATAATGCAAGAGCCGTTCAAAAAAAAAGGAACCAAAGCCCCACCAGCAGCATCAAGACGTGGATGTTTGACTGGAACTTCAAGCAACACAGATAAATGTGCCTCAAAATCCGTGAGTCTGTGAATATGGAGATGAGATTGAGCTTAAGGGTCTTTAGCAAAGCCAGCAGCTTGTGATGCCATCTCTGCTTGACCCAAGTCATTAACATGTTACCATAATAATAATAATAATAATAATAATAATAATAATAATAATAATAATAATAATAATAATAATAATAATAATAATAATAATAATAATAATAATTTTTAACCACTGAATGACTCTTGTAGTGATGTGACTTGTTCTAACTTTCCCTGGTTTGGTATATTTACAATTTGCACACAACTGTTTTCAGCAGATCCAAATGATTCAATGGCATCAGCAGAGGTCAAAATTTTTTGTTTATGAGCTCTTAAAAATGGAAAAACATGCAACATTTGCAAGCGAGGGTGACACTGGGGCCCAGTAAATTTTTAAAGCGTGTAGGATCTACCAGCCATCAACAGCAGTGGAACAGGACAAGAGCAAATTTTGTCTGTCCCCCTCCTGCAGCTCTGGATTTAACACCTTCGCAGCCACAGGTTGGAGACGAGGCTCCCTGTGATCAGTGGAGGCGAGACTCTAAGACAATGCAAAGCATTAACACCTTCATAGCCACAGGTTGGAGACGAGGCTCCCTTTTGATCAGCACAAAGAAAAGGGATACCAAGACACCATGCCAGACATGGAACGCGTCTGGCACCAGGGCGCAAAGTATCGAATCAGCAGGAGAGCACTAGAACGGACATTCAAGGATTCCTCAAAGACAGACCTCCAGACAAGAGAAATAAAACAATGTGTATTGGGGCCTACAAGGGACCAAATGGCTACCAATACACACTCCCTGACCAGCTGCTGACTCTGCAGGAAGCGGGGGTCAAAATCTTGATAAGGACTTCAAAGACGGTCCACTGACACTGCTACAAACCCAGAACTCACATTACAACAAAGGAAAACAATTTCTGCCCAGCCCTGGATTTAACCATACTTTATGTATACTCATTTATAGGAATTATTGCACGTTAACTTCAAGAACCTCATCATATTCACCATCACACCATGATCTCTGTTTAAATCTATTGTTTTATATTTAAGTTCATTTGACACACTAAATGTCTGTAGCATACTAAGGAGCAGAACACTCAAGAGCAACACACAAAGATCCAAAAACCCTTTCCCAAAGCTATAAATTTGGTAAGACGCCATTTCAGAAGACAGCTAACCCAAAATTCACCTCCAAAAGGAACATCTGCTGATTGGATGTTTACTAATAAAGGGCCATTAACGGCTCTCCTGGAGACAACAGGATGTCTCCTGTCTCTGTCAGAATCTGATAAGGGTCATAAATTGTCAACTGTGAGGAAAACCACACCTCTGCAAGATTAGCATTCTGACCTTCTGATCTCTCCCTACCTAACACACAGAACTCAGTATGCAGGAATGGATTGAACAGTTTAAATCAGAACATTAAGGAAATGCAGCATCACCGGAGTGACAATCTGGACTCAGTCTCTGATACCAGGTTGATCAGGACCAGTATGGAAGAAGAAGAACCAAACAAGACACCAACGTCCCTCTTCTCTCACAGACCACAGCCATAAAAGACACAAAAAGACTTTTTAATCTAAGCATATATACTCCCTATGCCTTATTTTTCTTAATACTGAATTTATATGCTTGTATTTTAGCTGTGTTATAAATTTACTTTCAGGTAGTCTAAAGTCTACAATCTGTAAGTTCATTCTTATGTTTATACATTTTATTATTATCTCAGAAACCATAGGAGATAAACCTATTGTGTTTAGTGTCATTCTAATCATTTATTCGATGTTATTTCAGAGAGAAAGAACTATCAAATTGTCAGTCCCGTCCTTGTCCAGGCCAGTTGAAGTTTCCCATGTTGAGACAAATTAAGGCATATATGCATGCACATATAAATGGCTGAACTTTCTGAGGCGCACCCTTGTTTAAAAATTTTTCGCATTTTACCATGCCCAGGAGTCAATAATTAAAATCTTGGTCTCTTCTGTAGCTATTCAATCATTTGGATCTGGTATCAATTCTGTTTAAAATCTTTAAAATGTCTTCCAAGGTGAGATGTTTGTTTGAGGGTGAAAATGCAAATTCCAAAGAATGAGAAGTTATGAAAGTCTCACAATTCAGCCAAAAGTGGCAGAGACTGAAACTTTGTGCTAACTTGCGATCACCAACATATATATATATCAGGCCAATGTCCCAGCAGGTGAGTAGTAAGACCTTTCTGCAGAAAATCTAGAAATTCCTTATTCTCTCTTGCCCTTTGCTTTGCAATTTGGGAGGAGTACTGGGACATGAATGAAGGATTGTCCACTGTGCCGCCATGCTGTTGTTGGTAACTTATGTGTCCAAGCTGTTTCAGAGTTTGTTAATCAAACTGGTTCACAATTCTGTCAGTTGCATTTTATAGTATATCCTGGAACCAGCTACCATTTCTTCACCTGCATGTATACCTACCGAAAAAGAGTATTTGATTCGCCTCTTGAGGAGAACAAATTACAGCAGTTTTCTCCTAGAGAGACCAAAAAATAATGTGCTCGTTCATTCATCTCTGCAGTAATGTATTTTAAAAACCCATTCCCAGGTGTCGTTTTCTAACCGGCTACTTATAAAAACAGACTTCTTTCTTTTCAGACCTCATGAGATGTATGCAGAGTAAAGACTGTCGCATTCTTTGGAAAGTCATAGAACAAGATACAAGGAAGAGAGATGCATGTTTGAGAGGTGCTGCTTGATCAGAGAACTGTGCTGCTTGAAGGAAGGAGTGGTGGGATGTCAAACAGTGCAGGCTTTCGTTACAAGGTTTGTCTACTCTTCCTTCCTCCTGGATGATCTGAGCTGAGTAATGACTTTGGACTCCGCACTGAGTTGTAATGCTGAATAATGAGGTGAGAAATGGAGTCAGAGGGTGAAGTGGTAAGTGCTGACATTGTTGACATTTCATGGCGGTGAATTCACAAACACCTCGGGAATTACTTATAGCCTTGTGACTCTGTGATGTGTTGGCGATTTAGAGCTTAGAGAAATGTGTGGAGGATGGTTTGGCAGTCTCTGTGAGGGTTGCGCATTTTCTCTGTAGGACCTCTGTCGATTATAACTTAGGATCTTCCCAGTGGATTTTTGAAAATACAAGACTGGTGATACTAAAATTGTTGAACCCACATAGAATTTTACAGAACAACAAATTGTACCCTGGGACTGTGATTCAAAATCTGCAATTACTTTTCTTTTTCACTTTCAACCAATGCATTAATATTTTTAGATAAAAAGTTGCCAGAGCCTTGGGTAATATTTTCAGATGGCTTACTTTGTCTGATTGCCAATAACAGAGATATTAAATTGTCTGTCCCTTTTGATGAAGAGAAGCTACACATCATTATACTTGAAGTTTAAAAACTGTTTACCAACGTGTAGCATATTATTTTTTAAGTAAGTAACTTAATTGATGAGAAAATGAAACAATTAGCTGACTGACTGCCTCAGCACTATTTTATTTAAAAACTGTAACACATTATAGTAAATAATACTCATAAATATATAAATAGCCCTGCTATATTTTGCCTTGATAATTGACCATTAATGTTTTGAATATATGATGCCAAATAAAAGAACAAATGTCACGCATTAACATGGAGCCTGACCCCAAATTTGCCTGCATGTCTTCATATAATATTTTCTGAAAAATAGTCTGCTGCCCCAAGAGATAATGTTATTATCACTGCATCCCTTGGTAAAATGTTGTTTATTCCGTTAATTACCATTCCTTTTTTATATGCAGCACTGCAGCTGTGAGGGCTATCAGGAACATGCAGCCAGGCAGAGCCTGTAAAAACCCTTCTGGAAGATTCATAAAAGTATAAACTACAGGCAACTCCTCCTGAGGGCCTCTTAATGGGTCTGTGCCTTTCAGGAAGTGTTAAAATGTAAATTATGGAGAATTTTATATTTCTCAATGACAGCCTGGGGAACAGTGAGAGGCAGATCCAGGGTGGATCCCTATCGAAGCAACAATGTTCCAATAATCTACTTAGACAATTTTCAGTGGCCAGGCTATACCTTCAATATTGGAACATAAAAAGCCACAGGATTGCAATAAAGGAGACACACCTCTTTTAGAATGAGTTGCTGTATGAAGATAGAAAACAATACTAATTCAGTCTCTGGAGAGTTTGCAAAGCCTCTGTGGGAGAACATACTCATTTTTAACATCTTTACAATGGCACCTCCATAATCTCGCAAGTACATTTATAGCCTTTAACAATGCCATAACACTCTGTTTGATTGTCTGGCTTGTCAATGAGCAGAATGACTGACTTAGTTTAGAAACTGCTTTTCACTGAACCGTTGTGATGTTTGTGAGTGAAAATTAAGGTCCCCCTAGAGATGCATCACTAGTTATCAGTGGAAAAAAAAAAGCCATCAGCCAGCTGCTCTCACTCTGTGACCGAAGGAAAATGTTGGGTAAAATGTCTCATATATCAGTCTAAAGGACTAAGACCAGGTGTTCCCTGCTAAGTAACTGGAACTGCAGTAAATAAGATTAACAAAGAACTCCAACAACAAAATTGGCAGTAATAAAATCCATATAGATACTACATTTACAAGTGTCTATGCAACATGCCATCAAAATCTGTTTGTTTTTACAATAAGTAAGGCATTAAAAAGAGTATGCATTAAGTATTACTGCAAAAACGTGAACTCATTTGTGTTTGTTTTAGTTGGCATGATTCATTTTACTGCAAGTGAAGAAGAACTTTACAACTACAATGTCTTTTCTTGATAAAGTATCGCCATGGGCTAAGCTCTTGAGAACTTCACTGCATGAGCAGGAGTACCAGTTTAAGAGCTGTGAATCTAGCATACTAATAATTTGTTCTTTCTCCTACACGGGGCCACATTTGCGTCTAAGATGAATGTCAGTGTCAGCTCAGGGCTATGCATTTGAGCCTTTTAACACTTCCTTTGTGAATAAGAAATGTAGTCAAGCAGAATCCACTATCTGTTCACCTTCTCAACTCATTTTGAATATAAGCCTTAACAGTCATACCAATGGCAGATCATCAGGGTTTGAAAAAATGTTCAATTACCCTTTAAGAACCTGCATAAACCATCAGATGAAACACCATGCATCAGAGTTTGGTGAGAGGTTTGTTAGTCATCATTTAAAAACCGTATTCTTTCGAGATCTCTACGGTGTAACAATTTAATAATATGGCAACCGTACAGATGTTGGAAATTCTCCTTATTCCCACCTGTTAGCTTCCAGCCAAATCAGAGCTTAATCCTATGAGTGAGGTTATGCTTAAAAATATCCTAGCTTTGATGAATCTTTGATTTTGTGTCATCTTCTGAGTGAACAACAAAAAAAGTCCTTCATTAACCAGAGGAAGCCAAGGGTGGGAAGGGGAGATGGAGAGACGGATAGAAGATTACAGGGCTGTAGATTGAAAACACACTTTTAACATGGAACAGCCAAACAGGAGAGGATGAGAGGAAACTTAAAGTAAATGAAGAGATCTTTGAAGTGACACTCACGATTTCTTTGAAGCTGCTCTCTTGTTCAGAAAGAGAGATGGGTCTATACTTTATGTCAGGATTTGGTCTCATGGTTTCACCTTTGATGGCAGAGCATATACAACATAGAGAGTGGAGGTAGGCACTAAACTTAAAAAAAAAGGTTTGATTTAAAAGTTATCACTAAAAAAAGCACATTCCTGCCAAGCGAAGGAACATGGAGTCCATATGGGCGTACCACGAATCATTTGCTGCAGCACTTTTCCAGACAGATTAGCATGTTGGCACCATCACTGGGGGAATGTTGGCCACCGGCATCAGTGAAGATTGGGGCAGTCAGACCGGGCTTGTAATATAAACCATTCATTAGCTGACACCAATACGATCAGAATGCAGGTTCAGCAGTGGTTAGTAAGGTCACCTCTTCTCACTTCTGTATGCAGATTGAAATTTTGCAAAACAGCATAATGGTATTGAATATGTTCTAATTCGTCTGCCATGAGTATTGTAGTGTAACATGTATAGTCCAGGGTTACATGACATTTAGTTGGCAGTGGTTGAAAGAATAGATCAGGCCTCATTACATTAGGCATACTTCACATTTGCACTCAGTTACAGTATTCAAACTACACTTAATCTATCTTTTTCATTTTTTGTTTTGATTATTGTGTCAGTATAGGCAGTGCTATCATAATTGTATTGTGTTGTCATTCTGCACAGCAACACAATGAGTATGACCCTTAATTATGTCGCTGTTATTCTTAAGCCCATCACTACTTAATGATATAATCAGGCATTTTTATCCGTACAAGTAAACATAGATTGAACACACATTACTCGATTTCTGTTGATGTCATACTTCAACTCTGCAAAATTTGCATATATGGAGGCTAATTTGCAGAATAACAAATAAATCAAAAACAACACCTCTAACAAATACTTTAAGATGCTTACACTATATTTAACGCTTTGAGAAGAAAACTGGCATGCACTGAAGGGGAAAAAGATCAATTACTGTTTTTACAGGTTATATTTATATTTTGTCAAAACAGACTGACAAAACAATGACGACAATAATTCAATAAATACCAAAATGTGCTTTCATTACAACTTTATTTGACTAGCATTTAATGAAAACAAAGACAGTTTAAAACATAAGTGACTCTGTCACAATGTTACTTAAATGTCAAATGATTCAAAATCGCAACACCTCACAATAATTACATCTTCTAAGTTGAACAGCAGTGTTCTTGTTCTTATGTAAAGTTTATACATTTTTATATATAGATTCCTCTATAAAATATGTAGACGCCAAAAAGTAAAAACATCATTATTTGCTGCGATTCAAATCTTTCAGTTGTTTTTCTAATGCTTTGTGTGTCCACCTTTATTGTTGATGACAGACTCGATACTCCTTGGTGTGGAGACTACCAGTTTTTTGTAAGCTGCTCTTTGTTGTGCGTGTGCTGCTTTAACTTTCTTCAAAATAAGAGATTCCAGTCTAGTGACAAACAAGGTAATGGTTTTCAGGAACTCTTATGGGTATTGGCAGTTTGCTTTGTGTAGCAGTAAGCCTTGTTTTCAGGTGGATGCAGGCGTGGACTGGCCATCTGGCATACCGGGGACTGTCCCGGTGGGTCGGTGTCTAGTGCAGGCTGGTCAACAGGTTCCCCCGGACCTGGAATCAGTAAATTGTAATGGGATTTCAAATTTCAAGGGTCGCTTCTATTATCCCGGCGCAGCTTTTCCAGTGTTTACAGAATTGGTCATCAGCTCAGGAAACACACAGACCAATTATGTACGAGTTCAGACATCCCACGTGATGCCACTCAGCCAATGAAGTCTTCATGCATTGTAGCCGCTAAGCAAGCTCTGCGTTCAGAAAACAGCTGAGAGGGACAGACGAGAGGAGGACACCGACAAGAAAGTATCGCTGCAGATGCTGGCTATGATCAGCTAAACATGCAGCTGTGGAGCAGCTTTTTCAACTATGAACGTAATCCAAACTAAATATCATACCAGACTCACCAATGAGCCCCGGATGTCTTGGCCCTGACACCATTCAGACCACGATTCAAAACACTGGCAGGATAAGATGCAGCTCAATTCCCTCATTAAGCAGCAGGGATATAAGGGGACTGATGGAAGACAGGAAAAAAAACTCTAAAAGTGTTGAATTGTTTAAATTTTTTGAGATTTAGGAATTGTTAAAGATGTAAATTGGTTCGGGTTGTTCAGTTATTATTTTTTGAAGTTCTGCACTTTATTTTAAGATGTACACTTACATCAAGTTATTTATTAATAAAAGTTGTCAAAATGTTTCTGAACCGTACTGAATTTTGTTTGAATTGACATCAGTTATTGATTACATGCAGACACTAATAAAACTACCAGGTTACATCAACATATATCACACTAATTCAAGTTAGACTTTATGATCTGGACCTTTGCTTTAATACATTTTCTCTGACTGGACATCTTTGAATTTTAGTTGAATACCCCTGCTCTACTGGATTGCAATTTTTTTAATACAAATTTGTCAACAAGTTTGGATTGGTCTCTAAATATGTTTTTGAATTTTTATTCTGAAAATCTGACCTTTCTGTCAGTTTTTGTCCTTGCATTCAAAAATCAGTGCTTGATTCAGTCAACTGATAATGTTGTGGGTCGGTCTGGGCCAAAAATGCCAGGGCTGATTTTTTTGCCCCACTCCACCCCTGGGTGGATGAAATATTTCCTGATAGCTTTTGAACACACCACAGTCAAATTGAGTTGACTCCTCCCAGGGCCTGCCCCTAACTGGTATTTAAAGCACCTGTGGCATCATGGCTGCCTTTTGTCTCTGCTGGTTGCCACATGGACTCCTTTCTGACTTTGAGGTAGGCGATGTAGTCAAGATTCTTGACAGGTTGTTTTCTGTTAAAGATTTAGTTGGTTTGTCTGCCTTATTGTGCAACGGTTAATTGTGTTGTAGGTTTTTATCAGCTGTTGTTTTGTCTTATGCCATGTTTGCCTTTGCGCTATATTTTTAGATCGACTCAGCTGTTTTATTGCTCCACCAAGGAACATGGCGGAGTTATGTGACGATTGGCGTGTGTTTGTCGGTCTGTCTGTTTGTCTGTTAGCAACATTACTCAAAAATGGACTTACGGATTTGGATGAAATTTCCAGGGAAGGTCAGGAATGACACAAGGACCACCTGATTAAATTTTGGCAGTGATGCGGCGTATAGTCTGGATCCACGGATTTGTTAGATTTCTGTGTCATTGCAAAATAGTGGCATGGCGACACTGTAACTAATTATACAGTTATTGAGTAGCCTTTTTGGAGTACTATGCTGAGTGCTTTTCTTGTTTGGTAATTGTCTTTGTTTGAGCAATATTTATGACCGTCCCCGTCTAGTGTAGGTGGTTGTCAGCTGGTCACGGAGGCTAGTCATTCTAGTGTAGTGCCTTCACAGGTTGTAGGGATAAGAAAATATTATACACCTGGTTACGTGGTTGCTAATTGTCATGAGTTCACGAGTGGTGGCATTCCTGCAACACAAGTAATTACCTACCTTCCTGCTCCGCCCCCTTTCCCTTTGGTAATTTTATTGTGCTGCAAGTGTTTCAAGAAATTGCTTTGTTAAACAGAGTGAAATAATTGTAGTAAATCTTGCAGTGTATTTTCATTAAGATTTTAATTATTCTTTTGCATTTTTTAAGCTACTCTTTCCACAGGCACTTCCAGCCATCCAATATTCAGTTATTCAATACATTTAGTTTTGTTCTATATGAATGACATCTGTCTTGTTTCATTTAATGAGCTTCTGTCACCTGTGTATGACCAAGGTGAGTTTATATAAAATAATTCCTGAGGTGAGACTCCCCAGGTGGCATTGTCCCATTTTAGTACATTTGGGTTCTTACTCTCTCCCTGCCACATTTAGATAGTTATCAGCCGAAGTATTCTTCTGCGATTCTGTTGGAGGCTGAGAATCTAGTCGGGTAGTATTTTGACATGTCCACAGTTTCATGGTGCCATTTAAAAATGCCACATCCCCAAAAACTTTAGCTCTCATGCAGCCCCATCTTATCATTATCACCTCCATGCTTCACTGTTGGGACAATACAATCACTGTGGTAGTCCTGGCTAGGATCAGATCAAACACACTGGACCCAATGTGAGTAAACAAATTCCCTTTAGTTTCATCTGACCTGCTTCTAATGTTCATGGGGCTTCTTTTCATGTGCTTTGGCTTTCATCTTCATCTTGCAGTTTTGCGCCAAACATCAAGCAAGGATGTTTTTCTTGAACACTGTCTCTAGAGGTTGACATCACGTTCTGTCTTTCAGTGTCTGAGTTGTGACAGAAATTCTGATTTTGACCAATTCTTGTGCGAAGTTTGAAGCACTTGCCTGTCTGTTTTCCATAACTAGATTGTACAAATAACACACTGTTTGTGGCGTCATAATGGGAGGATGACCACTGTAGTTCTGTTTAGTCCTACTATGATTTGTTCTGTATCTCCTGATTATTGCTGCAGCTATCTTTCATCTGATTTTAACTTGGTCCCAGATATTCCCGTGACCTTTTCCGTACTTTTTAGTAATTCTTTTCCATTTAAGGCTATGATGCAGACAAGGAAATATACACAACCCACAGATCAATGTTGAGAAGGGTTTCATGTTCACGGATAATTTCATAACCACATTCACGCAACAATGTTGACTGGATATCGCGGGTGTACTCAATTTTGTTTCAGTGATCTTCATGTGTGTCCATGAATTCTAGTGTACTGACCTTTGTTACACTGATTTTCTACTTTAGGGCTTATGTTTTAAATATAGTCTTTCTAAAGAATCAGTTTTTGATTTTCTTTTTTTAAAGAGGAAATGTGCTACTTGTCAACTTAGAGCTAATGCAATTATTGAAAGGTGATGCCATTTTGAATCATTTAACATCTAAGTTATAATGCCTGTGCCTTATAGCTTAAATGTTACATCTGCTTATCAAAGAGAACCAAATTCATAACTCCGTAGAAATGATGAAACCTGGGTTTCTCTGTTCTCTCTAGGATCGTTCCAGAGTTCCTTTTGGTAACAGCTACTGCTATCTGCTTCAAGGTCATGGGAGATTCTGTTCTGCTCTAGTACAAGAAATGGGACATAACAGAACTGGATAGCATAATCCTTGACAAACTAAATCTTTTCTTGAAGAAATTGCAATTCGTATGAAGCAAAAAGACAAAAATACAATTTGCACATAGAATGACACTGTACATGTGCAATAGGTCTTTTCTTGAAAAATTCTTCTGATGTTCCTTCAGTTTTTTTTTTCGTGGATGGAGATTTACCTGAAGGGTGTTTTGTGAGATGAACAATAAAACCCAACAATGCACCTTGATTTCATAACAAAAACAATGATGTGAGTAATATCATATTCAGCCTGCCAAACCTACTGGGTTGTTTAAGAATATTCCCCTAATATGGTGATGACATTTTCTTTGAGCATTTTCTTTTGTTTCGTTACTGACATTTTCTGGGAAGGTTGTCCTTGAATTTGCTGATAACACACACAAAATGTCAGACAGGCAGAATATCTGATATTTCTGAAAGTTTCAGGGATACATACAGTATATCCACAGATTTAGTCATCCTTCCAGAGTCTGATATTTGGCATGAACCTTGTACCACACAGAACATAATCAAGACTATAGCGAAAAGCAATCTGTACCCATTGATTGCTTGTCCCCAGCAAAAGCTTTCATGGCTTTGGTGTGATTCTAGAAGTAACAGAACACAAGATTTTGTCAGCTATTGACCAGAGAGGAGAGGAAAGTTTGTATGGATATTCATTTGTGCCTCTGTGCTTTTCCCTCCACCGTAACGTGAACACAATCCCATTCAGTGTAAGTTACACATGTGCAGTCTTTTATTTTTTGTTGGGAAGTTATTAAAGATCAGTGTTAGCCACAGTAATGTAAATCTGGAAATACCAAAGCTTATGGGGAAAAATGAAATGAAGAAAATAAATCCTAAATAATCACAAAGGGAAAATACACCAGCCTGTTTTATCAGCTGGCCTGTGAACATTGTGGTGATATTGTTCTGAAGGTGGACAAACCCTGTCTGTATGTCTGTCACCCATATGTCTGTGGAACAGCAGTTTTGGAGATCAGTGTGGTGGCTCTAGCTGTTGCCACTTGACAGTACGTTACTCCTTTAAATCACCAGATAATCCAAAAATGAAGAAGTAAAGAAGCCACGCAATCAAATTAGATATGGAGAGCAAAATGATGTATTGTACCAGGTTGTAAACATGATTGTTTCTGATGCAAAGTTGGAATTTCTAACATGGGCAATATGAGACTTGTCTCGGTTTTGGAGCCAGCCTCAAGTGGCCACTGGGGGAACTGAGGTTTTTGGAACTTTCAGATTGGCTTCATTTTTCAATCCCGAGCCTTCAACTTGGTTATCACCTAATTAAGGCTGATGATAAATTGTATTGAACTTGGTCTTCCCATTTGCCAGAAACTGCTGCTGCGTATCTTATGCAGGACTGAATGCTCAAATCCATCCATCCATCCATCCATCCATCCATCCATCCATCCATCCATCCCTGCTTATCTAGGGCCGGGTCGTGGAAGCAGCAGATGCTCAAGTCCTGAAGTTTTGTAATCTCAGATTAAATTGACATGGGCTATATTGACTTAATGCAAGGCAGGTGGTTTCCTTTAAAATATGTAGTTTTATCTCATGCCAGAGTGATGCGTATTTTCTCCTGAAAAGTTTGTGAAAGGTCAATCTTTTCATTAACTAACTGCTGAATTCTTGAATGTTGCTGCTCGGACTGATTAAATCAATCTGTGGCAATTTCAGCATCTGAGTGCGTTTCTGGGTAAGAGAGACAGTGAGAGGGTGAGACACACCTAAGAACAGTCACTCTCTGGGCACATTCAGGCAAAATATGTGTGTGTCTGAAAGGATTGTTGTTGGCTTTTCCCTCTGGAATAAAACCAATCCGGAGTGCATGAATGGTTAATATCATTAACATCTCTGCACAAATTTGTTCAAAACAAATACATTCAGGTTAACTCTGTGAAATTAGCCTTTGATGTGCTTGACACAACATAGCAGGAGACCCAACTATCCCATTAGGCCATTAATTTAAGGAGTCTTTCCAGATCTTCAAACTGTGGCAGGGAGACGTGTGGTCTTTACTCTAGCGTGGCATGTAGCTGCTAACTAGATTTTACTGTGTGGTCCAATGTGGGGTGATGTTGCATGAACTGGGTATTTATTTCCTTTTCTGAGTCAGCAAACACAGTTCACAACATTTCAATTGCTGTTATATGTTGTCTGGGCTATCTAACATTTTGTGTCTGCTTACGGCACCTTGACAACCTCGGTCAGCGTGCAGCTCACAACGGCTGCAACTATGCAACGGTAATGTTACTTTATACACACGAACAACACTAGTTGTCCCACAAAGAAGGCCCATTAGGCCTATGCACACCCAGATTGCAAACTGTCAAAATAAATGACAATTGAAATATTGGCAGTTGAGCGTCTTTAATGTAGTTGTTATTATAGTAATATTATTTAATAATGCATTAAAAAATTTTGGATGTGCCCGACTAAAATAAATACAAAAATAATGTTGAAATAAGTTTGGGCAGTGAAATGACATTATTGCTTTTCAAGAGGACAAAGCAGCTCTTAGCCAGCATTGGTATGGTGCCATTAATAGCTATTCTTCAGTAGCAATACTGCAATCAACATGATATATGGTTCTCTATATCCTGTTGCCACTTAAGCTGCTCATTGTGCACTTTGTGTATATGCAAGATTGTTTGTATGTCCTTGACAACATGATGAGTCAATCTTACATCAATAATAAACAACTGTGATTGTCATGGAGTACTCATAAGTATAGATAAAAACAAAAAACAACAAAAAACTGCTTTACATTCAAATGTGTCATAAACATCTGGTTATGTATCTTCACAGTTTCAAGGCTAAAGCCCTCAAGCTTTATCCTTGATTTCCAGTGAGTCTTGAAGTACGAACACACAATAAAACGAATAACACGAATAAAATATAAATAGCAAAAGCGCATAAGTGTGGGAAAAAAAAATCGGTGAGAACTTAGTGATGGTGTACTTCTGAATTAATCCCCCAGACAGCAGCAAAGGGAATAACAGAGAAAGTAAACAATGAATTCATGTGGCCGGCATTGTATTTACAGTAAATATTCACATCCTTTGGGGAGTAACCTTACTCTAATAGGGGCTGTAAACATGGAAAAAGACAAACAAGGTTGCCAGCTTGGGCAGCCGTTGGAGTCAGACATCCTTACTCTCGCTCACACTTTGGCCTTTAGACGGAGTAAATAGAATCTACTGACAATGTTTACCCACAGGCCATCCAGATCTAATCAAGTGCTGAAAAACGCAGAAGTAAATGAAAACGCCACAAATCTTGTACCGCACCACTGCTTTGCCGCTGCTGTTTTAAATAGATCAATTGCCTCAGCTCACATTGTCAGGCCCTTAATATCCTCCCCCCAGGCTTGTGGTTTAGCTCTTTAGTCCCATAAAAATAGACTTGATGGATGGCTTTGCAGCACTCTGACAGAGGCAAGGGAATCCCCAAACTGCTCCCCCAACCCTGCACTCTCCACCACCACCAATCCATCCACCCTCCTGGAGCCAGTTGGCTGGCTGTTGTTCAGCACTTTGCCAGCATCAGTTTTCTATTTTTTCTTCTTCTTTTTTTTGATTGAATCATAAGTGCACTATACTCAGCGGTTCTTACACGGATCTGGCAGATTGAGGGACAAAGTTTATCTGTTGCAGATGTTCAGATTGTAGACAAGAAGCATAAGGGAGAGGAAAAGGACACACAAAGAGGCAGCTAAAGAGGAAAAAAAGGAGTCCTTGTAGCATGTTAGTCATCCAAGCTGAGTGGAGAAGTAAGGTTTTATAAGAAATTAACAAAGCCTTTCCAAGTGTGTGCCATATTTTACTTGGTTGCCACCTTAATTTTAAATAACACAACCACCCTTTTCATTCACAATGAATGGGCTGAGAGATATTGATCAACCATCTGGTCCTCTCAAGCCAAAGGCTAATATCCGCTGTTTACTACATATAAATCTTCAGTTGGTACACTAAATAATGCAATACCAGGCAGGGAAAGCGTGAGTGAGAGTGAGTGAGGAGGCACACGAGGCTGTATATGGCTCATACAAATAGAAAACACTCCAGATCTGCCAATGATCGTACTAAACTGAGACATTTGTCTCTGTTGGTTTTGTCCTGCTGTGCCCGCTTTGGGATGATTAAACTCTATCAGGTTGTCCAGGATCAGATGAAACCTTTTTAAGCTGCACTATGAAAAATGAGTGTGTTTGCTTGTAGTTTTGTTTCAACATTACACAATGTAGGACACATTGTTCTGCTAGCATGAGTCAGTATGAACCATTGAAACAGTTGGAATGGAAAAAAAGAAAAAAAAAACTCTCCAGCCTTTGACCTTTAAAGAAAACTATAAATACGCCATTTATGATTTAACACATGGTTTACAATAAAATATATGTTCAATTCAAGGTGCCCATCAACTTGAGAAATCCAGAAACTTTACCGCTTTGCTCTTACTCAAGGTCTCAGCCTTAGCAATAATCTAACTGAAAAGACAGATTGACAAAGAAGTCAAGGTGTTTTTTCAGAACAGCTGGCAGATATATATATATATGGCCTGTAGTACAGAAAAAGCAAATCTTAAAGTTAAAAAAAGCATTTCTTTTGATCTCACATTCACGGACAGCTAAAGCTGGCTCATTTTTCCCATCCATTTGTGTAATTTAAATTTCACAGCTCAATATGTAAAGTAACTGTAGCCCTTAGTGCAAAAACTCTGGAAGGCCTTTGTTAAGCAGTTGTGCCATTTCTCTCCCATGGAACATAAATCAGCTGCCAGTATTGTGTGTGACGTGTGAGGGGTCAAAGGGAGCAAAATATCCTGCTGAGACCTGATGATTACTTCACAAGATATGTAAGCAGCAGCCTGAGGCGGTGGCCCACCTGGTTACTGCTTCTATGTGCATTCTGAATCCCAATGACTTTCAAAATAAATCTCCTCAGTGCAGTACAGGCTGTAGCCACGCTTTACTCGCTGATTAGGCCTCTGCTTTGTTTTTACTAACATCCCAGAGGTTTAGACTCTGCCCTTTAGTGCACATCAGCTTCGAAACCAAATCTTTTCTGATTTGCCCTCAGTCTTTGTGTGCCAGACCGACTGTCTCCTCCTCCAGCTAACGTTTCCTCTCCGATCCCCTGCATGTCCAAACTCTCAAAACAAGCCTTTTGTGTCATTTACTCTTCAAGGTGTATTAAATGCATCAGACTGTGGAGTGTATTGATTATTTAAAAGCACCACGGGATGAAATAGATGTGCCAGCAGTGAGAAGGAGCAGAGGGCGAGCTGCATAAAACAACCAATTATATCATTCTTTATCCTTGCCTGCTGCTCTAGACTGGGCACTGGAATTATGGCTATTTAAAACATTACAAAAAACCAACAAGGGCCTGGGTGGAATATGAATGTATTCCGTTCAAGCCTAACCCTTCTCTTGTAGTTATTGTTCTCAATTTTGGCCACTTTAAAGAAGGAACAGAAGGTCAGTAGAGGTGCTGGAATTTGATAGTGACATGGCCTGGATGGAAGAAGGAAAACCATGAAACTTTGAAACACAACAAACAAGCAAAAATGTCTCAATCTAAATGGCATGACATCCCGAAACAGCCATCGAGGGGGAATAGAAAAAAAAAGAAAAGTGAAATGGAAAGACAAAATGAATACTGAAGCTACCATTTCCAGCAGTCACAGTGGCACAGTGTCGAAAGAAAATGTTGACAAAGGACGTTCAACTGAAGCGTTAGCCATTTTTTCACCCTTGAACTCCTAGCTATGTGATCTCTCAGGCGCTGTTGCCAGTGGGCAATGGTGCAGCAGTGGCTGTGTTCTGCTTCCTGGACTGGAGTAAACAGGAGGAACGTTGGGGATGTGATGCTGCTGGACTATCAGGCAGCACACAGCACTGCCTTTGCCGGGCTGGTGTGTGACTACTGGCATCACTACACAGACTGAGTACCATCAGCAGATGTACAGGCACACACACTACATGGCACAGCGCAGAGTCACAGTGTAAAATCACTTTGTAGTCAGTGTGCATCACACCCCAGAGGCGTGTGTGTGTGTGTGTGTGCGTGTGCGTGTGCGCGTGCATGAAGTGCTGTGTGCCCCTGGGCTCATGGGTGCTGAAGGGGAAGGTTAAGCTGTAGCCAGATGTTGCAAGACACTGCTCCAATAGACTCCCCAGTGTGAGCTGAGAGGATTATGAAACGGGCTTTCATGACTGTTACACTGTTGTATTTATTATTGTCCTAGGTTGTGAACTTTTATTCAGACAAAAAGCAAACAAAGAGTCAAAACCAAACAGCATTTATCAGCCTTTGAAGAATGGTACATGAGGGTATCCATGCAGTTTTTAAAATGAATTGGTGTAAATTACTGCGTTAATAAGGGAGGCAGCTGACTAATGTCATCTTCCTCTAGCTTTTTTTAAAATTGTATTTACATGCACAGTGATTACTGTAGGCTGCACAGTGGCTTGGTGGTTAACACTTTCGCCTTGCAGCTAGAAGAGCCCCAGTTTGGGTCCCCGCCTTCCCAGGATCTTTCTGCATGGAGTTCGCATGTTCTCCTTGTGCAGCGTGGGTTTTCTCTGGGCACTCTGGCTTCATCCCACTGTCCAAAAACATGCTCAGGTTAACTGGTAATTCTAAATTGTCTGTAGGTGTGAATGCAACTGGGATAGGCTCCAACCCCCCGTGATGAGTATTGAGGGGTGTATAGATGATGGATGGATGGATGGATGACTATTGTCCAATATTGGCTGGAAGAAATCAATAAATGCTACAAAGATTTTTTTGTTTCAATAGGACAACTCTCCCAGATCGGAAAACTTTGACTTTAGCAGTATAGGCAACATGCTGTGCTTGTACTTATAATGAGGTTCCTCAAAGACTGAATTCACACTGTGCCACTGTGGACTCCTTTACATCTTAGTTCTCTTTGTAGTTTTGTCTCTCTAGGTAGAGTTTGATAAGAGGATCTTGGCCAGTGGGATCTTCTGACCTTTGAGTTTTTTTGTGTGCATGTGTTGAACAGTGTCAGCTGCTCCAAGCCCTCGTGGGCTCTGATAAGGGCCGACTTGACATCAGGGAACGGAACTTACTGGAAGACAGTGTGCTATTGTGGCACATTGTTACAGCGATAACAAGACCCCCTTGTGATTATAAAGTGTCAGATCAGAGGATTTCATGAACCTGTGTTGGATTACAGCCTCCTTTTCCCCGCAGCTGCCTTGGGATGGTGCTCTGGAATGTCGCCTGGGAAGAAGAGGATTATACATTCTGGAAAATCATATGGAATTACAGCTTCAGTGGTTCTGGCGTAATGTGAAGTCCAAAGATGGCTGGGTTGGACAGAGGATGAAAGAAGGTGGGGGAAAAAATAAGTGCTAGCAGGGAAGGGTGGGGGTCAGTCAGGGCGATTCAGTTTTTATTTCTCCTCTCTTTTTTTGCTCTTTTACAGTCTCTATTGCCAGTATAACTTGTGAGCCTAAAGCTTAAGAGGATAATGGTGGAGTATTCAGCCACATGATGTGGAGGCAGAATTCTGTTTTTTGTATTTGTCATGAAACACTGAATTTGAAAAAAGGAAGCAGAGCTCCAGAGTACTGTCACTTACATACATATATTTACTCTCCTACTCTTGACTGCTTCACTTTTTTGACTGTGAAAAAGCTAAACACTGAATTGGGATAAGAAAATGTGGCACAGTACTGTATTATGTAGAGAAATGAAAGCGCATTTGATAAATTACTCGCTACTCATGGGAGAGTCAGGATTCCAAATGAGCTATCTAACTACATAAAAAATATCACCAACTGTGACAGTTTTTTTCCTTTGGATATGAAAAAAGAGCATTATAAATAAACATTAACACACTGGTTCATTTTTGGAGCCTTGGTTGTAAAGTAATTATGGCACTGACGATACAGTAAGTTCTCCTCTTGAATAGTGTAAAAACGAAATTCAGGTGTAACTTTTTCATTCCTCTTCAAATGTATATTGCATTTTGGTATTAAAACTGGCATGTATTTCATTAAAGACGGCGCTCGATTTCATATTCTGCTTGTTGTCCGGACTGTGGGAGCTCCATTCTGTATCATAAAAATCCACATCCGAGTTAATCAAGATTCTTCTTTTGTCCGCCGTAATAGTGAAACATGCACGGTGGTAATATGCAGATGGTATGCATACTATGGAGTCAAACTGGAAATAGAGCGATTTGTTTTTCTTGGATAATGGAAGGAGACAGGACTAAAGATAGAAGTCTGGTTCTTGTTGCAAGTGCAGTGTCTTAGCTGTCGATGCTGCTCACACAGTGTGACTGTGAATGCCAAGTGGGGCTGAGAGCAGGACCTTTGATCTTGCAAACCAACTTTTAAAGGGAATGTCAGACCCACTGGAGTGTACATGGCAAACCTGACATACAGGTGATGTCGGTGTTTTCTTTTATGTTGTACATGAAATATTTCACCCGAGACTGATTAATCGTACTGCATGTGGTGCTGATAGGCACAGGTTGCATTGAAATTGGGCAAAAGAATGTCTTTAAAGCAATTCAGTGCAACAACATGGCAAATATTAGCCAGTAGAGTTGAATCAACACCTCTTTGATACAAAAACAAACAAAAAAAAAACCTCTAGAAACTTCACAGTAGTAGGATTTTTTTCAGATCTCTTGCCTTGGATTGCATTAGATTCTTTCACTGTATATGTAAGATCCGCCCCAGGAAACATATATATTGAGACATACATAAATAACAAATCAACTTTATGATAAAATATATAGTCACTGAGCAATAATTAATAAATATTCATTGCAGTTTTTGCAGATTTAAAAACAAAGTCAGATGAAAATGAAAAAAAGTCACACTAAAATCATGTGCAATGGCAGAAATGAGAAAACTAGCTTTGGGTCAGCTTTTTTTATTTCCTCTTAAAGATGCTGTGTAATGAATAGACTTCTTTAAGTGAACTTTCAGTCTTACTGAAAAAGAGAGAACTCAAGTTTTGTGTTAAAACAGATAAATAAGCATTCATGTTTCTCATGCTGCAGTAAATAACACAATAAATGCATCAAATCAAATTCAAATTCAGTGATTTGTCGCTGATAATTTTTGGATGTGTGAGCTCAGCTCTGCCCATCTCAGGTGCAGCCGCCTTTATCTGATGTCAGTAATTCATTTAACAGACAGCTGTGGACAAACTTTTTTCTTCAATCATAACTAATGTGCTGCTTTCACAAGCTGTTTCTAAAACCTATGTGTAAATATTGTGTGTGGATTTTTTTTCTGTCAGACAGGATTCCTCCTTCTTGTAGTGTTGACAGCTAGAGCACACCTGTTGCCAACAAATTAAGTTCCACAGCTTCTCTCAGCGTTTCAGCTCTGCATTGAAGTGCCTCATCTGTCTATCAACATTCACTCAAGACTTCACCAATCACTTTTGTAAAACAGTGTTTTTCCCTTTATCAGTCACAAAAGCAAGCAGTGAGCTTTGTAATCATCCTTGTAATATTTGTTATTAGACACTTTGATAGCAGAATAAACTCTTTCTGTGGACTATGTAGCCATCAAATGTACATTTAAGGCTAATTTACCTGGGTTTTAATGGTACATGTGTGCCATTAAAACAGTTTTGTGCACAAAACTCAGTGGAGATGAGTCTTCCTTGGTTTGGTACGCCCTGTACTTCAAAAAATGACTGAAATCTAACTAGGTCTATGTATTCATACTCCTGGAACAAAAATTCTAAAGCTTGAGTTCCAGTTGTAAATCTTTTCACAGCGCTCTAGTAGTTCTCTGTTAGCACAGTTGGCCTTGAAAGCTGTGCAAACACTGTGCAAATTTTACTGAATATGTACATTGTGTTAACACTCTTTTTCCTGCATGGCCAGAACTTCCATATGACTTCTATGTTTACACTGTATGAGTCAATCAGCCAACTGCAATGTGGAACTGAATATAAAGACCCTGCTCACTTTGTCCGCTGAAAATTCTGAGAAATGTATTCAAAAACAGCACCTGTGTTCTCAGTAGTGGCAAAATGAGAAAAATTCTGACGTTTATTAGACATTTTCTATTTTATAACTTAGAGTAAACCTCCAGTTGTCCAACATTATTGACTATATGCCACCATTTGAATGCCTCAACTGTTGCAGTTCTAATTATAGCCAGTTGCATTTATGTACATAATGTAATTCAAACACTGCCTCGAAATGCATGTATGAATGCAGTTTTACCAAGTCTGTCTCCCACACACCTGAACAACAACTGTTCAACATCTGAATGAAATACAAATCCGACAGTTCACTCCGAGTCTCTCATAATGTCTCCAACACGAGTAATGCCCACTCTGAATTGTGCATATAATCTATATTCCCATTTCAGCGCTACCTTCTTAAATAATGAACAGTGGACGGAAGTGGGTGGATGTCTGAGACGGCAAATCAACATTCTGATCTGACTTTTCAGGAATTATTTATTGTTTTGACCCACACTTTGAGTGTTAACAGGTTTGAGTTCCTCACCTCTATTACCCCACACAAGTCACACACACACACACACACACACACACACACACATACAAAAATGCAAGAGACACAAACTGAAGGAGGCACAATGAATATAAAGTAGAAATGAGGTGATGATCAAAATGGAGGTCTTTCTCTTTTTTCTTCTCCCTCCATCTGCAGTAGCCCTCAACCCATTGAAAATGTCCCTCTCATCAGAAAATGGCAGCATGGAGAAATCTATAAAAGGTTTTAATGTTTTGAGCCTGGCCATGATTGCCCGGGCTTTTATCTGTTATTCACCAGATCACTCCCTCCTGGTCTTCTCTGCCAGGCCAAAGACAGGCAGAGAACATTATGTGTAATGGCAGCTCCATTGTTACAGGTAGACAGCCCATATGTTTTCAATACTAATTGTACCTGCTTGACAGAGATGGTTTCTCTCTGTTTCATAATTTCTTTCTTGCCTTGTTTTGTCAGTGGAAACTAGAAAAAAGAGGATGCGGGGAAAAAAAACAATACAGACATGTAAAACTGCTTTTTTCATACTTTAAAGCATATGTGTATACTGAGAAAAAATCTGACACTTTCATGATTCTTTTTTCAAAAGAGAAATTCAGAACAACCAACATGTTCTGCAATAATATCTGAGGGTATTTTATTCTTTTCAAGTCACACAGTAGATGGATAAAAAAATTTTTATATATATATATATATATATATATATATATATATATATATATATATATATATATATATATATATATATATATATATATATATATATATATATATATATTTGCCATTGGTAATAACGATACCCATTGTCAATAAAGTGCTGGGTATTTTAATGGGTAAAAGTTGGTGTTTCAGAAGTTCATTTCAGCTCATTTACAGCAGCTATTTTGCCATGTTCTCAGTGGCAATGATCAAAGGCACCACTCAGTCTGTTCCACAGACATTAAAGGAAAGAAATGATTTACCTCTGCAAATGAAATACCTCCTGGAGAGCCATGCCAGTGCATTTCAATGACTCGCTCGAAAATCCAACAATCGCGTGTCGGGGAAATATTGAGGGCACGGGGTTGTGTTAATAGTTTGCCAATCAGACTCTCCTGCCATTTTGAAGAGTGCATTCAATTAGATTTTCATATCAAATGAAATTCAGCGGCACTGTAATTGGTTTGACCATGCTTTGATTTCACACATTGACAAAATAGAAATTCCGACTGCTGCCAAACACAGCACACTGTAAAATATTCAGTACATTCTTGCAAACATCAATAAGAAAAACATCGCAGCCAGATTTCATACATTGATGGAGTAAACTTAGCGTTTGTGATAGCATTAAAGCAGCAATCATTGTGACAAGTGTGGAGAAAGTTATTGCTTTGCATTTGGCATTGGTTGGAGAGCTGAAGTGCTCAGGGCTGAAAGAAAGTGTGCTATGTTGATGGCTACCGGCCTCTTGTCTCCCGAACACCAAACGTCTGTCAGACCTGCATCTGGCTCGGTGGTTAAAGACAATGTCCTGTCACCGGTCCGACCCCAGTCTATTAGCAGCAACGTGTCCTGTCAAAGTGTCCTTTAGGACTCGTAATTCTCATCTGGTCACTCAAAATCAGTCACTTTATCAGTGTCAGTTAAATCTTTAATAAGTGCTAGAAATCGAAATGAGATGTTCTTCAAAGCTGGCCCCTGACCCCTCCTCTCCAGTGATGCTGTACATGTTTGTCAGATTTCCTTCTGGCAGCTCTCCTGATCACCGTCCCTGATCACCAGTACAATCATTGTCTATCATACATCTGACACTCTCAGTAGACGCAGACAAGCATAATTAGAGTACATACACATGCACACATGCCCTGAGGCACAGATGATATAGAACTCTTCTTTTGAGGAATATTCTCGGCCCCATCCTTGCCATGAGTTAGATGAAAAGACTGACACCACTCTTTACTGTATCTGTATAATAAACATGAAGCAACAGCCAGCAGCAAGTTAGATTTACTTAGCATAAAGACTTGGAACAGGTTCAGTCTGGTTCTGTCCAGAGATAATCACAGGCTGGCCCCTAAAGCTCACTAAACATGTTGTACATTGCTTTTTAATCCTTCCAAAAATGCAGTTAAGGGTTATTTGGGGATATATTTGGAACTATTTCTTGGCTCTGTGCTCCTCAACTAGTTGCCTGGCAACTTCATGGCATCAACAAGACACCAGAAAGTTACTGCTCATGACCAATAAACAGCCTGGCCCAAAACATCCTGTACAACAGCAACATCTTTTTCATGCTTGAGTTTTTAAATGGATTTACTAAACCTGATAAAACGTGTTAATAGCTAATCTTTAGAGATGCTGGTATATGTAGGTACTTTTTGCCTTTATGGAGAGCCACGCCACTTGTTACTTTATTCTAAGCTTAGCTAAACGGTGACTAGTTGTGCTTTCACATCAATTCAGGTTTCAGCAAGAACACCTCATATGGGAGACATTCTGTTCTCCAGCTTCTCCAGTCAGTGCTTTACCTGTAGTGGTTGACATTCAAATAGGCACCAATCTTGGACGCAATTTAACATAATTTATTGTAATGCTGGACATCCAAAGTGGTGAGCTTGAAAGATAATCTCCAGTTTTCAATTTGGGCCTGATGCTGCAGTTATGAGGGCGAACGATGGAAGGGGTGAGAGGGAGGAAATAGAGAAGATGGAAGACACAACCTCTGTCAAGCTGGCTGGAAAATGGCAGGCTGTTTTAGTTCTTCCCATGGTGTCTTTGGGGCCTGAGTTCCTTCCCTGCTGAGTTTCACCACTGCTGCTCTTTGAAGTGTGGAGCCGGGATGTTCATATAAATTCAGTTCAGTACCACGCGTGTACAGAAACACACAAGTACTTGTTAAAAAAAAAAAAAAAAAAATATATATATATATACACTTCATTAACCACATGAATACATTCACACACTTTTTAAGAAAACTCAGAGTTATGAACCCAGCGCGGTGGTTTCTGATGTGCTTGCTGAGTTATTAATAATTATGCCAGGACAAGGCAGCTGCTAATGACAAGAACTGTCGCTTTCAGACCGTTTTGTTTCTCAGGGCTTCTTGAACAGCAGTCCTTGTCTAAACTGAAACTACAAATAACAAGGAAGGTTTGTACTAATTTGTTTTGTACTGTAGAGAGACCAAAAAGTCCAATGCCATTTTTTTCTTTCAAATTTTTCCGTTCACCAGAACCGTTCCCATGAATGCTAATACAACAAATACAATCTCTCCACTGTACTTCTAATAATATTTTATCCATGTGGGAGGATTTATCACAAGTGTGTGTCACATCACATGTCTTTGGAGTGTATCTCTGGAGAAAATGAAAGGAGCCTTCTATCTCTCTAGCTTTTATTCTTCCCACACCATCAGCGCTTGTTGTCAACATGAATGCTGCGGAGTCATTAAACGCATGGTCATCATTCCTGTTTAATCAGTTTCCGACCAGGCAATAAAGGGAGGGGACCGGAGTCTACTGAGAAAGGTTCACCCTCAGATGAATTCTGCATTCATTGATAAACCTCCCTTTTGCTTGTAACCTCACAATCCCTGCCTCCGTTCACGTAGCTCTTCCTGGCAATGTGAACATTTAAATTGGTTCTGCACCAGTCATAGTCAGGCTCTCGTGCTCATCACTCACACAAGTGTAATATATTACAGATAGTGGAGATGAACTAGATTACGTTGGCAGCGGCTATGATATGTGTGTATGTGTGCACTCTGTGACTGAAGACCTGTGTGTGTGTGTGTGTGTGTGAGGAATGACAATTTACATGTTTCATTTATTAAGCATGTTCATGGAGTGTGTCATCTGTACAACAAAGGTCAAACAAGGTGAAATTAACAGCTGGCAACAACACGATATAAATAATCCCCACCACAGCCAGACCCCATATAATATAATATGATGTGCAACCCAGTATATTGAAATTGCCTGCAGGAGAGGAGATTTCGTAAATTTGCCATCTGCCTCCGATTTGAATGTAGTTTGCTATCGTCACTCATATGCTTCTTGTTTGCGCAGAGTTAAATGTGTTGTTTTTTTTTCTTCTTTTTTTGCATTAATTCACAGGTGCCAGGTTACGGCATGTCTAAATCCTCCTGGCAGTGCCGCACGCAATATGTAACATAAGAAAAACCCAAATTTATAAAGACTCTATGAGTTTGCTTTTCGGCTTGTGGTTTGGTTTATCTGGTCTTGAAGAAAATGACTGTCGTCCTACATCATAGGCGTAGCTTGGAACCATGTGGGGAAATCAGAGTCTGACATGAAAGCAAGTCATGCTCTGCTTTACTGCAACTTATGTGCATATTTATGTTCTTTAGTATCAAAAAGATCTCATGGAGAAATACATGTATATGAGCATCATCAGTTGAGACTCCAGTTTAGCTATATTTTGTACACATAGAGGAGCAAGGAGAAAGATAATAAAGAAAAGCAGGACACAAGCACATCACACTTCTGTTTTAATTAATTGGGGAAAACCTCAGAGGTAAATTGCTTGTAAGATCATTTCTTTGACTTTCTTTCATGGCTACAAAGTGAGCTTCTAATTATCAACAAATAAAATCTGATTTTTTAATTTGCAAATGCTTTGGTTGGTCCATTTAGCTTTCATACCACAAGCAAATTATACTGACCTTCTCAGGGCATTTTTGAGTATACGCTGTTTTGATTTTTTCTTTCCCGTTGTGAAAAGAAACCAAACCAGAGGAAAACGCAACAGATGTACAAAGGCATCCACTACTTCAGAGCAGACACTCTTGGTCCAATCACTTTGTCTGAAGCGGAGATTGATTGACACTTTCATACCAACCCAAATAAAGTGTACTAACCAGGCACTAGAGAATGATTAAAATGAACCGAAAGAGAAAATGAGAAATACCATTCTGCATGTACCTGAGACATTTACTGTGAACAATATTATTTCACACTCAGCTGCAGGATTATTCCCTTCCATCATGCGGCAGAGTGTGGGCTGCCGATTCATGACAGGATGACGCACGTGACATCTGTCTAGCTCAATATATTTAATTGAATTTTAGTAGTTCACAATAACTGCTGTACTGTAGTGCCTCCTTTACAGTGACAGATGTGATGTGTGCTTCAGTAATGTAAAAATGATATTTGTCCAATACAGAGTACATGTTTTATGTGCACGGTGCAGATGGGGGGTCGACACAGGTGGTTCTGTGTGTGATTAGATAAATGTTTAACTGCACCAAACACATTTTAGTATGGTCTTTACTGAGCTACTGCTGGCTATTTGCAGTGCTACTGGACCAGAGAAGTAGATCACAGAGCTTTAAACAGCTGAACTGAGTACAAAAGAATTCACACACAACAACAGATGTGAATAAATTGTAAATCACCATAATCGTGTTCCAGGAGGCCCTAAGAAATGGATGATGTCATTAGGGGCACAGCCGGTGCCTGGTCCCAGAACAGCCTCTCAGGTGGAATGTACTGCAGTCCTACTATTCCCCTGTCGAAAGGTAATGTAGAGTCCAATATCTCCCTTCTTCTCAGAGGGGGAGGCTGGTTTCTTGTTGAATAATTGAGACCTAGATAAAAGACCAATGGTTTTGCATTAGACAACAGTATGGCCTCATTGGCTCTCGCTCTCCTTTAAAAGCTGTTTTTCCTGCACCTTTTTTTTTTTGCTGTCTGCATCGTCCCCATCAGTCTCTGTCTGACCTGTTGTTTGATGCACACTCACACATGCGTTTGGGGGATAATTGTCTTCATAAATAATTAGGTGTTGGTGTTTCCCCTGCTAATAGCCTCCCTACCGTTTAGCGAAGCGTGCTTAAAGTTACCGATAGGGCTGTGCCGGGAAAGATAAACAGAGGTAATGTCTAGGTTAAAGCAATGCAACCTCATCCATTCCTCCTAAAGGTGCAGATACGGTCATATAAACTTCCAATTGCCTGGCCAGAAGATCTTATCATTAAAGCACAATACACGCAGTCCACCTCTTCTGCCCAATGATAGTGTTGCTTATTGCTCTCTTCTCCTCACTGCTGTGTGCACCTGTCAGTTGGCAGGTCAGTGTAACGACATCTCACATAGTAAAAAGATTAGAAACATTGGTCCTGAGCCACCACACGCACTCCTGTTAAAGGAATCATTTCAAACCTCAAGCTAACTAACAGGACCGCATAGGCCTTTGATGATAGCTTCATGGCTTTGTGTTCACAAGATCTAATCCCATATGCCAAAAACGAAATGAGGATCAGAAGCAGAGTGAGGCACACTGAGCTTTATGTTCTTTGATTTCTCCTTTGCTTTCAAGGCTGTCCAAGAGTTGTGTTCATGCACTTAGTGATTATACTTAGAAAGTGTTATGTAAAATGTTCTGTTTCAAAACAACAAATTGTGGCGATGCAAATGAATTGGTTAAATTAAAAAAAAAAAAGCTAAACTTAGATTATTAATACATTCATTATAATTGATTAGCTATAATAAATAATTACATTACCAAAACACAATATCAAAATCTTGGTAAAAATAGGATTTTTCACTCAGCCTTTGTACTGCAACATAAAAGGGACACTACAGTTGACAAAAATAATAGTTTTAATTCAATATGTAAACACCTTAAGTTCACATTTAGATGGTAAAGTGCAAAATTACAAGCAGCCACCAGAGCACAGTGAGCTCCAGACTCCTCCAAGGCTTGGCTATTATCCACATCTTCTCTGGTGTAACAATTAATACATGAAGCCAATATACCACACAAAAACTCTTGCACTGCCACTGCCAGGCCAGTGGGGTTGCAGAGGTGCTGAACAATACCATTTCTCATTTTCCTCTTCACTTTGCGTAACTGAAATCACAACCTGAACAGAACACAAGAAGATATTGTCCTAAACTGAGGTATTGATGATGGCAGCAGAACAACATTTGATATGTTTGTAATTTGTGGGTTTTTTTTTTTTTTTTGAGTATTTTGCAAAAAGTGAAGAAAAAAAGCCCTGACGGTGAGCCTTAATTGTACTGTACAGTATACTTGCATGGGCAGGGTCTAGATGGAGAGCTTTAGAAATAAAAATAAGTGTCAACAATAACTGGATACAGCTCAAGTCTGATGAGCACTTACCTAAAAAGAAACTGGTCTTGATGTACTGAGTAGCAGCGAGAGTGGTCTTGGCTTTCTCTTATCTCTTCTATTAGCTCTCTTACAGAGAGTATTTCACAGTGTCATGGTTTCGTTAATTTGTTTCCTCACAGAAAGGCCAGAGTTAGCCCATTTCTGGGACAATCCACAGCAGTCTCAGAATGATGTGGTGCCACCTGTCTTTTTCTCTTGACTGTTTGCCACTCCTTAGATTCAGCTGCTACCTTCAAGTCCTTGGGTGAGTCCTTTGATGCTGGATGAAAGATTGGAGGCAAGAAGGAAGAGTAAATCAGTCACATCAAGTGTCTTGACCTGAACATTAGCACCGAAGCAGATGGGTCTAAAAGCACAGATGCTACACAGACATGGAATGGAGTCACAATACCAAAGCATTTTTCCTCGCATCAGACACTTTAAAGCAGACACTGCATCTCATTGCATTGCTACACTTTTTTTTGTTATACTGTGTTGTTTATTAAAAGTGCCAACACAGTCTTGTTGTAGAAATGCAATGACAATAAATAATCCTTGACCCTTGAAGAGGCGCGTGTTTTCAGTGAATGCAACAGCATATTCGTGAATCGGTGGTGGTCAGCACAGTCGGTTTGGAGTGGTGTGCTGAGTAGTTGACACCTAAGTGGTGCAGGCAGGTGGGATTTAAAAAAAAAAAAAAAAAGTGGTGAAAAGAGACAGGTTCTGCTGTTGAGCTGCGCTTTAACACAGTGCTGGAGATGAACATGAGGACGGAGCTGAACTCGGCGTGAGATGCCGCATCCCACCCGGCGCTGTGATACGTACATCCAGCCTCACATATTCAGATTGTGCAATGATTTATGCCCAGATGTCCCCAGCTGGCGAGGTGCCTGCCAGCATTGTCTGCGTGAACTGCCCTGAACTGTTTCCCATTCGTAAATGTTCTACCAATCCTTGCGGCACTCTCTTGCAGATTTGATCTATTTGAAAACGCTGCAGATTTAATACCAACCAAAGAATTGGGTCCCGTTCTTAAATATTTAAAACGTATGCTATACAGATGGCTTGCCCATAGTTTATTTTTGCTTCATATTCTTGCTCGAAATTGATTGATTGTTTTTGTGCACTTGCTATTATGCATTCATAGTTTGTCAGTAAGGTGGTGAAAACATGAGTACATAAGTGTGTCTCCCTGCTTTAGTTGCTGAACAGCATTACACAACTGTCTAAGAACAACAGGACAAAATTATATATTTATAATGCTGTGCATCTCACTGCCAATACCACATATAAAATGACTTTTTTGGGGGTAAAGGATATATATACAGCCAGCTCCCCTTGGTCTAAACCTTACAGAATGCCCTGTTTCCATTTTGAACAGCTACTTGATATGTTTTACGTGTACCAACTTTGAAACATGTTGTGCAAAGACTTAATCGATGTTTGTGTTCTGTAAAATAAATGGTGCATTAAAAAAAATCCATCTATATTTCACATTTATTCATGTAAATGAATGCTTAACGTATGCCATTTTCATTTACCTTTTCATATTTCATTTTGTACTTTAATGCATTGTATATAGCTGCAATAGTGTCGTGAAAAATGAAATATTTACAAAGCTGCTATTTGCTTTAAGTTTTTCTTTTTTGGTTTAAACATCAGGCCATACAGCTTGGATGCGTCAGGAATCATATCATGTTTTCTTGTTTGACATTTTTATCTGGGGTTTGGTGTTTGGCTGGTGTTCGCAATGACAGCTCGTCACTTTGAAGGGAAAGTCTTTGAGCAAAGACTTGTACACTGCGGTTATGAACACTGAACAATGCAAAGTAGCTTTGGTGGTTTTTCAAAGAGAACCCATCAAAAGGCTGCAGGACTTGCCCCTTTGTCTCTCTACTATTAGAACATTTCATAGAAACACAGAAATAATTGCCAGTAATTACAATAGGTCCAGTGAGTTTGTTAGATGACTGACAGTTTTTTGTGTTGAAATTTTTTTTTTTCATTTTTTTCTGCTAAGAGGAAAAAAATAGAATCACTTCCAAGAACTATGACAGAGGTTTCCAAGGGAACACAATAATGGAATAATGGCTTAACAAACAACAGTACTCAACAGTTATATGGCTTGGTGACTTATTTACCACACACACACACACACACACACACACACACACACACACACGCACACACATTTATACATATATTGTGTGCTTAAGAACATGTGGACATATTTCAGATTGTTCAGAACAGCAGCTGTTTGATTTGATGAGAGGTCTGCACACTAATGGCAATATCTCATCCAGCCTCAGCTACTGAGGGAGACTAATAATAAGGAGGGACCCAACTAATGTACATTTGAGCAGAGATAATCTGTACTTTAGCCCTAATCAGTCCAAATTTGAGATTTTTGGTTGCAACTGCTGTGCCTCTGCGAGACTGAAAGAAGGTGAACAGATGTTATCTTCGTGTGTGTGGTTCCCACTGTGAAGCATGGAGGAGGAGGTGCGATGGTGTGTGGGGGCGCCGTGCTGGCGACACTGTTGGCGGTTTGCTCAGAATTCAAGGCTGCACTTAAATCTGCAGCATCCAGAAACCAAGATGAACAAAAAGCAAGACAAAAGAAAACTAAATGAGAGCATTTGAAAATATACAGCCTTCCTCCTGCAGCTCCCTTAGCTCCCCTTTCTGTCCTAAAGTTTGCTAAATTCCAAAATTTTAGGTAAGATTTTCTGGAAATGGAGCCACAAGGAGGTGCAGAAGTCAAGACGAATTGAGTTACAGTTTGCTGCAAAATTAGCTTGGAATTTTGAGCGTTGTCAACAAATATTACCTACCTCTATTTTACCTACATTCTAAAAAGAAACCTATTCCCATCGTTTAATTAAATACATAGTTGCAAGATAAAAAATATCATTTATTAGTCGTGTGCCAGTTCATTCTGTAGAACATAATAGTCAAGCTCCAACACACTATCATCCCGCTATAGCAGGAGGAAAAAAAAAACTCTGGCTTGTTTGTATTTCCTTAAACAATCACAGTCATTCCGGGCAGAGCTAAGCGAAGGATGCCGCTTTGGTGTCACTCAAAATAGGGATGCTGGAATTGTTGTGATGGAATATTTGCAGACAGGGAGGTGGACACTAATTAAAAAGGATAATCAAATGAAATAAACTAGCAGAGCTGCCTTACTGAACAGTTCAAATCCTTGGCAAAACTTTTAGTTTCAGTTACATTTTCAATGCGTGAGGTTGCTGCTTGGAGGCTGCTGTTGTTGTTTCCCAGGGCAAAGAAGACGGTAACACACATAGTGGAAGCGGAAGGAAATGCTGACTGGAATGATTGGCCAATAGTAGACTTATACCCTCAACCTACATCTGCTGAGTCAGACTAATAGTTTATTGGTTTAGATAAACATTTTGAGTAGCAAACATTATTTTAATGGGTTGTATTGACATTACATTGTTGGTAATAGTATCAACGTTTGTATCAGATTTCTGAATTAGTAGGATTTTAAGTCCCATCCCCTACTTCACATTGGAGCAACGTTGTTAACACAAAATTAATTCCTCCAACTCAGCTGTTAGATACTGTGTTTATTTTTAGACCCAAACATGATTTTTTTTTAGAAAGTAATATGGTTACCACAACATTCTGCAGTGATTGACCCAAACCACAGCTCCAGACTGTGAGGTCAGGGTTAGGGTTAGGACCAAGAACGAAAGTGACGGAGTGCTGCGTTATGTAACCTGGCCTCCACCATCACCTGACCTGAACTTATTTTTTCAAGCCACTTTATATTGTGATGTTTACAGTGTGTCAATACTGCACTATTTCATTCTCATTTCTCATCCCTGTACGTATTGTAAATGTTATTACTACTATTTTATTATTATTCTATTACTGTTATTATGTTTATTGATACATAACCTGCTGTAGCAATGTGAATTTCCCCTGGCGTGGGGAGAAATAAAGGATTATCTTATCTTATCTTATCTTATCTTAAGCCAACTGAGATGGTTTGGGAATAATTGCCCGTAGAGTGTAGGAATAGCAGCAAACGAATGCTCAGCACATCCAGGAGCTCCTTCTAAACATTCCAGGTGAATACCTTATGAAGCTGGCTGAGAGAAATCCAAAAGTAACGGAAGATTACTTTTGGATTTCTATTTGTTAAAGAGCAAATTGGACTGGTACACTGTAACCTGGCACACTCATGAACACTCGGCGTCACATGTTTACTTTTTACTGATGTATTCAAACTAAGTCTGTATCAGACGTCTGACTGATAAAAGGCCACACTGCAGTCTGTGGTATTTAAATTCACCAGACTAATCTAGTATGGGACGGTTGACTGATGAAGTAGCCTATGGCTTCTCATGGGACCTATGAATAATTTAATAGAGGTTCATGTTTAATAGTCTCCATTATAGGAGAGGAACAGGTACTACTTATGGTAGTTCACTGTGTTGTTTACCAGGACTGCACCTTAACTAAAATCCTGTCTATCTATCTGTCTATCTGTCTGTCTGTCCGTCCGTCCGTCCGTCCGTCCGTCCGTCCGTCCGTCTATACATATGTACGTCTCTGGCTTACGTACGGCTACGTTTCCACTGCTTCATATTTTCATGCTGCCAGCAGATTCATGTGTTCCTTCATCTGCTGGCAGTAGCATATTCACTGCTGCTGACTGATTTATACACAGGATAGAGGAGGAAACATTCACACACAAAGCACCTTGGCTACCTGGCCTTCTGCGGCTGTTGGCGAGGGAATGGAATCCAGCCAGAAGCTATTGCAGCGCTCTGACACATTGAGTTATAGAATTCATTGCTGTATAAGCTACATAGAATATAACATAATATAACATAAGTCACATAAAGCGAAGGGATGGTTTATTGTGCAAATTTTGTCTGTGAATAGGCAAGGAGAGATAAGGTGTGGAATGTAGCCATGGGTGACTCAGTGAAATAGAGCTTTTACCGACTGAAGATAGAGAGGGAAAAAAAATCTTTCGGGAAGACTGATTCTGCAGTTTGAAGAGGTAGATTCTGAGATGGGCTATTTGCAACTTAATGCCACATGTAACAGCTTCAGATTTCTGATCTGATGCATGTCAAGTGGCTCCAAAGATGAAGGACAGAATCTTTAACACTTAAAAACAAAAGGCAAATGAGTTAATTATTTTTTAAAAAATGCATTCATGGGAAGAGAGATGGAGGTGCGAGTAGAAACACAGCGGACAATTAAACGTTGAGTTGCGACATTCATTACATACAATCAGACTATTTGTGTTTAGTTAAATCATCTAAATTCTTTATTAAGAAAAACATTCAGAACATGATAAAAAAGCCTAATGAAAAGTGGAAAATCCTTCTGTCAGAAACTGTGAGTCCTTACTCTGAAAATATGGAAGATCATCCACAGAATTAAGTTCAGAAGTCAGTTTGTTTGCTGTGATTTACACACAAAATGCTTTCAGGGAATACTAACAACAGCACATTCCTGCAATGTGACAACTTTTTTTATTTCGACCACGTTTGTTTTTTGAATCCTTGCAGATAGTGTACGCCTACAAATTACTGTAAAGGGGACAATAGATTAAATCCTTTATGCAATGCAGCTTTTAAAATAAATAAATATTAGGCCTAAAATGTTTTTGCACTGAGTTCAAGTGAAAGTTATTAATATTGATCCATAAAATATTCAGCAGGAAAACTCAACCAAATGATCTGACAAGTTTCATTTTGTGCCCATGTCTGTGATTTGTCCCCAGTTTAGGAACCTTATATAACCAAATATAGCTTTATACATGACGTGAGTGTTTCTGCCTTGCACTATTTCTTTTTATCATGTCTGTGTAGGACACAGCAGTCATTCGTTTATATCTTAGAAAGGTCACAGATGCATCATTGTCAGTGGCCCTGTCAGAATGCCCCCCCCCCCCCCCGAGGTTGTCATGACACCAGATGCTAAATACAAAACCCCAGTCCTTTTATTCCACTGTGAACTGACATTATGCAGCAGCCCACACATGTGAACATGTCCAGCGATGTATCACTGTGCACAGATCGATCATATTTGCTCTGACAGTGGCAGAGGTGAACTTAGGTCCCACTGAGATGGCCTCAGCTCATCAGCAGTGCTTAAGGGCAAATAATAATAACTACTAATAATAAATTAATAACTACTTAAATCTGTGGATTTACTATGATTGACATCTCACAGTTAAGAAGAGTATAGCCATGCGATTTCTATAGACACATCAAACGAAAATGGAATCTTTATCCTTGCACCGACAAGCAGAGCACAAAACCATGTAGAGAGATGTCAACTTTTAGATTTACTGTGCAGACTGTCAACTAAAATCTGCATTTTCTCTGGAATTTCTCCAAAAACAGTCATTTCTTTTTCTAAAAATGTAAGATGTATATAATTTGAAGCAGAGTGTATTTTTCTGTTGAGGCAGGCAAGGAGTCTTTCTAAAGTCTTAGTAACAAAAAAAAAGAAAAAAAAACTCCTTTTGCTCAGAGTGCTTTTAAAAATCCAACCATCTGGCTAACACATAAGACAGTTACAACCTTTTATACATTGTATATACATACATAGACCTGAGGTGCCAAATACATTTGCAGGACTCATACATGCTATAATGCTACATAATTCATAACTGATGATTATTAACTCTGATATATATGTGTTTTTTTTGATATTTCAGACTAACACTATTTGTCATAGAGCAATTCTGTATTTGAAATTAGTGAGAAATATGCACTCTCCTTTTGAGTGGCGATAATGAAATGTCTTGGAGGAGGAAAATATATGCTTTTTAACCTTTTACTCTTAACTCTTGTAAATTAATTCAAAATTGAATGAAGGAAAGCAAACTGCCTCTAGTACCAGACTCAAGGTTTCAAAGGTTTACTTCTTGTTTGCCAATTCTGAAATATTATCACATCAAGCTTATTTGAAATCAGTGTTGGATGTATGTTTTAATCTCCTCAAACCAGTACACACATGGAAGCATGCACACACAAGCTTGGGTAGGGAAGGATCCCCCTGCTGAAATTCTCCAAAGCTTCTACTGATCTTTTAGACACGCCTGAGACTTCACAATCCCGTCCTCAGGTCCACTCAACTCTGTCTCTCTCAGGATGGTAATCTGAGAGTTACACCCTACATTGGACGGGGTAAGCCTAAACATCCTGAGGCTGTTCAAAGTACACCTGGCCACCTGAAAAACAACCTCTGGTGGAAATCTCCCAGCACGACGGCTTTTATTCTGGTTCATCTTTCTCTGGGCACAGAGTCATGCCAGGGCTGCTCACTCCTGCTGGGGAGTGGAGACCTGGCATGAATTTCCCGTATATAGGAACCCTTGACGGGGACAATCCTCTTGACCATCTGGCATGTGAAGCAGAGTGCACTCTCCCGTTGAGTCTGAAAAAGAGCCGTTCTTTGTGCAGAAAAAGACTCTTTCTTTGTATGGAAACACCATGAATACGCCCTCAGAAATCCAACAGTGTCCATCTGACCAACACATAGATGCTCAGAAAATATCTGAATTGCTTTCAACCCTACAGCAACATTAACTTCATACATGGCCTAAAAGAATCTATGTGTTTTATAGCACATCTAATGCTACATTTGATATGGCTTTACAGGATAAACTAATGGAATATATGCACCTCTAATATACAGTACAGCCCATTCCCTATTGTAGGAACTTGAAACAGTCACACTGTGTTATGTCAGTGGGAATTTATTTATTAATCTCTTTGTGGAAAACATTAAAAAACATTAAAAAAACATTCAGACATCAGAGAACAGTGTTGCACGCCAGAATTAGCATCTTTGCAGGAGATTTAGTGTTTTGGATATTGCAGTTGCTTAAACAAAAGTCTCACAAGGCTGCTCTGTCAGCCACATCAACACAGTTAACAAATCAGCCTGCTGACAACTTTAAAGCATTGAAGGATTTATGCCACTTTAGGACAGAAAAGGTTCTCCAGGCACTTACTTTTAGTACGTCTGTCTTTATAGTGTTCTGGTGGAGATGTAAGATTTGTAAAACAGCGTGCAATTGTCACATCAGTGGCTTGATTTGCTCCAAAGAATTGCTTTTCTTGAAGCCCTATTACTTTTTTCCCCCTCCACACTGGCAACAACAGTGGCTGGAGGCATTACGCTTTCTGGATGTCCATCTGTCCATCCATCAGTCCTACTCTTGGAAACACAACATCTCAGGAAAGGCTTAAAGGCATGTCTTTAAATCTGGCACAAATGTTCACTTTGATTGGATGATTAACTGATTAGATTTTGATTGTCAATGATCAGGGTCACTGTGGCATCACTAAACATGTTTTTGGTTATAACTCACTTATTCAGAGGTTATCACAAGGTGTCCCTGAGGGATATTTCTTAAAATTTAGCAGATTGAAAGGAACTGATTTTGGCAGTCACAGGTCAAAGGCCTCTGTCAAATGTCGTAATTCTAGTTTAATGGATGGTTTAGAGTACATACACATCTGAGATCTGCCTGTGTTATAAATCGTTCACACCACTCAGGCTGATTGAAGCAGTTTTGCGTGGTATTCCAACTGTTCTGACAAAGCTTGGTGATGCATCTCTTTTTTTTCATTTGCTCATCTCAGAACGAACAAGGTCTGTTCTGTTCTGAAGACCTGAAACATATGTGTATGTCATTGCTTTTTACAGTCTTGAATTTAAATAATGTGTGCTTTGTAGACTGTACAGTAACACTTTAACACTTTTCTAATACCTTGCTAGCGCTTTAAATTGTCTTTTTTAAAGATGCCAAATTAATTACCTTGCCTTGGTTACTGAGTTTTGTAAATGAAATGAGGTAAACACTTTCAGATCTTACTTAAAGAATAGCAAAAACACATAGGTTTTAAACAGCATACTGACACAGTTAAAATGAGAAAATGACTATGGGCAAGAGTTTTGCCAAAAAGTGAAAGTCTTAGTCGCAGCCCCTACAAACCATTCTACATGCATCCATCATTTTTTGTGTTCTCCTCACTCCTCGCTTCAACCTCAGAATCACGTCTTAAATTTTCCTTTCTGTTTATCTACCTCAGAGCAACACACACCATTTGAAATAACTGAGCAGTGCACCTCAGCTGCAGCGAGCAGGGGGAGGCAGAGGGCTTTGTGACCATTCATCACCACTAATAGGTCATAGTTTACACCCTGACGTCGAGCATACATCATTGGTCAGGCACAGGAACCAGGGGGAAATGGAAGAAGAGGCTTGATGGTACAAGTAGGGGTCTGTTGAGATTAGGTTATGTGATGTCAGCCACATTAAGTCGCAAACCGAGTCTAAGAACAGCTACAACAAACTGGCACACCTCTATTCTATTTCAGAGGCTGCTCTGAAAATGAACTGAACAGATGTGGATAAAGTCCTAGGCAGGTCCACACTAACTAAAAGGGTTTCCAGGATGAGTGTAAGCACAGAACTCACCTGGCCAGGCTTAAAGAAGAGCTTAAATGTGAGGGACACAGTGCCGAGCTCCTCTTGAAGCAAACCCACTGACTTTGGTGCTCTACAATATTCTCTCCTGCAGCGGCCTGTGGCTTTCTTCAAAGTACTGTCATTTCTTATTTTCTCTGCTGTTGAATCAGCTGAATGTGGCTGCTTTCAAATCCAAGACCCCATTAAATGAATTCACTGTATTCTTCTGTACGGTCTTGGTGACATACATAATCTGTCCTCCGCTCTCCATCCGTGCATCAAGTAATCAGACAAATTCATGAACGTACACTTGACAACAGCCCACGTCTGCTATCTCAGATATTTTATGTGACTTGAAAATTGTCTGTTTTGCTGCAAAGCTCAGATGGAAGATCACAGAGGGATCCATTCTGGCAAGGGAACTCTTTTCCACACTGTGGATTAGAGATTCTCTGTGTTGATGATTGGCTGAGCCCAACTTGTATTGACATCCAGACAGGTGCCTGCGTGTCATTAAGGTTTAATAAGACACACCACAAAGTTCCTCATTAATAGCTGCCCACAGGGCACACTCAGGACCTTTGCATAGAGAGGGAGGAGAGCAAGTGAGCTTCAGAGAAGAGTGGGCGGGGTGACTTGAAAAGAGGGAGACGACACTTTCATATGGCTCTACTGATAGAATACTAATAAAGCTGGACACATGTACGTACGTGCGCACACACTACACATTTTGTAAGCCCATACAGTCCTTCTCTGAGCTGCTGTAGCAATTTTAGTGCGTGTGAAATTTCAATTCAAACACCAACCAATTACCTCAATTCAAAGGAAAAAGTTTGAGACTCGGTCTAAATATTTGAGCTGAGGGAGCGAGTGGAGTTTTTGGAGTAAACACATTCTCTGTGTAGGCCTGATAATGTCAGGGGTGTGTTTGTGTGTGTTTAAGAGTGCATCGTGCATGCACAAGACTGAGAAATAACTCAAACACTAAATCAAAGGAAAGAGTTGTAAATCTAGCCTCTAGATACTCACTAACTGCTGAACTCTAAAAAACATCAACTGCACAGCTCCTGAAGCTAGCAGTAGCAAAACTATTTTTGTTGATCGTGTTCGACTGCAAGAAACTGCAAATCTGGGCGTTTTCTAATCCTGCAAAAAAACACAAAAACAAATCAGATTGTTAACCTGTTTCTGTACTGAAGTTTTATTTGTCTTTTATTTAATAATATGCTCTGTGCTCCCATACCTCCAATATAAAACTTTATGCATGACCGGGGAAGCTTTTTGGAGATGGTGCGATGAGAACCCATCTTTGATTGCAGGGTGAAGGGGAACGCTTTAGGTGTAAACACACTATAGGCATTATAGTTGAAGGGGAAGCACTTAAAAAGGCTCTCCTGTTGGGAGTTTGAGATCCGTGAAGGGTAAAAAACATGTTAGGCTGCTGGAGTGTTGGCGTGTAATAAAGACAGTTGAAGGTATGCACATGTCCGTGTGACATTTTGAGGAGGAGGGGGATCAGAGGTAGCTACATCTTCTTTCTCTCCGTTATACATGTTTCACAGAGACTCTATGGGGAATCATTGTCTTCTATAAGACAGCAAAGTGAAAAGAGAAGGAGTAACTCAAAGGTGAACTTAAATGCTGTGCAATCTGACAGTGTTTATATATAGGCAGGATTGTTCTGGATTACCAACAGCAGGCTGAAAAGACTTGACAAATTGGCAAATTAATTCAAATGCATGCAACGTCAAGTGCATGCAACAATTTTTCCCACTGATTGTTCTGCTCCGTGTCCAAATGAACAAAGATCTATCTGCCGGATTACTTGATTTATTTAAAAGTAAGTTCAAGTAAATAAAGGTGTGGAGATCAAGGTTATTGTACTTTAATTGCCCATATTCAGTCCTATGGTATCTCCCTTAATCTAATCTCTGTGTTACAGGTCTCATGCTGGGTGCCACGGCAACAATAAAGTGAGTAAGTGCTCTGATACCAAAAGTTTCATAATTTTCTATGTCTCTTTATATTTTAAAAATATAAAGCAATGAGGCTATCACCTATATCATATTTTGGAATACATCATGGCCTAATAATGTGTTAATGACTAATTCATTTAAATCAAGAAAAGCACTCAGAGAGCGCAATACTCTGCCAAGACTGTTCCTTCCCCCATATGGCATTGTCAGAAATGCAGCATTTTTTTTAAGCATTAGTTTATTAGTTTTCGATGATCAGATATCATGGCACTATAGAATGTGGACATTTAATATAGATGTACCCACAGACAAAATTGCCTTCCGCTGAGTACAGGCATGTGTTATGCATGTGTAGGTTATGTAGGGATATCGAATCGTATGACCTAAATATGTAGCGGGCGGCGGGAATCGATGGGACTCAGAAACACCCCCACAATTTAATCAAGTGTTCCTTGTATGATTTCTGACACATAAGTCTGCAGTGGTTGATCTGTACTAGGATCACAATCATGTAATCATCAGCAGGCAGCTGACGTAGTGTTCACTTGTTGTCATAGTTACAGTGACGCCGTGCCGCTATCTCGCAATGATACAGAAATCTTTAATGAATCCGTGGATCCAGACTATAAGCTGCATCACTGCCAAAATCTAATCACTTGATCCTTGTGTCATTTGTGACCTTCCCTGAAAATTTCATCCAATTTCCATTTGCCCATTTTTGAGTAATGTTGCACACAGACAGAATAATAGATTAACAAACAAATGTCCGCCAATCGTCACATAACTCCGCTGTGTTCTTTGGCAGAGTAATAAACACAACAGCGGCATTATATTTTGGGATGACCATGTACTGATATTGCTGACATTGAATGCAGCCTGGATTTTTGGCACAACTGCTAGATAGTCTATTCTGTGATTGATGTGACGCTGGGTCGTGCCAGTAAATTCGCAGCCTGTGAATTTCCCATGGGTTCATCGCTTGAAACACCGATCTCACATTACACATGGACCAATTGTTGATATTGATTAGTGCAACTTTAAACCGATGGCCCATATTTGTTAGATTAACAGATGTTTCAGCAGTTATCATCACCAGCCTATCTGTTGCGTTTTCTCATTCACCCATCCTCACTCTAAATCTAAATACAGGCTTCAAAACATCGCTATACAAACCTGCGGAGTAATATGACAGACTCCGCTGTATGTCCACGGTTTTCACTGCCTATAATGGCTACATCTGCTGTTGTCGACTTGGAAAGTGCTAACAAAGCGAAGCTGGCTCAGAGTGCCAGCTTTATGTACATAGGATATGACATAAAGTACATGCTGCTTCTTGAGATGAACTCTTTGCTCATTCTAGCCTTATGCATGTCTTTCTGCTTTACCTCCCCTGTAGTTTTCTCCCTTTCCCTTCTTATTTTGGCCTAAAAAAAAAAAAAAAAAAAAAAAAAAAACATCGAAAATACCTAAATCGAAAAAAACTGTACAAATAGCGACAGGGACACGTTGCATGCTATTATAAAAACAACAACAAATGTCTGTAAATAAATAAATAAAGCACCCCGAGACATTCTTTAATGCACGGGGCTTTAGTTTATTCCGAGGAGAGACAATAGATGCAATGTTGTCAGACGGAGTTGAGACTGGAGCAAGCAGAGTGTGGGCGTGTGTGAATGACAAACCAGAAAGTGCTTGCTTTTAAAATGTCCTCTCCATCTCGCAGACTGAGTAAAATATAGTGCGATGCCAGTTCCGCTGAAAACGTATGGACATCACATTCTGAGCAGGCTACAGGGAGCGGATGAGAGAAATGTCATGCACATAGCTCACCTGAAAAGGCCAGCGCTGTTTCATTGAACTTTTCTTTCAGGTCGGGGCCCTCGTAAGAGCAGCATTATTTCAACAAAAAGCCCCTTTGACAATATAACACTGTGTTACTCCTTAACCTTGCGTTCACTGGCATTAGTTTGACTCGCTATGAGGCTTTGTTATTTTCTGTGTTCGGAATCCGTGTTTCAAACAGCCGTCTGATGTTATTTATTCTTCAATTGAGAAGAATTCTGTTATTATAATTCTAATTATAGAGAAGTTTGCATGAATAAAATGGAAAAAAAGAGATGAACAAATTTACATCTCTCCATTAAATCTGTAACCACACGGTGAGGACCTCTCAATCGATATTTTCTTCTCCCTATCAGTTCCAGGCGAGTGAGCATGGTAGTGGCATACTATTAGGTTATTACAAAAGCAAATCAGTCAGCAGAATTAATTTTCTTGAAAAATATGAGTCTGGCTAAAGGGAATTAATAACCACTGCGGAGCTTTATGTAGATGCGGAATTTTCATCACTTTTCCCCAGCCATTTCTACATTTGTGCACAAATCCATCTGCTTTGCTGATGGCTGGTTGTTGTTTATTATAAGTTCAGTGGGCATTACAATGAAAGGGAATCTGCTTGCAAAAATTCTCTTGGAAGTCTGAGAAGTTTGCTTTTTTACCAAAGGGGAAACTAATCTAAATATACAAGCGCAGATTTATACTTCAAGATGTACTGTATATTGAGTATTCGCAGGTCATGAAAGGCAATTCACTTCTCTCCGACTTCAGAAATCTGCTCTGCACCTTGCCATTGTGTGGGGAATTTGTTGGGTGCACGCACGTCTACTGTAAACCATTTATGTGCTTGATCAAGATGAATGTCTTTATCTGTCTGCTATCTACAAAGAAAAGGAGTGATCAAGCTTGGAGTTGTATACTTTTCAGGGCGCTGTGGTGCCGTGAGCGACTGGAGGGCTGCAGGTTTGAAGTAGCTGAAATGGCACAGACAAAGCACAAAGTGTCTGGTAAAGAAAACATCTTAAAACATCCACTGAAACTTTCTACTCTGTTCTCAAAAATTGCACAGCAGCAGCATGTTGTGCCATTTATTCCGCATTTTTATTAGTATAGCTTGACAAGTAGTGAAATTTGAGACGGGTGTTAGAAACTGTTTGGAAAGTTCAGCGATCTAATCTGCTAGGCAAGAAGTAATGTAAATATGCAGCTGAGCTTTATTTTCCTGTATAATTTCATTTTAAATCCCTACTCTGTTCCAATTCGAAACCCAACTCTTCTCGATCTTGTTGCTAACTATCGGATCTAAAATGAACCCTGAATAATACAGTAAACATCCTACACTCTCCCATTCCAGTCTGTTGTGAATCACCTGGAGATCAGTGGTTGGATCAGTGGTTGGATCAGTGGGACATAAGTAAATTGATTTCAATATAAAACTGCACTAAAATGGAAGATTCGGTTTGTATCATTTCATATTTTTGGATTGAAATCACATGAAAAAAAAAACTTAAAATGTACGTACCTCATACTTACTGACTCTATGCTACAGAATGACCAGCTGGGATACTGGACTACTTCAGCCATACATGTTTGAACCAAAGACCGATGTTGAAGCACAAGAATGATTTGAAAAGCTTGCATCCATAGGTTTGTCATGTATAAAACCCCCACAACTCTGAATCTGTGTTTTTCAGACTGTCATTGGTACGCTGCAACATCAAGGTGGAAAAGCTCAGCCACAGTATTGACTGCTTATTTTCTTTATAATATGTCTTCTGGCATACATAGAATATATAATCTGCACAAAAATCTGTCTTTCATGGATTTTTCTGTCAGGTATTCACACCGTCATGCGTTGTGAGAGGCCTTGCTTGCGCAGCTCAATAATCCTGCCACATTCAGAGACAGAAAGCCATTTTGCATGACAACATGAATACCTGACAGAAAATTACATGAAAGCCAGATTTTTGTGCAGATTCTGCCTTCCTCTGGTCCCCCATTCTCTTTTCAAACACACACTCGCCCACAAACACACTTCAAAAGAAAAGTTTTTATCAACAGAAAGTGTCCATGCTTCCTCTTGAACTTTCGTCCTTCAGACGTACATGCTGGTCACTGCCTTGGCTTCACTGTATGTATACATACACACACACACACACACACACACACACACACACACACACACACACACACACACACACACACACATATATATATACACAATACATTCCGTGTTTTTTATTTAATTATTGTGGGTTAATAGTGAAGACATCAAAACTATAAAAGGATACATATGGAATTAATTAATGGTGTTAATCTTCAGTATTAATTTACAATGTAGAAAATACACATAAATAAAAAGCACTGAATGAGAAGGTGTGTCCAAACTTTTGATGGGTGATAGATAGATAGATAGATAGATAGATAGATAGATAGATAGATAGATAGATAGATAGATAGATAGATAGATAGATAGATAGATAGATATGCTTAGAAACTTCTCAAAAAATATTACTGAAGGCTTGCTGGAGACCAGTTTGGGCCTCAGATGAATGTAAAGCATGTTTACTGCGTGTATTCAAAAATGCTGCTTCCTGACACATGAACTCAAAATATGCAAAAAGCATACAGATTAACAGAAACAAAATCACTGAGGAGAAAATTGCTTGACTCTTAATTTCCTACACTGTGTTCAAAGGAAGTTGAATAATCTATCTAATGGGTCTTATCTTATCTATGGGGAAAGTAATTGAGGTCAGTTAGTGTAGTGCAGTCAACATTTCCACTTCTGCAAGAGTCCTCTCTTTTTCGAGCTTCAAACACTTCCTATCAGACTGTGAAACACAAAGTAGAAAGTACTGTACCTGAGGTCAAACACATTAACAGAATGGGAATTTACTATGCAAGCTGCATAGGTAAGTAATGTTTAGGCTTCAGGGATACTACAGGGCTTTCTGATTAAATGTGCTCATGCGTTGTGTCCCTATTTCCATCATCCAGATGAGGACTCTGTTAATAAGAATGCAATGCCATGCTCTTGCTGTAACTGTGGATCGTGTGAGTGAGACAACAGTAAATTTGTATTCAGCAGTGGCAGATGTTGTCATATGCTTAACTTCACTTAATCACCTCTGCAAAATCATGCAAAAATATTTCTTATGTCTAGATCAAAGAATGACACCTTCTGTCTCCCAAAACCTAAAGCGGATGCTTTCTTCCTTGTTCACTGATGGGAATTACTGGCCTCTCATGTCTTTCACAGGATATTACATACTTCCTGAAACCAGACAGCTAACTGGAGCAAGATTTAATGACTGCATTTACATATGGGGAGTCTGTATTGATCCACCTCAGATCCTATGCAGTCAGCAGATTCTGAATCACCACCATTAACATTAATGTCATAACATGCTTTCATAGTTTCTGAGACAGGCCTGTTACAGCATCACAAACAACTTTAATAGCACACTTATGTTTTTTGCCATGATGCATACAAAACATGCTGCAGTGCTGTCGTCAGCTCACATAATGTTATATGTGAATCTTATACAGTAGTATGAGAATTATAATTTGTATCACAAACTGCACAGTGATTATGGAAAAATAAAATGCCCACTGATATCAGTCAATATGATTTTTTTGTTTATTTTTTTTAATGCTGCTTTTGAAGTTGATTTTCTTTCCTTCCCCCATGATAATTTTTTAAAATATGTTATGTCAAGCTTCCTCTCAAAGCTTCAGAAAATCAAATTAATCACCTCTATGTGAGAATTACAGTTTATAGCTAAGCCAATAGAGGTGAACCATGTCTGTAATTGCCATATAATACTGAAGCATGACGTGTTGGAAGTGAAATGTGAAAACTGCCATGCCATCATTTTCTCTCCCATATATGTGATTTCATGCAAATGTTCTAAACCCTTGGAAAAAGAGGTAATGGCTCAGTTTGTGTAATGACTTTTTTATGCCACATTTCACCACTTGAGATAGGAGGTGACCAGTGCCTTAAGGGCCTTAATACAACAGAAAGGCTCAAAAGTTGGAACAGTACAATACATTACAAAAATGATTAAAAAACAATCTAACAAGCAGAGGCACATTTTCCTATTTGGTAATATCCATCTAGATAGTTTCTGTTTTTTGGCAGAGTTTTGACTCTTCCATTGCAGCAGCTGAATGGAATACATTTTGCTTGCAGCATCAATTATTTACATTAAAAAAGCTCATAGTTACAGAACAATGCTTCTGTTATAGAGGATAATCCACAGACCTCCCTGTCAATAGACCTCAACATTAACAAGGAAAATAATTGATTCTTTGGAAAATAATGTTATGGTTATCAGTGAAAATTGTTCACAGTAAGGTTTGTGGAATGTCTAATGTAACAAGCTTTGTTTCTTAAAGGGAAAAAAAGAGAAAAAGAAGTCAGAAAAATAAGGCTTTTTGTAAGTGCATGAACCAAATTTCCATTTGGACAATGGAGACCCTGCCAAACCAAATGACTTTGCTAGATTTCAGTGGGGTTAAGTTGGAGAATGCAATTTTATTTTGTGAATAAAGTGGCCTAACCCTTTGATGGTTGTCAGAATATGTTCCTGTATGTTCCCGAGTGGGGAAAAAAAAAAAAAAATCTGTTTAAAGTAAAGCTTAAAAAAAATCCGCAAGGATAGCATCACGTATGACATAGATCAAATTCACCTCTAATTTCTCTCTGTTCCGTGCGTCTGTTATGGCCGTCTCACCTGAGAACACCCCTGTGCAATGTAGCTGTTTATTCAGTAGCGCAGATTTTAGAAAATCTCTCCATCTCCCCTCTGGTCAATCTGTCAGGTTGCCTGCTTGTGTCAGGCTGTCGAGTTGCGGCGAACTTGTGAATGACTGATCACCATCTGAGGTGCGTAGAGGAGGAGGTGCTGCCAAGACAGACCCGTCTGTTGCAAAGGCAGTAGTCGTGCATGTCAATCAGAGCTCCCCATGACCTTGTGTCAAACCACACGACTCCACTGCCGGAACACAGAGAACACACAGCAGAAGCTTTTCCACCGCAGCGGTCAGAGAGGAGTTTGCAGGTACAGAGTCTAAGATGCTTTAACTCCCCGATCTCATATTTCATATATTACAAACACATTCAGCCCTCCATCCACATATCAAGCACACCGCTCTCCATTTATTTAGAAGTTAATTCAAAATGGAAATTGATGGCTTTAGGGTACTAACCTGATTGCAGTAATTAGCTGTCATAAGCGCACAGTTTGCTGTTCCCTGTTCAAAATTTGGCACCAGAGGGGCAGAGTTGTTTTGACCTGCTCAAGAACTACCTAGCCACATTTTTACATGGTAACTCGTTTTATTACAGCCGTGCATTTTGTCATTAGTGTTTATAACCACAGTGAGTCACTACTTATGCCTTAAAACTTTGCTTTGTTTGCATCTCTGTGACAAAAGTCTTCAGTTTTGCCTCAATGAAGAACAACGCTTTGCAAGCTTTATGTAGATGCTATATGACATTTAAAGAACAAATGCATCTAAAGAAACAAATGAACGAAAGACAGAGAAAGAACGCAAGCCTTTTAGAACCACTCATTAATATCTGATTTGCTGGAGGATGACAAATCTTGACATTAAGCCAGACCTAACTGTCAGACGTAAACCAGACTGATGTCTAAGGACGCAAAACAATGTTGCTTAGCAACAAGGACATTTCTTGGCAGTGAGCAAAAACACATTTTCTCAAACAAACCCCCCAAAATATGCCCTTGTTAAAATTAATTCAAATGTTACTTTAAACATTGAATAGAAGCAATAATAGAATTAAATACCAAGGGTAATGCTGTGGGATTTTGGCACTGCTATCTGTAGAACTGCTTTTCATGTTACTGCTCATAATGTATAATAATGTAGCAGAAAGTTTAGCTCAAACACAGGCAGGGACCCTGCGTCCTTCTGAGGCCTTGAGTCATCAGCACACTGACCCACACTCCCACCATGACTCCCTGAAGGGAATAACCAGACAGAAACAATTTCTTTGGATTAGATTCAAGAAACCAAAATAGTGAAAGTTTAAGGTCAGCTGCTCGCATCAGACAATAGACGATATGAAAGTCTCATCTTCTTTCTTACACATATAGAGTAGAACACACACACACACACACACACACACAACACAATAGTTACCAAAGGATGTCAGAATTGTATACCGTGTGTGATTTATTTTATAAATAAATGGTTACATATAAAAGAGAAACTGTCTTAACAAGTGAAAGGTGTATTAAGGACCATATTTCAAACAATGCACACAGGTTTATAATTCAGCAATAAAGCATTGATTGGTCCAATATTAATAAGCAGTAACGATGCAAATATTAAGATGTTCACTAAAATAAGTCTTTTAAATGGCTACAGAGAAGAAAAATAAATCCAATAGACAATCTCTTAAAATATCGGTCCACTTCATTTCAAATCAAAGGACTCGGGTGAATTGGCAGGGATTAGCTGACATGGCTTGAGGGATGTAATCTGCTGTGATGGATGTTAGGGCAGTCAGGCCAGTGGAGTCTGGAGAAAGACAGCAGGAAAGATGGAGGAAGCCGAACTTTTCCAAGCAACTCTTGAACAGAGGAAGACCACAGAAACAAAGATGACCAACAACCCCTCTGAGGGAGGAGTCAAGGAGTCATGTGGAGGAGTAATTGAAGACAGACATGGTTGGCATGAAATATACTGTACAATCATAGTTGTAAAGCAGAGTATCATCTACATAAAAGTAAAAATATATTCCCAATGCTTGATTTGCTTCATCGCCACAACCAGAAGCATATACATACAACCTTTGTTTAAACTATGAAGTTGGAGGATTCCAGTCAGCTCTCCGCTGAGTACAAGTCAGAGGCAAAAAGTAAATTATGCTTTTTAATCTGTATTTTAATCCTTGAATTCACTTATTTAGAACGTTTGCCTGAATCAGTTGACATCCTAAAAGACAAAGTGGATTGCATTCATACAGTAGTAGAATACTGTAACTTGATCAAAGTGCATTTTATATCAAACTACTCTGATCACTGGTGGAAAAGAATAGTAAAGTTGTAAAACTGAATAAATGAATAGAGCCAACGCATTACAGAAGTCCCTTAAGTGGCCTATGTTACACTTCCAGAAAGTGAGCCAGGTCCAATGATAGATTTGGTTATTTTATTTTCTGATCAAACTTTATCTAAAGAAATAAAATTGGAGCTCCTTTCATGACATCTCAGGTTAAGCAGATGTGCTTGAAAGGCCTTGACTAGTACTATTCTCAGTCTATTTAACAGTGCAGTTATTTTAAGATTAATACATGGACATCTTTCAAAGATGCCTTACAGCCTTGAGTTATTGCATTTGCATGATGTTTGCAAATTTGCAAAGAACCTTCCAACTTGCTGAGAAATAGTCGTGTCCACACAAATAACATGGGAATTTAGGAACCAGCAGCAACTGCAATTAAATATGGATGTAGCTAAGACATATGTGTCTCTGGTATATAAATATCTAACAGTATGCACAAGCTTAATAGATGGGTGTGGTGGAATATTGCTCTTTCTCCATTTGTGAGCTGTGGCTGTGCAGTAAAATTGTGTTATGAGCACAAAATGCTGATATTTTCTCCTCATACATTCTTAAGATCTCAGTGAAATAGACTGGTATGCAATAAATATCCTCTGCATTATGAGCAAGCCGTCCCCTTCTCTCACACATACACAATGTAATGCAGTGCCTCACTAATATTACATGACTAAAGAAACTCTCTTTGGGAAAATAACTGGATTTTACCCCCCAATATAATGTCTCTGAGGTGCACAGGGAAAGATTAATGTGGTAAATATGACAGACCATTTTTAGGTCTCTTGGACTGCTTAGCATTGAGTCAGTCTGGTTGCTGCTCCACAGACTGTGGCAAACTTACATTAAATCTCATGAGGGGAGTGGTACTTCACTCCCGATTTTCCTGTTGACTATGTGTGTGACTTGTTGATTGGTGCCCAGAATTTTTCATTTTCTCTCACTGAGCTCCAAAGCTTTGTTTCCAACAGTGAAGCTGTGCTTCACTGTTGTTTAGGTGAATGAATAGATATAAAGAGCGGCGGTGACATAGAATCTGCAGATAGTTTCAACTGGCGGGGTTTCTTTGAAGGAGATGCCAGTGCCTGCAAGACGATAGGATCAGATCAGCAAAGATTATCAAGCCACGGTACTTTAGAACCCCTTCTGGGGGGCTGTGATCTAGCTATGGGCCACAGTGATATCTGAAAGTCTTTTCTACCCACATGCTGCAGAGGATGAACACAGATAGGAGCTGATATTCTTCAGATGTCTGTCAAATGGGTGAGATAAGCAGGCCCCGCTGCAGCCTGAGCAAAACGCCGGGACAGTGTTACTTGATATGAGTTGTTTGAATTAATTATATTGATTTGTGGGCAACCATGTTTTATTGGTGTACTGTAAACACAGTGAGGTTCTACTGTGAAGCTGGATTTATCAATAAATATTCACACCATTGAATACATATGTGCACACACATGACATTGTCACTACTCTGTGCAAATAGTGGGTAAATTTATGTTCTTTGTTTATATATCATTTTTAAATTTAGGATAAAATACAATGATACATACTTTATGCTCTCTGTCTGTTAAGCTCTGTCATTTTGCTATAAAAGATCCTATATTGAATTTATGACATTGAAAAGCTCTTCAGTATGGTGGACTTAAAACACTTTTCCTTACTTATTGTTTGTTGAACTCATTATTAACACAATTGATTAACCCTACTAATGTACTAAAAAAAGTCACATGCATTCTGCTATTGGTCAGCTATTCAAACTGTTTAAATGCACTCACCAAAACATGGATAATAAACTTGTATCAAATTTATATTATGTACACTACATTTATAATATACACTAACAGTCAAAAGTTTGGAGACACCTTCTCATTCAGCTGAATGAAAAGGTGTCTCGAAACTTTTGACTGGTAATGTATTTAGAATTTTCATTTCAGTCTCTACTCCTATATTATAGTTTCTGAAGGTAAGTGCTTGTTTACTGCACATTTCTTCACATTCCTGCACTTTGAAAACATGGTGCTTGCTTTAATGTCGCAGTGTTTTATCAAATGAGAAGGTTAGACACTGGAATTCTACTTCTGTGGAGACATACATGTCTATGCAAACTGATACAAAGTGTGTTATGCATAACGGGTCACAGAGGCTCACAGACCAGCTGATGCACACATCTCGCAAACTCTAATAGTGCGTTATCTGGAGTGTCAAACAGCCTAATTTGGGTGAATCAACTCCAGTTAAGAGCTGGCTTTGAAACAAGAGGACAAGAGAGCTTATATCAGCATGCTAGCAAAACTAAATGGTCGTCGCTTATCAAATGCTTTTCTACCTTAGTAGCACTCAAATCGCTTTACAATGTTTCCCATGAACCCATCCACACACACACATTTACACACCAATGGTGCTGTTGCCATGCAAGGTGCTTACCTGCCATTGGAAGTATCTCCGGGTTCAGTGTCTTGCCCAAGGGCACTTTGGCATGCAGCAAGACTGGGGATCTGAACCACAAACCTTCTGATTAGTGGACAGCTGGTTCTACCACAGGTATATGGTGTGGCATGTTTACTATTTTAGCTTGATTTGTTACCATTATAACACTGGCTAATTAGCACTAAAAGGTGCACTTGAAGCTGAATCTAATAGTTTAGCAAGTATTATGTCAGTGTAGATTCTCAGTCATCCAGGTCATTGTAATCCTAGCAGCTTCAGCAGAAATGAACTGGTTCTAAGAACCTTAACGATAAATCCAGTTCATTTCTGCTGAAGCTCCTAGGGTTTAGCAGGTATTTGTAATTTATCCTGATGGAATTACACATATATTACATATGCATTACTTGAATTTATTTCTCTCAAAAGCCTAAATGTGAATCTGATAGTTGCACTAAAAGAATGGCCATTGAAGTCATTTGAATTCGTGTTTGGGAACCTTTAGCATCCATATCTTTCATAATAAGTGACAACTTTGGCCTGCTGGTGATTTCAAAGAAATTCATGTCACAAGATGACCAAAGTCGATAGGATTCATCCTCTTGACACGATGGATGTGTCAGAGTAACAAATATTATGTTAAAAGCATTTGTCTCAATTAGCATTTTATGTTGACTCTAAATGGGAAAGGTATACTAATTGATAAACATGCATTTATTGACATAATATTATTAATGTGATTTGTCTGCAGGTCTGAAGCTGACCTTCTGGAACTTTTGAGTCATAGAGGAAAAGCTCAATGAAATAAGGCAAACCAGTGTATAGTAAAATAATAAATGGTGTGAAATGAATAGTTGTTTTATAAAGAGCTGTTCACAATTTTATAAAAGCCAGGTGGAAAACCGTAGAGGCAGCTCCTCTTTATCCAGCACTGCTTTACACTGAGCCACCAAGCTAAATGCATTGGAGGGAGCAAATTCAAGCAGAAGGTACTGGCTTGAAATCCATCCATCCATCCATCCATTATCTATACACCGCTTAATCCTCACTCGGGTCGCGGGGGGTGCTGGAGTCTATCCCAGCTGACTCAGGTGAAGGCAGGGGACACCCTGGACAGGTCACCAGTCTGTCGCAGGGCTACATATATAGACAAACAAGCACTCTCACATTCACACCTACGGGCAATTTAGAATAATCAATTAACCTCAGCATATTTTTGGACTGTGGGAGGAAGCCGGAGTACCCGGAGAGAACCCACGCATGCACAGGGAGAACATGCAAACTCCATGCAGAAAGATCCCGGGAAAGCCGGGACGCGAACCAGGGACCTTCTTGCTGCAAGGCGAAAGTGCTAACCACTACACCACTGTGCAGCCCTGGCTTGAAATCAACATAGTAAAACACGGATGATGCACTATTGATTTGGGCCTCTGGTTGCTCTTCTCTGATCTCTCCAAACTGAGAAGTGTATGTCTGGCAGGTGTGCTGATTTTAACCCAGGGCCTGCAGCTCACTTCAACATAGCTTAGAAAAGACTCCAGCACAACTATAGATAGATCTGATAGAATCTGATAAAGAGTATGGCTTGACAGAGGAATTGCACTGAGGCTCCAGGTTGCTTTTGCTACACTTTGTGTGAGCCTCAGTGTCTCTTTAATCTCCCGTGATATCTAAGGCATTTGCTAATGTTTGATAATAGCTATCCTGTTTTTATTTGACCTCTAGGGCTAAACTACTTTTGTTGCTAGTGTGTGAATAAACCTCCACTAGCTTTTCATCTTTAGAATCTGCGCATTTACTGCTAATTGTTCCTCAATATGGTTTCAAATTTGAATTTAGCATAATTACATTATTTTAGTGTATGCGTGTGGGTAAATGAGTACAGCCCTGCTTATGTTGAGCTGAGCTTTTGGTGAAATTGTAACTCTTTATATTCATTTCAAGTGTGTTGTTTTAATGTATCTTTATCCACCATGAAAACTTGCCTGCAGGGATAAATAAAGTTTATTGGATTGAATTAAATTGAACTGAAATGGCCCTGCAATGGCTAAAGTGAACTTTCAATGAGTCAAAGGCAGCCTAATTTGACACACAGCACAGACAAATCTTTATTAAATTAAAAGAAGAAAAAAAAGAAAGGAAAGAAAAGTGATGGAGTTGGTGTGTGGTGCTGTGCTGTAAGGAAACAGTATTGCTTGTTTCTGAATCTTGGCAAGGTTTGTTGTAAATATCGTCATAGTACTTAGTGCTTTTTTTCATCACTGGTGCTTTTATTAGATTTCTGTATTTTATTTTTATGCTTTGGTGTCTAACCCTCTAGCCAGTGTCTGCATCATATCCTCAACCTTTTGTGTGCATTTTTGTTTCTGCCAGTGGCTACTTCTTTACTTCTGTAACCTTTGTGTACAACATTTTGTAAGAGCTACATTTAAATACGTTTTTTTGTTTTACTACTTGACCAGATTTAAAATGTCTGATATGTTAGATTGGTGAGAGGGGTACCATTTAAAAACAAAACAAAACAGAAAAAAACCCCAACTCTGAATCTTCTCCTTTCAGGCACATGTGACACCTGCTAGACAAACCTGTATAATAATGTACCCAGCTGCCTTGGTGTCATTTTTAAAGAAAGAGAATTTGAAGTATATGTTGTGAATTTTTAACATTGCTTCCAGACTTTTTTGTGTGGCCACCCATTGGGAGCGCACCAGGGAATATATATATATATATATATATATATATATATATATATATATATATATATATATATATATATATATATATATATATATATATATATATATATATATATATATATATATATATATATATATCCCCAAAAAGTGAAAGTTGTGTGTAAAAGCAGCTTTAGAGCAGATCCCATATTATCATCATGGTTATTCATTAAGCTTCACTCCACCAAAAAGAATTCCTCTCCTCGCGATGGCATGGGATGCTCAGAAATGTAACAATAGCTCTCTTTTTGGTGGAGTGAAGCTTAATGAATAACCATGATGGTGATATGGGATCTGCTCTAAAGCTGCTTTTACACACAACTTTCACTTTTTTTGGGGGAAAAAAAAAGACACGCCCAAGGTGCCGATATGGCATCAGCTTTAAAGCAGCACTCCTCTATATTCTTCTGTTTGGAAATGAAGAATTGTCCATTGTGCTGATATGGAATCCTCTTTGAAGCAGCTCTTGCCTACTGTCTGCTGTTTGGAAATGAGTTATCCATGGGGCTAATTTGGAATCAGCTTTGAAGCCGCTTTCTCCTACAGTCTTCCATTTGAAAATGATTAGTCCACAGGGTTGATATAGGATCCACTTTGAAGCAGTTCTCTCTTCTAGTCTGTCTGAAAATGAGGAACTGTCCTTGGTGCTGATTTTGGCTGGCTTCTGAACCAGTCTTCTGTTTGGAAAGAAGGAGCTGTCCATGGTGCTGAATTAGAATCACCTCTGAAGTCGCTTTTTCTTTAGCTCCAGAACTACATAAGATCAATTGCACTTGTTGCATTCTGGTATTCTTCACCAGAAAAATGCAATGAAAGCCTGTGCTTGAGACCTAATCATCGCAGCTACGGTACCATGGCATGAAACAACAAGAAGAAGCTGACACCTTTAGTTTGGGCTAACGTCCAAGTTCTAGCAGGAACTTTTTCAGTGATTCAAGATTTTCTTCTTTTTTGTTCTTCCTTCAGTTGCTGTGGTCATGGATATTTTGAATTTAGATTTAACTGGCCTATTTTGCCTTTTTGAGGACCGAGGTTGATCATGCACAGATCTTGGTATCTATGACAGTCAGTCAGCTCTCCACTTCTAGTCATCTTGAGATAATGAGGAATTGTCCGCGGCGCTGATTTGGCAGCAGCACACAGCATTTTAAGCTACTGAGCTTGCTATTACAACACAGTTTGACAGTTACAATATTGAAGTAGCTGCTCTGTGCTGAACATATAATTGTGCCAAGATGATTTACACCATAGAACTTTGAGCAAGCAATGTTTTAAATTGACTGGTTTTGCTGAAATGCAGAAAGTAAAAGACATCTGGGCCTGAAGGGTTAGGGTTGACTGAAATGATGTAGGCTACTGGCTTAAGAGCAGGAAGCAAAACAAAACCCTTCACTGACCTTTGACCTTAGTGCCTTCCTTTAGTATTATTCCCAGATATAACTCATGAAGCATCATGTTAACACCACTATAACCCCCATTCTCTTTCTCTCTTTAACCCTCCCCCTCTCATTGGCATATATTGATCTGCTGCTGGTTGTGTCTTACAATACTATATCTACAGATATTTATGTTTGTAGCTGCTGGTCTCCGGTTCCCATTATGGGCTTGAGCGATAGGCACAGGCAGTGTTTCAACACCTCGCTGCCGAGGAAAAATGTAATATTCAAGAGACCTGTCCTTAGTCAGCACTTCCACCCCGAGAGCTGGCTATGTAAAATGACCAGGGACAGCAAGTATACTGAAGTATATTGTAAAGGCTTAGGTACAAGGAAAAAGATGATTACAAAGCAAAATCTTTATTAAATTCCATTTTTTTTGTCCAGAAAATTTCCCTTGCAAGAATTTTTCAACCAGATCCGTTGTTTTAGCTCTAGTTAAATTAAAAACAAAATGCAATCATTGCTTCGACGAGGAGAACTGTGACTCTGAGGGGAAACCATTCAAGATACAGCAGAAAAGAAAGCTAGTTAGCATCATCATCAGCATATGTCAGCAGTAAAGTTTTTCATTCTCTCTCTGCCTCTCGGACTCCCCCACCCACCCCCTCTTTCTCTCTCTGAGTCTCTTTACCTCTAGCACCTCTCCATGAAACAGAATCTGCACACTAGCTTTTAAATCCTTGTTGGTACATCAGCTTCCTAACCTTCCTAACCCTGCTGACTGAGCCTCAGTGAGCCTCCAGCTGGTTTGTGATGGTGGGTAATCTGCAGCAAAATGCCCTCCCACTCCCTTTTGTCTCACCCTCCCTCCCTCTGTCACATTCTTGTCCCTTGTCCCTCATTGCATATTTCACAGGTGCGTGCACACAGACGCTCTGATTAACAGGTGAACCACTTCAAGGAAGCAGGCATACTTGACATTTTCACCTCCTCAAATACCGAAGGAAAATCCATCTGAATAGCAGCACCGCAGACCACGGTCCTCTAGCATTTCTTCATTTCCTTTTACTGTTGTTTTCCACCACTCATGCAGGTCACAAAAACAGTACTGCGTTTCTCTGCTGCAGCTGAAGCCCGAGATGTTCCCTCTCCTGTCACTGTCTGCACCGTTGAGAGCTCAGAGATTCAACAATGTGACTCCTTTGCTATATGGAAACTCGAAATTTGCACTTTTAGATGGACCGATCAATAAAGTTGCATTATGGAGTCGAGGAATGCAAGTGGATAACAAAAGAGAATATGAAAACCAGGCAGATGGTGGAGTGTGAAAACCTCTTTGCTTGTGATGCCTTTAGTTCTCAACATCATGGATTCAGTTTGTGTTTCAGCACAGTTTTTCTGTTTTAGTTTTTGCTCACTGGATAGACAAACAGCTGCATACAATTCTCTCCTGTGTGTGCTTGTAAAGGCTGCAGTGATGCACTATGCAGTGTTCCTGCCATTATTTCAGAATCATTGGGTGTACTTCAAGGGGAAGTCACCATCTGTTTGAGAGTTTACACGTCTTTTTATCAGGAGAAAGGCATCCATCTTTAGAAAATCCAGTAAGTTTACATGAATGTCACAGAGAAAATGACCTGTGAAAGGAGGGATTCAAAGCAAAATGCACGTTTTTCAACTTTTTTTCTTTCTATTGGTGGCTCCAATGATGTCCATGCCTCTCTCACTCTCTCTCCCCTTCTCTCTCTCTTTCCTCCTCTCTCGTCCACTTCATTTGTAGGTTCCCTCCATCACCACCAGGGGCTTTCCACACTGCGCCGTGCCGTGAGCGGCTTGCCGTTCCTTTCCCTGCGCTTCTCCGAACGGAGACTCCAGACTCGCAGCGCGGTAGCAGACAGGGCGCACTTAGCGTCTGTTCCTCCGATTTCCATCTCACTGGGAGTCGTATACCTTTGATTCCTGGAGAAGCGGCAAGTTGATGACCCGCCACCACGTCCCTCTGCAACTTGTCGAGGCAAAGCCATTTGTTTCTGCCACACGCTAACAAAGGTACGACTTTGAGGGTGTTTTTTTTTTTTTTATTTAATGGGAAAGTTCGCTGTGCGCTGGCATGCTCCTGTGACACACAACTCCAGTGGACTTGCCTACCGTCTTTAGACATTGCACTGTTGGAGTTTCGTGTGCGCTGCAATAGAGAGAGGAAATTGAATACATGCACAGTGGGTTTGGTGTTGCTTATTTTTACGTGTGTGCTTGGAGAGATGAGCGCTTTTTGGATTATACCGAACCTTTATTATCTTTATTTCAAGGCACCACCTAACTTGTTGCCACTTGTCACACATTTAGGGCAGGTTAGTCGGTGCTGAGCGCTGCGCAGGACATCAGCCGTGATTCCAGTCATCCTAAATCATTTAAACAGTAACCAGAGTTCTTGTTAGTGGTTAGGATAAATAAAGGTATCCGATGGTAACTGGCGCTCCGACAAGACTGCACATTCACAACTGCGCTGCATACATTTATTGTACCAAAATCTCCAGTGAGATTGGGCAGCAGTAGTGTACCGTGTGCATTTCGTGTGGCCATGACTGTAGAGCTGCAAATGTTCCAGTGGTGTAAATGTGCAGCATTCTGTAATCATGGGGATATATGTGTGTGTGTAAGTATGCCGACAGGTCTAATGGAAGGAACAACACCTCCGACTTTCATAAATGAAATTACAGGGGTGTAAAATGACTGCACGCACCTCCTGCACAGTGAGGATGGGTTTCCGAGGACTGCAGCCACTTGATGCGCCAACAGGGTGCATTTGGGGAAGTTGGATGTGTGCCACTGTGCACTAAAGCCATGCTGTTGAATGGGTGCTGACTTAAAAGCACACACTAACGTCCAAACAGTTTTTTTGTTTTTTTTTTAAATGAGGAAACAATACTGGTTTCGCGTAATAATCTCGCTATAATCTTTCACAGATACAATTGTTGTAGATTAAAATGTTAAAAGTCTCATTACAGAGGATAAGAGCTGCAAATAATGTTGGTTCTTTTTTTATCCCCCCCCTTTTTCTTTCCTGTTTCTCTATGCAGCCATAGATTACTTTAGGTTTAGTAATTTCTATTTGATTTTTTTGATCACTTTAAGTCTCCATGTGGATCTAAATGGATATTCACAGATCAAATTAGTATCAGCAGCAATTTCTATCCTGTTGGTTTAACACATTTCACTGGACAAGATCCAAAATTTGTGCAACATGCAAGTCTCAGCAGTTACTGACTCTTAGAATTCTGCTTCTCTTCCCTCTCGACATTTCATTACGCATTGTTGCCTCCAGTTTTTAGTTTCTTTTTTTGCTATTGATTTATGTTACTCAACCGCCCAAACAATTCGTAAACATGACATTTACATTTGCTCAAATATCATCTGACATTTGTTAGGCTCATAAAACAGCTGCTGATGAGACAAATGAAAGGTAGCTCTTGCAACTCATCATGGGATAATATCAACTGCGCTCATGGCTTCCTGCAATCTCAAATATATTGTTCGCAAACCACAGGATTGATCAAAGTCTTTCCATCTCAGGTTAATATATATATATATATTTTCTTAGGAGGCACATCCTTCATCTGTGTGATATCTGAGTGAAATACAGTCTATTCCCCACAGTGTGTGTACATGTAGTTCATATTGCAGAATATGATTTGTGACCGTAGGGTTACAGTACACTTTAAGCTTGGATATTACTCGGTGACCTTGGCTGAGGTTAGAAATGCTTAAGTTTACTCCTTAAGGGTGTCTCTGTTCTTGCCTGTGCGCATCATTGTGCATGCCGAGCGTGTGCGCGTGCATGTATCCAAGGGAAATGCTTGCGTCTTTGTGAGACCCGCGGCATGCCTCAGTTTACCATTTATCGTGGGCTAATTGGTGTTTGGATAAGTGAGAGAAATGCCTGTTGTCCCAGTGGCCAATCAATGACTTTAATTTTCCAATTAGATGCTGATCTGTACAGGAATCCGTCAAAGAGACAGGACCTCTGGGTGAGGACCGTGACCTTTATTGACCCTGTGTTTGGGAAATTGATTACGTAGGTTACATTTCAGGATGAAAACTGGTCGGTGTAGAGATCAGCAAAATGTCAGGCAGATCTAAGGAAGAATTGTGTAGCTAGTTATTACCTTAAACATTAATCAAATGGATTTCTAGATTTCTATCAAGTTGAAGTAAGTTTTCCACTTTGTGTTGAATGCAGGTGGAATTTTTGCAATTGCCTCAGGGTGCGCTAGTTGGGGTCTTTTATTGTAATTGTGTCAGATTACCTCTTTATCCACTAAACCCATCTTACGTATGCAGACACTGTGAACATTTTGACTTCAATCACAAGGGTCCTTAAACTTTTTTATGCTCACCTGATCGACAAATATGCACATGCACACGTATGTGCAACACATTATCTCATACCTAGTAGGCGACACAGAATATGAAACATTCCCTCTCCAGGAAAAGAAAGCAAAAGGAATACATTTGCTATCTTACTGTCCATTACAGACACATATCTGCTTTGTATCCTGGACTCCTCATTTATTCAGTTGGTGGTCTAACCAGCGTTTACATTACAAGGGCCATGTAGCAGTAACCCAGATGGCAGAATGGGCTGATTGTGATTTATGTACCAAAAGTGAATGCATTACTGTGAGCTTCTGGAGTCAGTGCCAATTCCAGACAGGCTTTTTCACACATTTTTTTTTTTCCCAAACACACACAAATCATAGACACACAAAATGTAAGCTTACAAAACGTCATGTGTGTGCAGAGAGTAAAGACTCCATTCTTTCCCGCCGTCTCTCCTTTTCCTCTGTCTGTCTCCTTTATAGTCTCTCTCTCACACACTCACACACACACACACTCACACACAAACACACACACACACACACACACACACTTACACCGCCCTCCTGAAAAATCGTTTAGATGAAGCAGTCCACCGTTGTGAGACATTGATTACCGTTTACCAAGCTGGCGCATAAATGTAGTGTTAAAGAAGAGATGGCTTAGATGGATATAGGAAGAGAGAGAAGAAATGAGAGAGTGATGGAAAGAGAAAAGGAGGAGAGAGAAAGAGGCTGATAGATGGCAGTGATATCACAGTAATGATATATGGGGTAAACCTGGGGGTTTTTATGGATAACAGAGAAGGGACCGATTAGGCCAACTAATTGATCTGGACTTGTGGTTAGGTGCCTAGTTCATTGTCTAGCTAGGTGTACTCGCTTCTATCTCTCTTTCTGTCTGTCTCTTTCTCTATCTCTCTCACACACACAGTTACAAATACACATTTTCGCAGTCACACTCCTCACTGCACACACCTGCTGTCTTGTCGGCGGTCAGGAACGGTCAGCCCTTAGTCACTTCATTACCCCCTCTGGGCAGGGACTGCATCAACCATATTAACGCTTGAGCTCTGTAATGGAATCACTAGTTAGAGGGAGATAGAGAGCTGAGGGCTGTGGACAGGCTCCATGGTTGATTTTCCAGCCCTGTTTGCACCTGATTTCAAGGAGAGGGTTACAGGCAACACTTTGATCCAACAATTTTTGAGCACTGTGGCTTTGCTGAGGAAACTCAGCCAGGTTTTTTTTATGCTTTTTGCTTGTGATGAAATAGGCTGCCAATGCATTTTTTTTTTTTTTTTTTTGGTCATTGTTGTAGCTTTGTCAGAGCGAGCTAGCCAGCGCCTGTCCTGGAGTCAACACTGATGTTCATGTTATCATCACTATCACAATATTTGTATCCTGTCATTCAAGTTAAAAGGAACAGTCTGATATTTTTTGGATAAGCTTATTTTCTTTTCTTGGAGTTGGATGATTGGATGGAAGATTGATACTGCTTCCATTTTTATACACTAAATGCAAAGTCATGGCCAATGGGTGTTATATTTAGTTTCCCTTAGCCTTGTTTAGAGTTCAAAAGTACTGTGATTAGCACCTCATACCATCACTAACGCGACACATCACCATTGTTTAAGTTACAAGCATGTAAAAATGACAAGTTGAGGGTCATTTTTTAAACTGTCACACTATTAATTATTATTGGAAACGTTTTCAATATTCATGAAAACTGTAAAAAAAAAAGAAAAAGAAACATATAAGTCTAAAAACTTGCATGACAAAAGGAAAACCCCTAGTGTATTAACTAATTCTGTCATTTTTGCATTTATGCAGTTCTAACATAACCACACTATTAAATGCCAAACATATTTATGTTAATCCGCTGTATCACAAGGATGTTTTGATGGCCTTACAACTGAAAGCTACTCAAAGGTTTGGTTGTTAATTAGAATCATTTTTTTCAGACCCAGAAACTGAGAAGCCATTGCCCTGGTTACATTTTTAAAGGTTACAATCATCACAATATTGTAATTCCCAACCTGACCAAAACAACAAAGAGCTCAGCAACAAGAGGAGAAAATGGACACTAACAAGATTCAGACAGCTGCTGAGTCCATCTGTCCTTATGATGCACAGTGAAATCTGTTGACATGGGCGCAGTCTCTAAAGCCGTTTTAGCCAAAGGAGAATTTGGAGAAAAGTCTGAATACATGCTTTCATATGTATTATAAATGAAACCATACATGTGCAGAGAATTAAAAAGGCAACTTTTAGGCAGATGAGTTTCAGCTGCTAAGATATGGAAATCTTTTTTGCATCATAACTGCAGCATTGTCAAGATCAGATGACAAACATGCTATATTTACATTTTTATGGTGATTTTTATGTTTGCTTCAGAACTTGTATGCACTACAGTGGAAAATATCAATATTTGCTGTGGATAAAGCAGCACAAACACAATGATGAACATGTTGCACTTGACGGACAGTGCTCTGCTGATAGTTGAAGAAAGATATTTCATGGTCAGCTCTCCAAGTGTGCTTTTGTTTGTTCCTCATTCTTTCTACCTAATGTGCATGATTTCCTGGAGGCAGGATTCAATCTCTAGTGATGGGATCCAGGTGTACCCAGTCTGCGTTCGTAGCTGGTCTGTCGGTCTATGTTTGTGTCTCTTGCGCTGGAGTGGGTAGAACAACTGCTTTGTAAACAGGCAGTTCTTCACCTGGATGTCACGGTTCACAAAGACTCTTCCTCGGAGTCTGGCATAACCCCACTGGCAGAGCTTATGTGGTGGTGTATTTCTGCATCAATGTCGGCTTTGGAGGGATGAAGGCTGCCAAGGAAGAAAGTCATCCACATTTTGAGGCTGAAATATTTGATATATATTGAGACACACAAATACAGTGAATCACCACACACTTGCATGCTCATGCACGTTAACACACACAGATATAAAGAGATTTTTTTTTATATCGACGAGATTAAAATGAACAAAGGATTAGAGGTGATGTCAAGAAGAATAAGTTATTATCATATTGTTTTGTTTTTCTCTTTTCAAATTTATGCATACAACTCAGTGTGAGAGGAGGCTTTGGGGTCATTTTAATAAGTAAACATTCTACATTCACGAGTAGTTAATTTTATTCTCTGCTCTGCAAGTGACTGCAATGCCAGTAAATATGAATTTCATTGGGTTTGACAGGGAAGTCTCATGTTTTTTCAACTCTTGTCTTATCTCCGATTATCCACTGGCAGTATAAGGTGACATTTTTGCAGAGTGAAGATGCTCATTGACAGCAAGTGTCCCTGAAATTAGATTTCTGATGGGTTGTCAGTTTCAAAGACTTACAGAGTGAGTCAGGTACAGCCGTAATAGACAGGACCTCTGTATGTAGTTTAGATGGCCAGAAAACTAGACCATAAAATGCTTCATTATTAAAATAGGCCCATTTAATGAGTTAACTTGGTTCAGTAAATTAAAAACAAAATTATTTCCACAGGATAAGGTGGTAGAAATACCATATTGTTTACCCTTTGTGGCTCATAATGCACTGATCAGTCACACTATTAAAGTCACCTGCCTAATATTGTGTAGGTCCTTTTTATGCCACCAGTTCAGCTCTGACCCATTATAGCATGAACTCCACCAGACCTCTGAAGGTGTCCTTTGGTATCAGGCACCAAGATGTTTCTACTGATGCTTGATTGCATTGAGATTTGGGGAATTTGGAGGTGATCTATTTGCCATGCCCTTTAAACCCTTCCTGAACAGTGTTTGCAGTGTAGCTTGGTGCATTATCATGCCAAAGAGGCCGCTGTCATCAGAGAATGCTGTTGCTATCAAGGGGTGTATGTGGTCTGCAGTAATGTTTAGGTGGGTGGAATGTGCCAAAGTGACATCTACATAGATGCCAAGATCACCCGACCAGCCACATGATGTAACACTAAATGTGATTCACTGGCCCCAAACCACCTTATTTCATTGCTCCATGGTGCAGTTCTAATACATGTGTCCATCTGAAGCAGTTTTGGTGGTAGACAGCTATTTTGACTGGTTTCAGCTATGCACCTTTCAAGTATACCCTCCATTAGTGTTTTCAGCAGTTTGTGCTACAGTTGCTCTTCTATGAAATTAGCCCCTATGGTCTGCTTTCACTCATTACGGTCATTATTGAACTCTGAGTGTCCATAACCCTGTGGATGGTTCACCAGTTATCCTTTCCTGAGCCACTCTTGGTCTGTACTAACCACTGCATACCCTTCAAAAGCTACCGTTTTGGAGATGCTCTGATCCAGTCGTCTAGCCGTCACAACGTGGCCCTTGTCAAAGTCGCTCAGATCCTTCTGCTGCCCGTTTTTCTTGCTTCCAACACGTCAACTTCAAGAACTGACTGTTCACTTGCAGCCCAATATATCCCAGCACTTGACAGGTGCCATTGCAACAAGAAAATCAATGTAATTCACTTCACCTGTCAGTGGTTTTAAGGCTTGTGGCTGATCGGTGCACATTTTTTTTATTATTTTATGAATAGTGAGTAAAATTGATATTTTGGTATTTTCGCTGGCTTTCTGGTCACACAACATAAACAAACGTGCAGTATTGTCACTTTGTGGTACAACTGCCTCTCAGGACAAAAGGGATCCACAGTCCTGGGTTTCCTCCAGCTGTCGCGGTTGACTGCCATGGTTTAAATTCATGCGTGCTCGGTTGATTTGAGGCTACAGATTGCCCATAGATGTGAATGAGTGCAAACCAATGTCTGTCTGTGTCAGTCCATCTGTGAACTGGCAACTTGTCAAGGGTATTTTCCTGCCTTCTGTACAATATAATGCTGGGATGGACTCCAGCACCTTCTGACCCTGAGTAGGAATAAGCGGATAAGACAATGGATGAATGAGCAAACATCAATACAGAATTTGTATATTTGTCAAAATTACCCTCCAAAGCTTTTCATTCAGTGTCTGGTAATGCAACCTAGCAACAGACAGTTGGCTCCAGTGAGTGCCTAATACAGGCTTTGGCTACTTTTCTTTGTCTTTGTCTTTCTCTTCCTTCTTTCTCATGCTCATCTCTCTCTGGAAGGTTTTTAATCTTGTGGCTGATGAATAGTTCTGCCCCTCTTCATTTCTCAGTTGGTACATCCTCAGTTCCTTCCCTTGCCTCCTCTTCTCACGGCTTAGTCCCTATCAGCTGAGATCCAGGCAAAGGAGGCAAGAAAGACACGAGGAGAGAGGAGTTTTTAGGCAACAGACAGACACATGGCACAGCTGCATCATCTGTCCATTGTTTGTTTTAAGTTGGTGCTGCATTTTATAAGCATTCAGAAACTGCTTATTGGACTTGTAGTCTGATTCAGATTGTGGCATAGTGTGACAAGAGTGCACAGATATCATACATACATCATTTTTTATTTAACATGCACACACATGAGCAGTCTTACATTTGTAAAATCCTGCTCTATGCTCTTTGGTTTGTATATTTCAGCTGTGTGTCATGGCTCTTTCACATGTGATATGAAACACCTGCACATTCTCACTCATAGCCCCTCTAGGAGGCCTCCACTGTCTTTGCACTTACTCCTTAGGGAGTAGGAATTAAGACATCACTCAAGATATTTAGTCAGAAGGTACAGTTGACTACCTAATAAAGGACATCCACGTAAACATCCAGCATTATAAATTAGTCATCAAGGTGATGGAAAGTGGAACAGGCATTATTGTATAGCGTAGTCTGACTCACCAGATGTAGGCTGCTGGTGTAAATGTTTCTCATTTTAGCTGGTATTCTCCTCCACTGCTACTATCTTTGCATCAGGAAACTATGCCAGTAAACTACCACGATGGAATTTTAAGTTTTGCGGAGGATTTGGATCATCCAGTAAGGCAGCTCTCCCTTTTCTTTTCGATTAGTTACCTATTTCAGTTGCAGTGCTCTTCTTCCTGCATGCAAATGTTCCACCACCAAAAATTCCACCAGTCACTACTTGTTATGGTTTTATATTTTACATGTTGAGGGACCACAGAAGCCGCATCCTTGGCTTAACCTCAACCTCATGAGTGTGATTAGTTTAAAGAAATACAAAGAAGCTGGAGTGTGTTTTTCATTTTTTTCTTGTTTTTTTTATCCCAATGGCAGAATGATAGTGTGATGCAGCCCGACCATTATGTTCCACAGAATAGGCTGGCAAAGCAAGACTACAATATAGTGTAACATGCATTACTTGGCTAACATTTGCATAATATAGCTAACATGTCAGTTGCTAACAGTAGCCTTTTTCCCCTTTCTGCTTTGCAGCTTCAACACGGGAGGTGATAAATAGTTTTGTAACATTACAATAAAGATTTACATAGCTTAGAACTCATACTTTTTGCTTTTAGTATTGTTTTTCCCATGAGTCACTTGCAGGGCACAGTCTATAATAGAGATATTTTTAGTGTGAAAGCTGCAAAAAAAGTGCAACTTTTGGTTTGTGGACATAGCAGATAACTAGACTATTTTATTTGTATTTTTTGGAATTCAGTGAATTATGCTGAAATATATATGTAAAAGACTTCCAGTGTAGTGTATATGTTTTTGTTTTTATCACTCTCACAAGTCACTCTTCACCTGTTCTTTTGCAGTTTTGCCATTGTGGTTTATTGAAAGGCAGCCAAAACTCCAAAGAGTCAGGGAAGCTCACATTTGTAGTCCCTACTGCCACGTAGTGTATGAATAGCATGGCTGTTTTCAGTATTTTTGGAACAGTATATATTGGTTGCATTATCATATAAATTCCGGCTGCCACGTGAGCTGCAGGATAAAGCCACACAATCCGCAGGAGGCTTGCGAGTCCCGGAATGCAAGCTGAGTAGAATGTAATAGTGTACAAAATGTTGCACTGTTATAATCTATAGCGGCTATAATGTGTCTGGACTGACAGAGAACAGCAGGTGTGTGGTAAGTGGCAGCTTTAGGAAATGTGTCTGCAGTCTACATGGGTATAACTTCCTCCAGGCAAAGTAGTAACTCTTATTACAGCCCTTTAAGGGATTCCTTGGGAGTGGAACTAAGTTGTTTTCCAATGTGATGCTGTTGGCACCTCGCAGAGGCATAATAGAAAAGACAGCCTTAAATAATTGTGGTTAAAGTGATACGGAGCCATTTGAGAAAATTTCTTTCAGGCATGAGAAAATGATCCCCTCGTAAAATATAATGTGTATAATGTGATGCAAAAAATTACATGTTTGTTTGTGGCGGGATAATGCTTCTCTGTGAGAAAAGGACAGATGATTGAATAGTTTAGGTATGAGCTCATGGTTATCCGAAATACTCCTCTGTGTGTTTCCTATTTCTGCCACCCACAAGCACACACACAAACACACAAACAGAAAAGGAGACAAATTTTTAACTTTTTATGTGTTTGCTGAATTATTCATTGAGAACGCGCTCTTGGGGATAGTTGTACATTCTTACTAATGGTATTAGCTTTTGCTGGGTAAAGCATGTTTACACTCATGCATGCAAGAAAACAGACACAAATACACCAACTTGCACACGGCTAAGTGCATGAGCCTGTATACACGCAGATACATCACTCATGCAGATTCATCACACAGTAATATAGCTTGCCTCCATGCTGAAAGGTTTAAAAGTTTTTTCCCTTGAAAACATTTCCTGCTTGGGTAAACATTTGGCAACTTTAGCCTGCAGAAGCCAACCAATTTGGACTCTAATTCAACATTGCTTCAAATAAATACCATTTACTGCCCTTAGCTTTAAGGCATTTACTCTGCAAGAAATCTCCATGACCATCAATATGACTTCCTTCCCTTAGGCTTCTTTTGTGACTGTACCAACGTGCACTGGGGTCAGTCTGCTTCAATAATCATCCTGCATCACAGATTATGATCAGGAATCATCGGTTGCGCTGTCTCCACCAGACAGCAAAGCCTTCAGCTCAATATCCCAGACAAATATGTGATAAAGCAGAATTATAACTCATTTTTGCTTTTCAATAGGAAAACCATAATCTCCACAATGCGTCATATTCTAACAGTATCCAATAATAACCCCCAGACATTTCCCCGAGTGGGTATAAATAAAAGATGTGTTGTTAAGGAGTCGTGAAACTTTGACATAATCCTCATGACTCCCTTGGATGCAGACAATTAGGAACTTACACAAAACTGAAATTTCACTTATTCAGTAGAGTTTCAGTGCTCTAATTGTGCTGTGCATGCTTGACGGCTAATAACCTGGACTAAATGTCACCAAAATTAAATTAAATTAATGGAAATTGATCTGCAATGCGGGACATTTTAACAGGTTTTTTTTGCATTTGAGTGACTGTAATTGGATATGTTGAGTAGACTTACTTCCCCCTTTTACCAGTGAAGCATTTTGAGAAGAAAAAAAAGATCAGCTTTTGCATTTGGAAATTGTGTCCATAGCTACCAGTTCTATAACAACAGGCATTATATCTGTCTGTCTCTGTATTCTTTGTCTAACTTCCTGTTCTTTTTGTGCTCTAAATCTCTTTCCATTTCATCTTTGACTTGCTTCATAATTCTTTTCCAATTCTCTCTCTTTCTCTCTTTTTCTTTCTATCCTGTATCTGTGATTCATAGTGGCTGAGCAGTTAGAGTTGCTGCTTTACAACAAGACAAGTTCGATTGAGTGACCCGGCCCAGTTTTTTTCTCCGCATCGTTTGAATGTTCTCCCTGTGTGTGTAGGGGTTTCCTACTAGTGTTCCGCTTTCTTCGAATAGTCCAAAGGCATCCAAGTGAAGGTGCACATTTACTTCCCTGTAGGTATAAATGTTGTTTTTTTTGTCTTATTCTACTGTAATACATACTGGGATTGGCTCCAGCCCCACTAACGCTGAACAGTATAACCTGTTCAGAAAATGGATGGACAGAGGATATTTCTGGTTCTTTCTCTTGGTTCTTTTGGTCTCTTGCAATAACCTGCAACATTTCCATGATCCTCAGCTCTGCTGAGCCCAGACCATCATTTGTCTGCCTAATGACCACTGAGGTGCCATGTTGAGTCATAGTCATAACATATTAAGGTTTATTCCGCTGTCCAATTTAAGCCCTGGTGAAAGAGTGTGGCCCATAATTTAGTCCTCCATTCAACCACTGCAGATCTTCCTCCTATTTCCAGCTTTCACACCTCATAATGTGAAGCTCCTACCAGCTTATCGGACAGATAGATATAAAAAAATAAGGTAGCTCCTCACACTGTCAAACTTTAAGAAATTTAAATGGAAATAATTAGTGTTTTAAAACAGTGAGGGCTTTAAAACTTTATGAACAGCAACCATTTCTAGTTCCTTAATTAGCCAAAACGCTATCAATGTTTCAAAGCCAAACCAAATCTAATTCTACAGCAGATTTAGCCAAACTGTTCTAAATTTTAGTAAACATGTTGTGCTTGTTGGGTCATGAGGGCTTATTGTTGATTTATTTAAAGTGTGTGAGACAATTGACTGCAGTGTGTTTTATATCTTGGTACAGGAAAAACAACCTCTTAAGCATTAAGCATGGTAGTTTAGATGTCTCAAAACAGAGAGAAAAACAAAACAAGACAAAATAAAATTCAGAGTTTCTGACAAGACCCTGGGATCACCACAGCCAGCGAGGCTTAAGTTAATGTTTAAACTTTAATTGGTAGTTAGAGTTCATGTTAGTGTATAATGCCTGGTGAAGGCCATATTGACAGATTCCTAAACAACACATTATATTTCTCATTCTGTGCATTTGTGCAGCACCACTTCTCACCCTTTGTCTGCTTTTTTTTTTTTTTTAAGCTCACGGCCCTTTATGGCCACTTTTATACTTTTCATCTTCACAAATACATGAGGGTCCGCTCGGGACTCTGTGACACAAATTTTCTCATTTCCCCAAGTGTGCGAGAGTTCGCAAGGACTCTTTTACACATGTCCAAGTGCAACCCAAAATCTGTGTCAGCACGACAACTACACCACAAGGACAATCGTGCTCAGCTTGCTCAGCAGTAGTATAAATGTGTAGGATATGCACATACGACCTACGCATGTTTCCAATGAATTCTTCTGAGTGAACTTCCACAGCCTCAAAAAGTAAGACAGCAACAACTAACCATCTATAGGTGTCTGTACCTGTTTGTGTGCGCATCTGCAAGAAATTATAATCAAGTCTTAATCCCAGTAAAGCCCAGTCTACTCTTATTGGCCCAACGTAAGTGAGGCAGCATTGGTTGTGTACCATAACCCAGATCTACACATGATTATAGGCAGAAAGACATAACTCTTCCAGAAGTGGTTCTAGTGCGGAAATATTGGCAGACAGAGACGAAGCTGCTCATCTTTTGTTTGAGTATGTGCCAAACCTGCTACAAGGCAGGCATTATGCAAATGTGTGATATGATGACGTAAACAAGTAAGAAAATGAAAATAGGTAAGAAAAAGCTGCACTTCAAACGACGTATTTTGGCAGGTAAAGAGCAGTGTGTTCTATGGAAGAGAATAACTCCCTTTGGTGTAGACATTGGGCTTTGTAAGTTTGCAGAAATGCACAAAGAAGCTGTATAACACATTAAAGGAAAGTGAAAAACCCCAAAAAGCACAATATGAGCTCTTTAAGGGATAGCTGCAGTAGAGACGGTCAGAAAAGAAAGCAGAGAAAAGACATGCAGCAAAGCTCCAGCTGCAGGCCTCAACTGCTGGCGGGTATTTTCACAAGTGGTATGCACTCCATCCATTTGGCTATTGGGTTTTTGGTATTTATGGCTTGCTGTTTTGAAATTGCTCATTCTTTTCATTTTTGCTGAGGCAAATGTTTAAATTGCCATGATATTAAAAGGCCTGCTTTTATATGTCACACATGCCTACAATGTCATTGGTTAATATCAACCAAATGTACACAGCTAGTAGCGTTTGTGAACAAACAAAAATTTTGCACATGTAAGGCTGGGTAAATGTGATTGCTGAATATTGAAACTAGGAACACTGGTGCTGAATTCTGGACTTGTAGCTGTAAGTTAAGTCATCAGTCACGCATTTACCACAGCGAGGAATTTAAAAAATGCACATCTATTTTGTTATCATGTAACTTCACAGGAAATTGCAAAAAAAAGTAAACAAAATAAAATGATGAGCCAACAAATATGCTGTTTGATTAGTATCAAAGGGCTGCACAGTGGCGTAGTGGTTAGCACTTTCGCCTTGCAGCAAGAAGGTCTCTGGTTCACGTCCCGGCTTTCCCGGGATCTTTCTGCATGGAGTTTGCATGTTCTCCCTGTGCATGCGTGGGTTTTCTCTGGGTACTCCGGCTTCCTCCCACAGTCCAAAAATATGCTGAGGTTAATTGATTATTCTAAATTGCCCGTAGGTGTGAATGTGGGAGTGCTTGTTTGTCTTTGTGTGTGGCCCTGCGACGGACTGGCGGCCTGTCTAGGGTGTCCCCTGCCTTCGCCCAAGTCAGCTGGGATAGACTCCAGCCCCCCCGCGACCCTAGTGAGGATTAAGCGGTGTATAGATGATGGATGGATGGATGGATGGATTAGTATCAAAACCTGTGAGAACAAGTGAGGAAACCATCATCATGAGGGAGTTTTTCGGCGCTATGTGCATGTGGTCTCGTGACCATGGACAATGATGAGCACTCGCTCATACTCGCCACACATTTACAACGTTCAACACTTGACATTTGAGGTTTCGAAGGTGTAGACACCATCTTAGGTCTGGGTTTCTTTGATTGGCTCTCTGAGTTGTATTTATTGGTTATTGCATCAACTGACTGATTAACCCATGCTATTAAACAGTTTCAGTTTTTCTTTTCTTTGGTTTTTGTAAATGGTCTGCACTTATACTACTATTCAAAAGTTTGGGATCACCTAGACAATTTCATGTTTTCCATGGAAACTCACTTTTATTCATGTGCTAACATAATTGCACAAGGGTTTTCTAATCATCAATTAGCCTTTCAACACCATTAGCTAACACAATACAGCATTAGAACACAGGAGTGATGGTTGCTGGAAATATTCCTCTGTACCCCTATGGAGATATTCCATTAAAAATCAGCCGTTTCCAGCTAGAATAGTCATTTACCACATTAACAATATCTAGACTGTATTTCTGATTAATATAATGTTATCTTCATTGAAAAAAAAACTGCTTTTCTTTCAAAAATAAGGACATTTCTAAATGACTCCAAACTTTTGAACGATAGCATATGTAGCACCTTTTTACCTTAGTAACACTCAAAGTGCTTTACAATGTGTTTTTCATTCACCCATTTACAAACACATTCACACACCAGTGGTGACAGACCTGCTATGCAAGATACCTGCCTGTCATTGGGAGCAACTTTGAGTTCAGTGTCTTGCCCAAAGACACCTGGACATGTGGAGGAGCTTGAATCTGACTAGTCAAAAGAACAGAGACATCAGCCACTGTCCCCGTCTCCAAAGTCTCCAAAGTCAGCTTGATGAGTGATTGTGTTGAGCTCATTACAGCCATGTGCTTGCATTTTTGCAAAGCAGAAATGCTCCCTTTCGTGGATGGTTTTCCTATCATGGATATTGTGTGAGCTTGTACCATATGCATGAACCTGGTTTCCATATGCATGTATTTTGAGACTAATTTAACGTCATACTAAAAGCAGTCTTCACTGGGTCATAGAATCCAGTGATAACATTACAGGTAAGATCTTCATTTCTTTAACTGACACTGGAAAAGTTTAGAAGTTAAAAGTAACATGCCTAGAGTAAAGTTTATGGACACCTGAATCATAATAAACAACCAGTTGCAGTGCATTGAAGCACACAATATCTTATGTTAAGATTATATTGTTTTGCCCCAAAAGGCATCTCTTTCACAAAGCATTATATGTTCCTCTGTATATAACATGTAAAATGTTGATTAGATGTCAAAAGGTATTGCATTACTTGATATCTTTTCTAACTGACTTAACTAAAATGACTTATTTGCTTATGCCTACAGACCTGTAAATGATTTTACCGGACAGAAAAATAAAGAAAAGCAACAATATGTAGGCATAGGGAAATGTTGCAATAAACCAGCAGAGAAATTCAAGAGAAATTTAGAAAATCAATCAAAATAACAGAATTGTTCACAAAAAAAGGAGGAAGGATGAGAGGTGATGAGAGACAAGTAAGTGCAAGTGCAAATTTATTTCTATATCACTGCATCATACATAGAGATCAGTCAAAGTTCTTTATAGGCAAAAGGTTTTAAAAAATGCCAAAGATAAAGATAGAATAGTGCATAAACAAGTTTAATAAAAGTAGGGACAAGGGACAAGTTCAATTTAGAATTTGCAGAATGAGTAAAAGTAGCATACAAAAGGTCTAATTAAAAGCAGTAGAAGCAAAATAAAAAGGCAATAACTTGAGAAAAAAAGATAAATTATCAAGATTTTAATGAGTATAAAGTTTAGCTAAAAACAGAAACCATTTAAAAACAATTCTAATCAAATGCAGAGGGATGCTGGGTAACCTTAAAGTCAGTGTGAGTTTCGAGGTCATGGCCACCCGAACTGCCTATCAGTTCTTCTCTACTAACACATAGAAAACACATAGACAACGCTATCAGAATCAGACTGGATAAATGTAATGCTCGATACCGTCATGTATCTTTATGTTCCCTGACAGATTTGCAATCCTAGAAAACCCCTAAATCTCTCAAAGGCTCAGCCAGCGAAGTTAGTAAGGCTGCAAAGCAGATCTGCCAGCACGGTTTGGAAAGTTCCCTCTCCAGTGAGCTGGAGCTCTTTTCACTGCAAAGTGTTGACTGGCCTCTAAAACATAGATAAGTTGAGCTTTTAGATGAGGATTCATGGCAGTGTGAGTTGAAATATCTTTGAACAGCCGCCATGGTTGTGTCATTTTGAGCAGGAATGTACTCCCTTACTGGAACAACACATCCTCGGTAGTCTTTAGCTCTCCATATACAGTAAATGGTACTTCAGCAGCTCTGGTGCTAATATATTAAAAGAGGATATGCCACACTTTCTAATGTCCTCTTGAACTGGATGGAGGTTGGCTGGAAATTAAAGAAGCAAGTGACACAATCTTACCAGAGTGGTGCCGGCGACCGCAGCAGTTAAGTCTTAACTGCAGAACAGCAGTGCAATCTGCTATTTCGCGCACAGTGCAAGTACTTATATTGTGGGAGCTCATTTAACAAAAAAATTGGGAGACCAGTCTCACATATGAATGAGCAAGTGCATATGCCTCTGACAGCACCAGTGATTATGACTCTACCGGCTTAATTCACTGAATAGCCACAAGAAATTATAAGCTCCAGTGGGTTATGTGGTGTAAGTGTTTGGCTGTTTTATGTATTGTTTACACATTGCTGAATTTGCTGTACTCGCATTATCTGTCTCGGAGAATTCATGATATGAAGATGTCACATCTGTTTTTAATGGTGCACAGCTGCATGCACACATATCAGTAATCCGGGGGCATGCTGGGATTTGTACTGATAATACATATCTTTGCAAAGATTAAACTGCTGTGCGTGCATGCGGCAGTGTGTGTTGTGTATGTATGTTTGCATGCACACCGCAGTTACTACAGTTCTAGGCCTGTGTCTCCTTTTTGTTTCTGCAGCATAATGGGCTTTGTAAGATAATACCCAAGAGACATAACAATACTTCTGAGTGAAGGGATTGTGAAGCCGTCCCAGTTCGCAGCACCGCTTTGGCTCCAAGCATCAGCTATGATTGGAAAACCATGGAAACCTGGATTTACCGGCAAATGATATTAATGATATGGTCCTCTTTACTTCATCATCTTCTCTCTTTTCAATCAATTTGCTCTCAGTTTCAAAGCTATTTTCTCCGTACCTACTAAGTCACTGCGACAATGACACTCAATGTCAAAATAGGTTCATCCCCTATATTGTTTTCCGTATTGCATCAGAAAATAGCGGTTTTGGCTAGATTCATTTGTGTATGAGCAGTAGCCAACTGACTATTGTCAAGCCACCTCAATTGTCAATTTTTCTTTTCGAAAAATTTTAAAAATATGCTATTCCACACACTGCAAAACACAGGTTTTGAAATCAGTTTTATTTGAAAATGAATTCATTTTAACTTGCACATTGATATTGGATGGTCTGTCACTGCAATCTCTGTTATTAGGACAACCATGACCCTGCCAAATAATTTTTATGAGCTTATCATTATTTTTCTTCTCAGCCCAGTTGTGGCTTTTAAATTCCCCATAATAACTCTGTGGCTGTTGTTTTTCAAGCAGAAAATGGACAGAGTAGAGTCAGCATCTACTGAAAACTAAGCTAAACATTAAAAGTTCCATATTGCTGTGCTCCTTTATAGTAAGTTCAATGTCGCAAGCAACGACAAACTGATGGAAATGTCGAATGAGAATTCTTTGGCATCTCTATTATTGTTCATCTTTGAAAAGTTTTTATTTGAATTTAGCAATGTTGGCTTTTCAGTACAGAACTGCGTTGTATATAAAAGTTTATTTGTATAGCACATTTCAACAATGCAGCCATTCAGTGCACCTGACATACAACATAAAAACATCCAGACGAAGTGTTAAAGGAACATCAACACAATTAAAAGTGGAAAAATTGAATATAAATGAGATAAAATCAGGAAAGTGAAGGTGCAGTGCAGCTTAAGATATACAAAAGCCTCAGATTTGATTTATTGAAAAGCAGAGTCAGCCTTGAGTTAAAAGAACTGAGAGTTGCATCTGCAGACTCCCATCTGGGAGTTTGTTCAAAATATATGCATGTAAAGACTAAAAACAGTTTCTTTTGACTTGGGGACAACCTGAGAGGTCTGGATGGTTAACTACAGAGCAGCAGATCAAAAAGTGTATTTTGGCCCTAAACTATTCAGTGCTTTATACACAGCCTGACATAGTATTTTATCTGTTTTCATGAAAGAAAATGGCATCACAAGCATCAAATGCTCATTTGGTACCTTAGTCACTTTTCCTTTAAGTATTTATGCAATTTTTCCATTGGCAAGTGCGGGCAACGGCTTGCCATTTGTGATAAAAAAATGTTAAATATAACAATGAAACTCACTTTAAACAACTCGAGTTATAAATGATGGCTTTGACAGTGGCATGTATCAGGCTCTCCTGGTAATTGCTTTGGTATGGGAGATGTTGCACTCTAGAAGACATTGAAATAGATAGCATAATTCTTTTTTGTGAGGGATGCACTGTTTATTAGAGATCTATCAAGTGAGATGGGGTATTGCACTGTAACTCTACAGTACCTGGTTTTATTTATTGCCCTAGCTTGATGCCTCTAGAAGGCCTGTAATAGAACTGATAAACAGGACAATTATGCTTGAGGCTGCTTTAGCTTGTATTGATAAGGACATTTGCCACTAAAACATAATCTGTCTAGCCTTCGTTTGAAATGACATGTTGTGGTTCAGTGTGCCTCACTTTCTCAGCCAGTTAGTGGGCTTATTAGGAGACTGAAGAGGCAGAAAGAGAAAGGTGAGATTACTATCTCACCCTCCAGCATTTTACTTGTCCAGTCTGCTTTCTCTTTAGGTGTCAGGTTGTTTTATTTTCCTTCAGCAATCCAGTCTGCATTTCATCCAGCTGATTTTGTTCAACAGTTCAGTCTTTATTCAGTCTTTTCTTTTATTCTCCTAGCACACAATCGACCTCTCCATCCAATATTTGCCAGTGGCTCACTGGCCAGCATTGTCGCATCACAGTTTGTTTTGGTTTCTGTCAATCCTTTCAAGTTTACAGATAAGCATGCTTTTTTCTGCCGATGTCAGAGGACAGAACCCCCCCTTTTTTTTCCCAGTCTTGGCGTACTGTATGGGTGTTTCAGTCCAGCATTCAACAGCAACAACTGAGAGATGGTAAACAAACAGTCAAGCTGGCAGCTGACATTTTCAATCTGTCTGTTACAACTTCCAAGTTTACATGTATTTTTGACACTAAAACTGCTGCCATATCTACAAGGGATTTATTAGATAACCAAGGTGTCATCTGTGTAGCGTCTCTGACAGGATAGCTAACACATGTCCCTGTTGAATTTTGTCCTATAGGTTCATAGGATCCTCATGACTGGACAAAGCACTTGACTGTCAAACTCGGCTGTTTCCCATCTGTAAGTACAGCCAATTGTTGAAATTTGTATTAGAGGAAATGTTTTTTGTGCCATGTATGTGTAGTTTTACATGCTATCTAATGCTGGTGGCTTCTTTTCATTGCTATGCACTCTATGGTATGTTGTGAAATGTGAGATGGCTTCCAGTGAAATGTTGTTTCAGTCCTTGGGTCTTCCAGAGCAACGTTTGCTCTTTATTTCAACACTCATTTGAATTAGAGATGATATCCCACTCTTAAATCAACTGAATTTAAAATTGCATTGACCACCTACTCAGACTCATATGGACTTCAAAGAGCATATTTGTTTGAATGGTGCCCAAGCTCAAAACTCTAAAGTGAAGAAGAATTTTTTTTTTGCCTATTATCCTCCATACTCTTCCATTGCAGTATTAATGGTGGGGATGTGATTTGACAGACAGGTTCCAGCTATATGAGTCTTTGCCCTCCTACCTGCATACTTATGGGGGGATTATCTGCCGTTGCAGGCTTCATGTACAGTCCCAGTAATGGATTCTCAACTCAGAATGTGTGCTTGTTTGTGTGTGTGCTTGTAAAAATGTTTGATGCAAAAAACAATGAAACCCTGTGTGTGTGCGTTCATGTGTTTGCGTGCAACCGGGTCTTTGTGCTGTGGGAAAGGTTTTGGTGTCCATAATGACTGATTTGTCAGCCCGAATGACTACACATGCACACCTGTCATAGTCCTTTGTATGTGCCCGCCATCGCAAGCAAGATAGAGCCTCTGAGTTTCTTTGGGTCGTTTTTGTTTGTTGTGCTAATAATGCTTTGTCACCTGTTCCTTGTGTTTGTGTTTACATGCATGATCCCTGGGAACACATTTTTGCCAGCTCTTCTTCCTGGACTAAGCATGTATCTAAACAGTGAGAGCTGGACAGAGCCGATAGTACCGAGGCCAGGTGCACATTAAAGAGGCAAACAAGTCGCCTGATATCGAAACAGCATCCTACTGCTCACCACAACAGGTGGTTAAATTCATCTATCTGGAAATCAGATAAACAAATTTATATTCTTTTTGTAGCTATGGGGAAAAAGGAAGGTATCAGCAGCAGCGTGATGAAGAAATGGCCCCTTGGTTCGTCCTGGTCATGTTTCAACATTTAAGAGGCGGATGTGGCAGATAGTGAGGAATAGCAGACTGATGCAAACGAGAAAGAGAGCTGGAGGTGAAATGACAAAGGTAAATGTCACCTGGGGTAGCTGCTGTGGATTATCAGAAACCAGTTTCAAACCACCGTTACAAACATCCCTGTCCGTGATGGGATTGGTCACGACGATTTTGAGGATAATCTGCTGTGAAATCCTGAGTGTTTTGCGTGATATGAGGTGCATTTAGTGTATTTACATGACAGTGTTTAAGCATTGCTGAAAGAGTTACGAAGCCTTGTTGCAACTATGTATTTATGTACTTTATATCATTCTAAATTTGCTGATAACCCAACGATGCATACTATAGAATCTATGTCTTTAGGTCTATACTAAAGCACTGTTTGTAATTTATTGCTAAGGCTATACAGAATGACACAACCTACAATAGACAGTGTGTAATCTAAATGATATTGTTCCCCATCCAGCCACATTCACTCCCATGATAGACTGCATTTCATCCAGATGACTGTGCTGTAACACCAGTAGCATATAAACGTGTTTTAGGTTTTATTTTATTCTACAATGAGATGCAATCACACTGTAAATGACACAGATTCTCTGTTTGATGTACAGCGCGGCAGTGTGCACGCCAGCCGGCTAAAGTAAAGCAAGAACTGGTTTGGAAAGCTCTTACTTGCTTTTCAAATAGATGTGTCAAGGAGGAGCTACTGTGGTTTTTCCAAGATTGCACCTCGCGGAAAAAGAAAAATAAGGGGAAAAGAAGAGAAAGTGTAAACAAGCATGTCTTGAGCAAAAAGACACTAGGCAGCAGCAGCGCTTTCTTTCCACAAGTGGTATTTGGTGCAGATAAAACTGTCCTTCAACATGAATCATAAAACTCAAAGAATACACGGTAAATGTGGAGCCTTTACAGATTTGGTACACAATGTAGTAGAGGATCGGCAACAAATTATGCAAACAAGCCACAGGATTTCAGAAGCTCAAGGTGGGAGTTTGAGTTTTATGACCTGGATAACAGTGAAGCTGGAAGGGTTGAAATTCTTAATGCAGCTGCTTTTTTACATTATTCTTCACATACTTCTAACAGGGTTTTCTTTGAGTTTTCTGAGGGCTGAGGTTTTCTCTGGATTCTAAAAAATTTAAACTATATAAATTTTTCTTTCACCATGGTTTTAAATGTTATTAACATATTTGTGTAAGAGAGCTGGCAGCACTTATTGTACTTATCAAGCAAAATCTCTCCATTTCAGTGGGTGGATAACGTGGTGTTTTTTTGTAAGTTTCTAGAGCTCAATGTCACCCAAATGGCTCCATAAATTCATCTTGCTGTAAGGCCTCTTTAAAAACACAAAGGCTTTCTATGGCAGAGGGAACCCTGTGTAGAACATCATAGAATTCTACATCAAATAGCTTGAAAACTTTGTAAATCAGAACACCACCTGTTTGTTGTTCTGTTGGTTATTCGTTGAACCCCAGAACCCAGATGTTTGCCCTCAGAGACAAAAACAAGTCTCCTCTTTGCCTATTACAGCAAAGCCAGATGTCCGGTAGCTTCAATGCATATATTTCCAACCATTCTCTCACTTCACTGATGACACAAACCTGTTAGAATTCATGCGTCAGACTCCGTTATCCGTCTCCCGTTAACTATCTCTCTTCCACATTTCCTGTTGCTCGTGCGCTGGCAGTGAGAACCTTTATGAATCATTTGTTGTTAATGGGACATTGACTATTCCAGTCACAGCAGGAGTGAGGGAAGGGGGCAGCTGGGAGTCCCAGGGGGACTCAGACCCGTGGCAGATCCATTATTCATGGTTCACCATGGGCTTGTAGCGAACACTGACACCCGACCTGCCTAAATCAAACAGGGCCAGTGAGTTTAATGCCCCCTGGGAAATGTGAGGCTCAGGTAAAGGTGGGGATGGTGGAGTGGGGGGTGTTAGGGTAGTAAGGATGATGGTGAGGGTCAGATCAGAGAGGAAAGGAGGCAGGGGGAACGGGGAAAAAAGGAGGTGGGGGGGCCCTTGTTTTTACTCCACTGGCTCTTGCTTGAAAGCTGTCTGCACAGTAGCTCCTATGTCAGTCTCCCTTGCTTTAGTATGCTCTTTCTATCTTTGAACAGTCACTACTGTCTAATGCTGACTTTACTTTTGTATCAACTGAAAGTTTTCATATTCCGTGTTTATTTTGCAGATACAGAGATCAGTCAAAGATACCATCCAGTCATACTAAATAAAAAAACACAGCTGTAGTCTATGAAAAACACTGTATGTTAGAAAAGAAATGTAGATAAACAACAATTTGTGCCTCCATGCATAAATGTGTATTTAAGGGAAACGTTGAAGTGGAGGTTAAAATGGTGTAAAGGGAAATCGGCAAGACCTCGCTAGTGTCCTTTCTGTGTCATTGCTATGCTGGAGAGTTAGTAGTAAAGCTCCATTCAGCCCATGAGCCAGAAGGTGACACTGAAATGAAGCCAAGCACTAAATGCCCAACAAGGGACTGATTGCCTTTGCTACACCAGCATTAGAATGAGTTAAAATCACAGGAAGTCTGAGAAAACCGTCTCTGCTGTCATGATCAGAGCAGACCAGCTCCTTCTTTGAACGTATAACTCATTAAGCATACTTGTGCACAATGGCAGAAAAAAAAAAGTTCTACATCTTATTCACGTACAGTAAAGGGGTTCACTGGCTTCACAAAATTAAAGCAAACTGTAAATCATAAGCGAGGCCATCTCCTTTGAATTAATTCCCTGCTCTCAATGTTACTGAGCTGGAAAAAAAACCCCTTACCAGCGAACACCCTTAAGATAAATTTTCCCTTGATAACTTCTGCCTGAGTGTAACAGGTCATTATAGCCTTGTTTGTGCATGTCTGGTTTTCCTTGACTAATTGTATAAAATCAGTGGAAAGCATAACGTGGCACAGCTACATTAGCATTCTTTTATTTATTTTCTGTTTAGATATGGGATCTAGTAAATCCGGAGACTGTTTCACTGTGTTCTTACATGACACACAACTCATTTCCCACAAAGAGCCCCTGAAGTCCCTTGTAATTACCCACTGAGATGCTGAGTTCTTAGGTTGCGTGTTTATCTGCTTCACTCGACACATCCCATGGGCAGCCTCTTCCTGTTCTCACTGCAGACTCCTCAGTAATGTGTAGCATATTTCTTTGATCCTGCAAACATTTCTAATCTAAGTCAAATTTCCAGAATTTAGTAATTAGATAATCATCCAGTCGTTTCCACAGAAACTGACATGGCAATCAATAGTCAAAGCACATAGTTCTGAAATCAACAGAAAGGGGGAAAATGCAGATGCAGAATGTTTGTAGGATCACTAAATAGTATCCCTGATATTCTTAATTATTTAAGGCAGTCTAACACTGTCATATTTTTTATTTTTGTAGAATGCGTAAAACTGTTTTTCTAAAAAGTATATGTTAGGTTTACAGGAGAGCAAGGACTTGGTGCATAAGATATTCTTGTCTTTCTTTGCCCTTTGCCAGGTGTGTAAGCTGACTGGCATGTATTTTCAGAGACATTTTTTTGGAGGAAAGCCAGGGGCACTCAATGTTTCGTCAAACCTGCAGTGTCACTTTAAGCTTGTACGCTGCATTAACTACGTTGCTTCTAAAAATATGTGCATTATTGAACATGCAGCAGTTTAGACCTTCAAGAATCCATTCAAGAGAATGGAAAAGCAATCAGTGCACCAATCATAGTTGAAAAGATTGCAGTGCTTTTTCAAACAGATTCAGATAATGTTTGATCTGACAGGTTCACAATTCCACACAACAAAATGCCGTTGTAAGGGAGAAATTATCTTACACAGAAGCGGGAAAAGTAATTTTCGAGCAATTTTGGCTTTGTTGACTAGAGGTCAGTATTTAGGCAGACAGAACAAGGCATAAAGATTGCACTGGTGCTGGCCAGGTGTTCCAATCTCTGCTTTGGCCAAGGACTATTAGCCCTTAGAAACATAAAGGAATATGGACTTTCACATTTTTTTGTGCATTTTCTCTCCTCTCCTCTCCTCTCCTCTCCTCTCCTCTCCTCTCCTCTCCTCTCCTCTCCTCTCCTCTCCTCTCCTCTCCTCTCCTCTCCTCTCCTCTCCTCTCCTGTCCTCTCCTCTCCTCTCCTCTCCTCCGTTTCATGATTTCCAACATCCCTTCTTTGCCTCTTTCCATCCATTGCCAAGCCTCAGATTAATGCATTTGACAAACCACTGAGCAAGAAAGGGCATTAATAGCTACTCAAAGCAGAGAGCTATCATGGGAACCCTTGTTGTGAGAAAATTACGCATCTTCAGACCCGCAAGGCAGTATGCAGGGATAACAGAACACTTATACACACTGTTTTCTAAACACTCTCTTGGCCAAGCCTGAAAAGGAAGTGGAGGGGGAGACTCAGGCTTCAACTGGCAACAAGGCGAGGCGAGGCAAAAGGGGGAAGGGGGGGTCTGTTCCCTGGATGCATGGGTATAGGCTTGTGCTTCTCAAACAGCTAGGCCACAAAGGCCTAATCACCAAATGACATGATGAGCCAGCTTACAGTGGCAGACTGACAATGAAACTCTGTTCCATTCCTTTAAATACACCATGGATCCCAAACAATATGCAGACACACACAGTTTTTTTTTGTGTGTGTTTATGCACACCCGAGCATGTGTGCGTGTGTGTCAATGTGCATGCATATATGTTCACACTTGCGTTTGTTTCTTTTTACATCTAGCTGGATTTATAATGCAACCCCAATTCTCATGTGGTTAATTTGCATAAACTTAAGAGTGTTTTGTGCTGTTTGATGTTATTCTCCACAACTGCTCTTGACAAATGGCCACAAAAGGCTGCAGTGTTTACTAGTGTCTAAAGACATGGAGTGTTTTGACAACTGTATGACCTTCAGCACGTTTTCCTCTGGTGTCTTTCGAATGGCACAGACACTAAAGACTCGAGGTGGAAGGAACACACATTTAGTTCCAGCCTTTGAACAAAAATAATGATCAAAATGATTTAAGAAAACTATTTCCAAGTGCATGACACATTCAATGGTGTGAATACATTCAGTTAATTAGCTTTCAAAATAGGAGCAAAACAAAACAGTGTCCCCATTCCTACCCCTGTAAATTTTTAACAGGTTAGTAAGTTTGGCATTTTAAATATTATTTAGTTTTTACCTAAGTAACATTTTGCATTCACCTCTGTATTAATGCCAGTTCTCAGATTTTCTTCAAGGTTTTGTACACATCTAATAACTACTGCAGATACAGTTTTGCTTTCTGGGCAACAAATGCTTGCTCATAAATGCAGTTATTAGATATTAATTTAGTTAGTTTCAATAAAATTTTTGTCATACACGAACAAAACAAATGCTATATTCCTTCTAATTACTCATCAAAAATAAATAAAATGCATTGGCAGTACACTAAGACTGGTGTGAGTATTTAAAACAACCACCCAACAGCAAAAAAAGACGAAACAAACTACAAAATTCTGCCTTATATAACGGCTTACATTTTTAAAAAATATAGATAGACAGATAGATACATGTTTAATTACAATTACTTAAATTGTTCATATAGATTCTGCACAATTAATGACCATCAGTACTTCCTTGCAAACACCAGAAAAGTCTGTGCCCTTTATGCACTCGAGTGAACGTCGGTAAATGAGCCTTCAAAATGTCAGATTGTCATGCTGGAGATAGAATATCACTTTAAATCTCAGACCAACGCATGATGTGTTTTAGCCATAGCCATTTTCTTTACTTCAGCGAAGCTATCAGTTACCCAGCCATGACATGATGCTGCTTAACCATATAGTTTCTATGCACAGACACGCTACAGACAATAGTATCATTTTGTTCAGTGCCAATGATGCCACTTTGTTAAGTTGCTTCTTCAAAAAATGGCAATGACACATTATATGCAGATTATGACACAGTTTCTTGGTCTATAAGATGTGAAAATTGTGCAGATTTTCAGAAGTATTACACATGTAAATAGATTCTGTGAGGTTAAAAAAACCCAAACTAGACTTACTTTAAATTTCTGTATTTCTGAGCACAAATTCAAA